>NC_039277.1:3520477-3837977 GCF_003368295.1 Carassius auratus
TAATCCGAATCATCTAGACTTATATATATATATATATATACTTAGTAACACTTTACAATAAGATTTCATTTATAAAACATTAGTTAACATGAACAATATTTATATAGCATTCATTCATGTCACTTAATATTCCAAACTTAAACATTAAAACATTGTTTTATTGTGATTTTTTTCCAAGCACATTTTAACCAATTCCAAACCATATCAATCTTAAATAAACTACCATTAATTTGGAAGAGAAAAACTCCTTATATTCATGTGTGCAGAATTATTGGGCATGTTTTCTTTACAGATGAAATGCGCTAAAAAAGAGTTTTAACTCAAACTGTAAAGCCCATGAGAGAAATATCAAACACAAATGCAATACAGAAATGGATAAGTTAAGACTTGACCATTGTACAAAAAATGCTGACTGGGTCATGAGGTCAGAAAAGAAGAAGAAAAAAACAGGTCAAGAGCTGACAAAAATAATTGCAAATAATTAGGAATTAATTGTGAAGATTAATTTTTAGTCAATTCTGCAAGACAGACTTTCAGGAAAGGAGGTGGAATAAAAATGAGCTCCTAAATCTTAATCCCGGATTCTGGAAGATATGTTCCTCAAACCATCGGACAAGAGGAGGTGATGCTGGTCCTTCACGAGTCACTCTAATCTGTTCATAAAGCCTATATATAAAGTCTTAATATATAGTATTGCACAATACTTCATGGTATTCTAATTAAATCATTTTTTGGAATCTTAGATCTCTCAGAACCTGAACACATTGTAATTCCGAGAACTCCAGGAAAGTGGCAGTTCTGTAAATGTTGGCACTGGAGACTAAATTCTCCCTGATAGTTTCACACCTAATTCACTTAACACACACACAAACACACACACACACACACACACATTACCCACAGTGACATCAGATGTATGATAGTTTTTTAATTTTCTATCATCCATATAGTGTTGTATAGTCATGAAACTATGCATATTTCCTCAGAATGACTTGTCTTCTATGTGTACATATTTTTGAAGTGTTTAAAAGCTGCACTTTTAAAAAATAAAAGACATTTACTGCTTACTTTTTACTTTTATTTAAAAAAACCACCACAACAAAACCATTCAAGCTATCCAATATTCATTCGCACCTGTTCTGTAAGATAAATTCTTTAAACAGTGGTAAAAGAGGATGTGGTGCTGAACCTTTCAAGAGTCACTCAAAACGTATCTGTCCATAAAGCCTATTAGGAATAATTCTTAATATTCAGTTCACAATACTTCAGCTTGTTATTTCTAATTAAGTGAGTGTCATTTTATCAGTAAAATACATAAAATTCATATTATTTTTCTTTGAAAGATTTCTATAAATGATTTAAATCATACTTGTTTCTACAATAATTATTTAAAAGTAATCCTATAGCTCCATCTGGTGGCCATTATTGGTACTAAGAATTGCAAGCTTGATTTATAAGTTATGATAGTTTTAATTTTATGCTGGCTCTTGAAAATGATAAAGCTATGAAACTTACTGTGCTTCCTTCAAATGATGACTTCTACGTATATAAAAATTGTGAAGAGTTGGAATGAAACATTTTAAACATATAGTAAAATAAATATTGTATTTTTTTTATGTTACTTTAATAAATCGCTATGGCCACACCATTTAAGGAATCCTAAACCCATTCGCAATTTAACATCTTCAGTATATTGGCTTCATGTTAAAAAAGTTTGGTGTGAACTAATTGTGTCTTCTTGGAGGAGTATGAATTCATTTACAGGCTGATTTTATCATAAATCCACAATAAAATTTCTGAGTTCTGTATCAATCTGTGTTGTTGTTTGTTTATTTTTATTTTTTTATTTTTCATAGAAAGATAACCGACCCTTTACTCTCCTTTTTAATAAATGTGCTTATAAACCAAGCTATTTATAGCTGTATTTATAAACTGCTTACTAATGACTATTAATGTTGGGACAAGGCTTTATAAAGCATGAACTGACTATTTACTAATGAGTGCAGTTATTATAAAGTGTTATCAATGCATTTGCTAATGTTAACAAATTAGACATTATTTTACAGTGTTATCAAATCCTTAAATGATTTTTGTTTAGTAATGATTTTATTGACCTACAAGCATTTGTGAAAGTTCTGCTTGCATTACAACTTAGTCTTGATCTGTGAGCTGAACAGATTTACTGTTACATCCATGAGATTATGTAAATTCAAATAAATATCATGTCACAGGATGTCAGAGGTTAGTATCAAATGAGTTTGAAATTATTATTTGCAGCACAAATAAGGTTTTTTTGTATTTTAAAAAATCCCTAAAACTGTCAGAAAAGGATAAGGCCTAAGATTTCTATGTGAGTGGCTAAATTTATTTGTTTTTATAACTATAATGCATAAACTATGAAATTATACAAAATGTATGAAAAAGTACAACAGTTATTGTTTTCCAATGTTTTTTATTTATTTATTTTTTTGGATTTACATTTAAAAAAATTAGCCTACTGCAATCATTCTAAACAGCTTGAATAAAACCTGTTAATATTTATTATAGACCACTGTAACTGTGTAAAATCTAACAAGCAAATTTATTATGAAAATGAAAGTGTGTGCACCAGATAAATTGGACGATAAAGAAATTGCTAATAATAGTATAATAGAGCATGTTTTAGGTTTTTAGGCGTTTAGATGCAGAAATGGACAAATCAAATGTAAAATAAAATGTAATTGATTTAATTAAATATAGATTAATTCTTGTTAGAGCAAAATAATAAATAAATAAATACGTACACACATTAAAAAGCAGCCAAGATGAATGAGTTTCCTTTTTTATATGTAGATTAAAATTGAAGACAGAAGCAGCTGGTATATATGCGGTCACTTAATATTCAAATCCAGTAGATCTACTTCAGATTTATTTCTCAACAGTTTATGTCCACGTGGCTGTTTTCGTTTATATTTGCCAAGCTATTATGTATTTTGAAATAATCTTGTCCGTGATGTGTTCGTTCGTACGACGAAAGGCAGAATCCTGCAGCTTGAGAGATATTGTGCCAGTCGCGCTTTCAAATAGTCTTGTACACTTAAACGGGTCACAAACACCTGCATTTAGCTCTTGTGTTATAATGGGTGTATTGTGTGCATTTCTGGCAATATTTTATTTGAAAAAGCTCTTAAACAAGAATAAATTTGTTTGTTTTCAACTCTGTACGCGCTGATCGGAGGCGGTGATTTCAGATAGGCAGCTGCAAATATTTCATTTTCACACAAACAGTTCAAAAACATCTGAATTTAGCTCCTGGTGTGTTCTAATTGGTGAATTGTGTGATATTGCTTTAATATTTTAATTTTAAAAGCTATAAAACAAGAATAAACTCGTTTTTTTTCTGAGCTCATCATTCCACACGCTCCTGCTCAGAGCCGTGATTCATCTCTCGTGTTTCTCACGTATCACTGACCACACATCAATTATTAATGAGCCCTGACCCGGTAATAATCATATATGTTGGTTTAGCTTGTCAGTGTGAATTAAATCTAAGTATTTATTTGTATTTTAACCGATTTAAAAATGAAACTAAAAGAGAGTCTCCTCCCTTTCAGTCGAATTTCCCTTTCAGGAATTGCACCTGTAGGGGCGCATTTTCTCTCAGACAATGTAAGTCTCAGCACATAATACTCAAACAGAGGGACAGAGTGAGATGAGATGTCTGACAGTTTTTTTTAATTTTCTGTTACCCATACAGTGTTGTAAAGTCGTGAAACTATCCATATTTACTCAGAATGACTTTTTTTCTGTATGAAAAAAGGTTTTGAAGTGTTTGGAATTTAAAAATGCAGGACAATTAATAATTCCCTTTTTACTGTCATTTAAAAAAATCACGACGTCAAAACCGTTCAAGCTATCCAAAATCCTTTGGCAATTTAAGTTCCTCAATGTTTTGGCATCATGTAGACAAAGTTTGGTGCGTATAGTGTTACTCTCCGCTGAGCAGTATGCATTTATTCACAGCTAAATGTAAAAAAAATCCACATTCAAATCAAAATAGCCGACTTCCTGTTGGTCGTAGCTGATGACTGTGAATTAGAAAGTTGTCCGTCTTGATAAGAACAATTTATGTACCGAGTTTGGTGTCTGTAGCTAAAACTAATCCCCCCACTTTTGACAAAAGGTGGCGCTATAGAGTGCCTCTTCCACGCCCTCTTATGAACTTTTGCCAGTGTCTAGCTGTCACTAATACTGATATGTGTTCTGAGTTTGATGAAATTCTAAGCCTGTTATATGCCTCAAAATCACCTGAGAAGTATTCCAGTTTGACATGTTGCCACGGCAACAATATTTTTAGATATCAATATACCCCCAGCAGATTCATTTCGGCTGTGTTTTAACATTATTCTGATGAAGTTTGAAGCAAATCGAGTAAAATTAAGATGCTGAATTCAAAGCATTTTGAAAATGACACACTTCCTGCTGCCAGTTGGTGGCGCTATAACTTTGACTCCTAATAGTCACATATATGCGATCGACATCATACAACGATTAATCTGATGAAGTTTGATTAAAATCAGGAAATGTATGTGGATGGTATTAGACACTTCCTGTTTCTCATTTCTCGCCATAATTTCAACGCCTCGCCACAAGCAAGCCGTTCGAGATATCAAAAATCCCCTGGCAATTTTTCATCCCCAATGTCTTGAGATCATGTTGACCGAGTTTGGTGGCAATCGGGTAAAAATCCTATGACAAGTATATCAAATTCCAGAGCATGCGCTTTTTACATAACTCTAAATAGCTGACTTCCTGTTGGGCGGAGCCCAATGACATGCAATACGAAAATTGTTCGGCACAATGAGATCTATATGTGTACTGAGTTTCATATGAATATGTGCAAGTATGTGTGAGCTATACATCAACATTTCTGACTGTGTTCCAGGGGGCGCTGTAGAGCCCTTGTGGCACGCCCGGGTCACAGCCTCTGCAGGCTCCTAAAGGGCAAAGATTCCAAAGTGTGTGCAAATTTTCAAGAGTTTTTGAGTATGTTAAGGACCCCAAAAGCCCCCACAACTTTGACGAAAAATATGAATACTAAACCTTAAATAGCCAACTTCCTGTTGGGCGGAGCCTATGACATGCAGTACGAAAGTTGTTTGGTTTAATGAGATCTACATGTGTACCGAGTTTCATGTGTCTACGTGCAAGTATGTATGATATATGGCCCTCAGTATTCCAGGGGGCGCTGTAGAGCCCCTGTGCCACGCCCGTGTATCAGTCTCTGCCCGGCCCTAATGGCCGCAGGTTTCAATCTGTGTGCCAATTTTCAAGAGTTTTCGAGCATGTTAAGGACCCCAAAAGCCCCCGAAACCTTGAAGAAAAATAATAATAATAATAATAATAAATATAGCTGCAAGCAGCGATGGCGGGCTCAAGCCACCAATGCCATCACCACCCCGGTGGCATCAGGTAAACTGTGCCCAGCGGGCACATGCATTCACAATATCCCTCTGGCAGTGAGGTTTTAAAGGATAGAGGGGAGCGTAGAGGGGAGCGTGCATTTGCAGTGGCTGGGCCACGACTCTGGAATACCCTGCCTTTAGAGATCAGACTGGCCCCTTCCTTGTCTATTTTTAAATCTTTGCTAAAAACTTTTTTATTTTCCTTAGTGTACTGACTACTGTGTTATGCTACATTTTGAAATGGGTGGTTTTAAATTTTTTGTCTGGTCTATTTTTATGTATGTGTAATATTCTTGCTCTTATGTTAAAGCACTTTGGTCAGCCAGGAGGCTGTTGTAAATGCGCTATACAAATAAATTGAACTTGAACTTGATATGGCAGTTAAAGGGTTAATCCGAATCATCTAGACTTTAAAATCACATTCACAGAACAATATATATATATATATATAACTTTAGTAACACTTTACAATAAGATTTCATTTATAAACATTATGTTAACATGCACAATATTTATATAGCATTCATTCATGTCAGTTAATATTCCAAACTTAAACATTAAAACATTGTTTTATTGTGATTTTTTTCCAAGCACATTTTACCAATTCCAAACCATATCAATCTTAATAACTACCATTATTTTTTATTTAATCATTTATGAGTGCTATACAATAGTCCAGGAAAGCTGGAAGAGAAAAACAGGTCAAGAAGAACTGACAAAAGAATTGCAAAAGAATTAGGAATTAATGTGAAGATTAATTTTTAGTCAATTCTGCAAGACAGACTTTCAGGAAAGGAGGTGGAATAAAAATGAGCTCCTAAATCTTAATCCCGGATTCTGGAAGATATACTCCTCAAACCATCGAACAAGAGGAGGTGGTGCTGGTCCTTCACGAGTCACTCTAATCTGTTCATTAAGCCTATATATAAAGTCTTAATATATAGTATTTCACAATACTTCATGGTATTCTAATTAAATATTTTTTTGGAATCTTAGATCTCTCAGAACCTGACACATTGTAATTCTGAGACTCCAGGAAAGTGGCAGTTCTGTAAAATGTTGGCGCTGGAGACTAAATGCTCACTGATAGTTTCACACCTAATTCACTTAAAACACACACAAACACACACACACAGTGACAGAGGGACAGAGTGACATCAGATGTATGTTTTTTAATTTTCTGTCATCCATATAATGTTGTATAGTCATGAAACTATGCATATTTCCTCAGAATGACTTGTCTTCTATGTGTACATTTTTTTGAAGTGTTTAGAAGCTGCACTTTTTTTTACTGGTTCCTTTTTTACTATTATTTCAAAAAATCACCACGACAAAACCATTCAAGCTATCCAAAATTCATTCACACCTGTTCTGTAAGATTGATTCTTTAAACAGTGGTAAAAGAGGATGTGGTGCTGAACCTTCAAGAGTCACTCAAAACGTATCTGTCCATAAAGCCTATAAAGAATTATTCTTAATATACAGTTCACAATACTTCAGCTTGTTATTCTAATTAAGTGAGGGTCATTTTATCAGTAAAATTCCTAAAATACATATTATTTTATTTGAAAGATTTCTATAAATGATTTAAATCATACTCGTTTCTCCAATAATTATTTAAAAGTGATCCTATAGCTCCCTCTGGTGGCCATTATAGGTACTAAGAATTGCAAGCTTGATTTATAAGTTATGATAGTTTTAATTTTATGCTGGCTCTTGAAAATGATAAAGCTATGAAACTTACTGTGCTTCCTTCAAATGAGGACTTCTACTTATATAAAAAATTATGAAGAGTTAGAATGAAAAATTTTAAAGATATAGTAAAATAACTATTGTATTTTTTATGTTACTTTAATAAATCTCTATGGCAACACCATTTAAGCTATCCTAAACCCATTCACAATTTAACATCTCAGTATATTGGCATCATGTTGAAAAAGGAGTATGGAGTAATATGAGGAGGAGTATGAATTCATTTACAGGCTGATTTTATCATAAATCCACAATAAAATTTCTGAGTTCTGGATCAATCTGTGTTGTTGTTGTTTGTTTATTTTTATCTTTTATTTTTCATAGGAAGATAACTGACCCTTTACTCTCCTTTTTAATAAATGTGCTTATAAACCAAGGACAAGCTATTTATAGCTGTATTTATAAACTGCTTACTACTGACTATTAATATTGGGACAAGGCTTTATAAAGCATGAACTGACTATTTACTAATGAGTGCAGTTATTATAAAGTGTTATCAATGAATTTGCTAATGTTAACAAATTAGACATTATTTTACAGTGTTATCAAATCCTTAAATGACTCATAAGCATTTGTGAAAGTTCTGCTTGCATTACAGCTTAGTATTGATCTGTGAGCTGAACAGATTTACTGTTACATCTATGAGATTATGTAAATTCAAATAAATATAATGTCACAGGATGTCATAGGTCAGTATCAAATGAGTTTGAAATTATTATTTGCAGCACAAATAAGTTTTTTTTAGGATTTTTAAAAATCCCTAAAACTGTCAGAAAAAGGTTAAGGCCTAAGCTATTTCTATGTGAGTGGCTAAATTTATTTTTGTTTTTATAATTGTAATACACAAACTATGAAATTATACAAAATGTATAAAAAGGTAAATAAATAAATACACACACATTAAAAAAGCAGCCAAGTCGAATGAGTTTCCTTTTTTATATAGATTAAAATTGAAGACAGAAGCAAGTGGTAAATGTGGTCACTTTAATATTCAAATCCAGTAGATCCAGTTTATGTTCACGTGGCTGTTTTCGTTTATATTCGCCAAGCTATTATGTATTTTGAAATAATCTTGTCCGTTTTGTGTTCGTTCGTACGACGAAAGACAGAAACCTGCAGCTCGAGAGATATGTTATTCTGCCAGTCGCGCTTTCAAATAGTCTTGCACACTTAAACGGGTCACAAACACCTGCATTTAGCTCTTGTAGTGTTACAATGGGTTTATTGTGTGCATTTGTGGTAATATTTTATTTAAAAAAGCTCTTAAACAAGAATAAATTCGTTTGTTTTGAGCTGGACACTGTACGCGCTGATCGGAGCGTGATTTCAGATAGGCAGCCACAAATATTTCATTTTCACACAAACAGTTCAAAAACATCTGAATTTAGCTCTTGGTGTGTTCTAATTGGTTGATTGTGTGATATCGCTGTAATAATTTATTTTTAAAATTTTTAAAACAGGAATAAATTCGTTTTCTCTGAGCTCTTTACTCCAGACGCTCGTGATCACAGCGGTGATTCATCTCTCCTATTTCTCACGTATCTCTGGCCAGAAATAATTTATCCATGAGCCCTGAACCGGTAATAATCAGATATGTTGGTTTAGCTTGTCAGTGTGAATTAAATCTAAGTATTTGTTTGTATTTTTAACCGATTTAAAAGTGAAAGTAAAAGTTCGGGAATTGAACCTGTAGGGGCGCAATTTCTCTCAGACAATGGAAGTCTGAAGCACATATACTCAAACAGAGGGACAGAGTGAGATGAGATGTCTGACAGTTTTTTAATTTTCTGTTATCCATACAGTGTTGTAAAGTCGTTAAACTATGCATATTTCCTCAGAATGACTTTTTCATCTGTATGAAAAAATTCTTTGACGTGTTTGGAAGCTGCAATTTAAAAATACAATAATGATTCCCTTTGTAAGGTCATTTAAAAAAAATCACCACGGCAAAACCATTCAAGCTTTCCAAAATCCATTCACAATTTAAGTTCCTATCAGAAATACTGATGTGTGTTCAGAGTTTTGTGAAATTCTAAGTATGTTATTTGCCTCAAAATCACCTGAGAAGTATTCCAGTTTGACATGTTGCCACGCCAACAATTTTTTAGATATCAATATCCCCCTTGCAGATTTATATCGGCTGTGTTTTAACATTATTCTGATGAAGTTTGAAGCAAATCGAGTAATAATAAGATGCTGAATTCAAATCATTTTGAAAATGACACACTTCCTTCTGCCAGTTGGTGGCGCTATAATTTTGACTCCTAATAGTCACATATATGCGATCGACATCATACAATGAATAATCTGATGAAGTTTGATTAAAATCAGGAAATGTATGTGGACGGTATTAGACACTTCCTGTTTCTCATTTCTCGCCATAATTTCAACGCCTCGCCACGAGCAAACCGTTCGAGATATCAAAAATCCCCTGGCAATTTTTCATCCCCAGTGTCTTGAGATCATGTTGACCAAGTTTGGCGGCAATCGAGAAAAAAACCTATGACAAGTATTTCAAATTCCAGAGCATGCGCTTTTTACATAACTCTAAATAGCTGACTTCCTGTTGGGTGGAGCCTATGACATGCAATACGAAAGTTGTTTGGATTGATGAGATTTATATGTGTACCGAGTTTCATTCGTCTACGAGCAAGAATGTATGATATATGGCCCTCCATATTCCAGGGGGCGCTGTAGAGCCCCTGTGCCACGCCCGTGTATCAGTCTCTGCCCGGCCCTAATGGCCGCAGGTTCCAATCTGTGTGCCAATTTTCAAGACTTTTTAAGCACGTTAAGGGCCCCAAAAGCCCCCGAGACGTTGGAAAAAAAAAAATAATAATAATAATAATAAAAAATAATCCTAAGGAAAACAATAGGCCTCTCGCCCTTTGGGCTTGAGCCCTAAATATAGCTGCAAGCAGCGATGGCGGGCTCAAGCCGTCAGTGCAACGCCACCCCGGTGGCATCGGGAAAACTGTGCCCAGCGGGCATAAGCAATTACAGTAACCCTCTGGCAATCAAGTTTAAGGGATACGGCAGTTAAAGGGTTAATCCGTCCCATCTACACTTTGAAATCACATACACAGAACAATATATATAACTTTAGTAACACTTTATTTTAATATATACAAAAAATGTATAAGGTGTGCATTGTAGCTGACACCTAAATTAACACATTAAAAGTGTTTTATGACTGCAAGTCTTTCTCCTCAAATGCTATTGAGCTTCAAATTTGCTTTTGAGTCCATGTGAAAAAGTAGCATAATTTACATATGACTTACAGTTTGTTTTAATAAACATCAAACATTTAATTTTATTGTGCATTATAGCTGTCACGTAGATGAACAATTACAGTTGTTTTTATGACTGTAAGTCATACTCTTCAAATGCTACTGATGTTAGAAAAGTGTATAACAAGATCACATATAACTTTAGAGACGGTCCCTAAATTTGAGACTCTCTAATGTCCAATGTCAAGCCAAATTTATGCCTGTTTTTTTTTTTTTTTTTTTTTTTTTACTTTCTCTAATTTTCTTTTCTCTGTGCCTGATTGCTTATGTCCTTTACCCGGGCTGATGTCCATCCAAAATTCAAAAATTGAGCCGCAAACATGAGGTGCGAGTGATCGCGAGCGCGGATGGGAGAATGGTGAATGTTTTTTTTTTTTTAGCAACTGGGATGGTGTCCCCTCTGGAAGTTGGTGCCCTATGAAGACTGCATACTCTGCATATAGGGAGTCGCGGTACTATCTGGAAGATATATTCCTCAAACCGTCGTTCAAGAGGAGGGGATGCTAGTCCTTCAAGAATCACTCAAAATATTCCGTTCATAAAGCCAATATATAAATTCTTAATATATAGTATTCCACAGTACATCATGTTATTCTAATTAAGTCCTTTTTTTGGGATCTTTTACATCTCTCAGAACCTGACACATTGTAATTCTGAGAGTCCAGGAAAGTTGCAGTTCTGGAAAATGGTGGCACTCTAGACTAAATGCTCCATTATAGTGTCACACCTAATTCTTAACTTTAATTCTTTTGCAATTTAGGTGTTTCTGTTCTTCTCCATATGTTTTTTTTTTCTTTCTGACCCTTCTGACCCAGCAAGCATTTTGCTGTCCAGTGGTCATGTCTTTACTTTGTAATTACTGTAGTGATCTAATTTTGAATATTTCTCATGAGGATCTAATAATTTTGTTTTTTTTTTCAGTCTGAGTGAAATGTCTTTTTTGGCTCATTTTATCAGTAAAGGAAAAGTTCCTTCATAGTTATTTTTTTCTCTTCCAGTCTTCATGGTCAACTACGTGTATATCACACTCGTTGCCTTTTTTTATTGCAGCTCAACCAATTCACATCCCATTCGTCAATATTTGTGATATCACAAATCCCGGAAAATGCTTGTTGTAGTCCAAACAAATTTTTTGTTGTAGTTTTTAAAAAGTGATTTTTGTATAATTGTGCATGTTCAAATTTCATATATATATATATATATATATAATTAAACATAACCACAGCACCACCAAGTGGACAAAACCTTTACCATCCCCAACGTGTCTCCTACTATATATATATATATATATTTCAAGTGTACAGTTTACTTTTATTGCATATTGAAATAAATATGTGCTTATAAATCAAGAACAAGCTATTTATAGCTGTATTTATAAACTGCTTAGTATTGACTATTAATGTTAAAACAAGGCTTTATAAAGCATAAACTGACTATTTACTAATGAGTGCAGTTATTATAAAGTGTTACCAATGCATTTACTAATGTTAACAAATTAGACATTATTTTACAGTGTTATCAAATCCTTAAATGATTTATAAGTTTTTTTAATAATGATTTTATTGACCTATAAGCATTTGTGAAAGTTCTGCTTGCATTACAGCTTAGTCTTGATCTGTGAGCTGAACAGATTTACTGTTACATCCATGAGATTATGTAAATTCAAATAAATATCATGTCACAGGATGTCATAGGTCAGTATCAAATGAGTTTGAAATTATTATTTGCAGCACAAATAAGGTTTTTTTAGGATTTTTAAAAATCCCTAAAACTGTCAGAAAAGGATAAGGCCTAAGATATTTCTATGTAAGTGGCTAAATGTATTTATGTTTTTATAATTATAATACATAAACTATGAAATTATACAAAATGTATAAAAAAGTAAATAAATAAATACGCACAGACATTTAAAAAAAGCAGCCAAGACGAATGAGTTTCCTTTTTTATATATATAGATTAAAATTGAAGACAGAAGCAGGTAAATGCGGTCACTTAATATTCAAACCGAGTAGATCCACTTCAGATTTATTTCTCAAAAGTTTATGTTCACGTGGCTGTTTTCGTTTATATTAGCCAAGCTATTATGTATTTTGAAATAATCTTGTCCGTGATGTGTTCGTTCGTACGACGAAAGGCAGAACCCTGCAGCTCGAGAGATACGTTATTCTGCCAGTCGCGCTTTCAAATAGTCTTGCACACATAAACGGGTCACAAACACCTGCATTTAGCTTGCTGTGTTATAATGGGTGTATTGTGTGCATTTATGGCAATATTTTATTTGAAAAAGCTCTTAAACAAGAACAAATTAGTTTGTTTTGAACTAGTGACACTGTACACGCTGGTCGGAGGCGGTGATTTCAGATAGGCAGCCGCGAATATTTCGTTTTCACACAAACAGTTCAAAAACATCTGAATTTAGCTCTTGGTGTGCTCTAATTGGTGAATTGTGCGATATCGCTGCAATACTTTATTTTTAATAGCTATAAAACAAGAATAAACTCGTTTTTTCTGAGCTCATCATTCCACACGCTCCTGCTCAGAGCGGTGATTCATCTCTCGTGTTTCTCACGTATCACTGACCACACATCAATTATTAATGAGCCCTGACATGGTAATAATCATATATGTTGGTTTAGCTTGTCAGTGTGAATTAAATCCAAGTATTTATTTGTATTTTAACCGATTTAAAAGTGAAAATAAAAGAGAGTCTCCTCCCTTTTTTTGCGGGAATTGCACCTGTAGGGGCGCAATTTCTCTCAGACAATGGTAGTCTAAGCACACACACTCAAACGGGGATAGAGTGAGATCAGATGTCTGACAGTTTTTTAATTCTCTGTTATCCATACAGTGTTGTAAAGTCATGAAACTATGCATATTTCCTCAGAATGACTTTTTTTCTGTATGAAAAAAGGTTTTGAAGTGTTTGGAATTTAAAAATGCAGGAAAATTAATAATTCCATTTTTACTGTCATTTAAAAAAAATCACCACCACTAAACCATCCAAGCTATCCAAAACCCATTCACAATTTAAGTTCCTCAATGTTTTTTCAACATGTAGACAAAGTTTGGTGTGTATAGTGTTACTCTCCTCTGAGCAGTATGCATTAATTCACAGCTAAATGTAAAAAAAATCCACATTCAAATCAAAATAGCCGACTTCCTGTTGGTCGTAGCTGATGACTGTGAATTAGAAAGTTGTCCGTCTTAAAAAGAACAATTTTTGTACTGAGTTTGGTGTTTGTAGCTAAAACTAACCCCCCCACTTTTGACAAAAGGTGGCGCTATAGAGTGCCTCTTCCACACCCTCTTATGAACTTTTGCCAGTGTCTAGCTGTCACTAATACTGATATGTGTTCTGAGTTTGATGAAATTCTAAGCATGTTATATGCCTCAAAATCACCTGAGAAGTATTCCAGTTTGACATGTTGCCACGGCAACAATATTTTTAGATATCAATATCCCCCCAGCAGATTTATATCGGCTGTGTTTTAACATTATTCTGATGAAGTTTGAAGCAAATCGAGTAAAAATAAGATGCTGAATTCCAAGCATTTTGAAAAATGACACACTTCCTGCTGCCAGTTGGTGGCGCTATAACTTTGACTCCTAATAGTCACATATATGTGATCGACATCATAAAATGAATAATCTGATGAAGTTTGATTGAAATCAGGAAATGTATGTGGATGGTATTAGACACTTCCTGTTTCTCAATTCTCGCCATAATTTCAACGCCTCGCCACGAGCAAACCGTTCGAGATATCAAAAATCCCCTGGCAATTTTTCATCCCCAATGTCTTGAGATCATGTTGACCGAGTTTGGTGGTAAACGAGTAAAAAACCTATGACAAGTATATCAAATTCCAGAGCATGCGCTTTTTACATAACTCTAAATCGCTGACTTCCTGTTGGGCGGAGCCCAATGACATGCAATACGAAAATTGTTTGGCACAATGAGATCTATATGTGTACTGAGTTTCATATGAATATGTGCAAGTATGTGTGAGCTATACATCAACATTTATGACTGTGTTCCAGGGGGCGCCGTAGAGCCCCTGTGCCACGCCCGGGTCCCAGCCTCTGCAGGCTCCTAAAGGGCACAGATTCCAAATTGTGTGCAAATTTTCAAGAGTTTTTGAGTATGTTAGGGACCCCAAAAGCCCCCACAACTTTGACCAAAAATATGAATAATAAACCCTAAATAGCCAACTTCCTGTTGGGCAGAGCCTATGACATGCAGTACGAAAGTTGTTTGGTTTAATGAGATCTACATGTGTACCGAGTTTCATGTGTCTACGTGCAAGTATGTGTGATATATGGCCCTCAGTATTCCAGGGGGCGCTGTAGAGCCCCTGTGCCACGCCCGTGTATCAGTCTCTGCCCGACCCTAATGGCCGCAGGTTCCAATCTGTGTGCCAATTTTCAAGAGTTTTCGAGCATGTTAAGGACCCCAAAAGCCCCCGTAACGTTAGAAAAAAAATAAAATAATAATAAAAAATAATCCTAAGGAAAACAATAGGGCTCTCGCCCTCCAGGCTTGAGCCCTAATAATCCTAAGGAAAACAATAGGCCTCTCGCCCTTTGGGCTTGAGCCCTAATAATAATAATAATAATAAAAAATAATCCTAAGGAAAACAATAGGCCTCTCGCCCTTTGGGCTTGAGCCCTAAATATAGCTGCAAGCAGCGATGGCGGGCTCAAGCCACCAATGCCATCGCCACCCCGGTGGCATCAGGTAAACTGTGTCCAGTGGGCACATGCATTCACAATATCCCTCTGGCAGTGAGGTTTTAAAGGATACGGCAGTTAAAGGGTTAATCCGAATCATCTAGACTTTAAAATCACATTCACAGAACAATATATATATATATATATATATATATATTTCATTTCTAAACATTATGTTAACATGAACAATATTTATATAGCATTCATTCATGTCAGTTAATATTCCAAACTTAAACATTAAAACATTGTTTTATTGTGATTTTTTTCCAAGCGCATTTTACCAATTCCAAACCATATCAATCTTAATAACTGCCATTATTTTTTATTTAATCATTTATGAGTGCTATACAATAGTCCAGGAAAGCTGGAAGAGAAAAACTCCTTATATTCATGTGCATAATTATTAGGCATGTTTTCTTTTACAGATGAAATGCGCTAAAAAAGAGTTTTAACTCAAACTGTTTTATCTCAAAGTCGAAAATTATGAAATACCCATGAGAAATATCAAACACAAATGCAATACAGAAATGGATAAGTTAAGACTTGACCATTGTACAAAAATGCTGACTTGGTCATGAGGTCAGAAAAGAAGAAGAAAAAAAAAAAACAGGTCAAGAAGAACTGACAAAAATAATTGCAAAATAATTAGGAATTAATGTGAAGATTAATTTTTAGTCAATTCTGCAAGACAGACTTTCAGGAAAGGAGGTGGAATAAAAATGAGCTCCTAAATCTTAATCCCGGATTCTGGAAGATATATTCCTCAAACCATTGGACAAGAGGAGGTGGTGCTGGTCCTTCACGAGTCACTCTAATCTGTTCATAAAGCCTATATATAAAGTCTTAATATATAGTATTTCACAATACTTCATGGTATTCTAATTAAATCATTTTTTGGAATCTTTGATTTCTCAGAACCTGACACAGAGTAATTCTGGAGACTCCAGGAAAGTGGCAGTTCTGTAAAATGTTGGCGCTGGAGACTAAATGCTCCCTGATAGTTTCACACCTAATTCACTTAACACACACACACACACACATTACCCACAGTGACAGAGGGACAGTGACATCAGATGTATGATAGTTTTTTAATTTTCTATCATCCATATAGTGTTGTATAGTCATGAAACTATGCATATTTCCTCAGAATGACTTGTCTTCTATGTGTACATTTTTTTGAAGTGTTTAGAAGCTGCACTTAAAAAAATAAAAGACATTTACTGGTTACTTTTTTACTGTTATTTCAAAAAATCACCACGACAAAACCATTCAAGCCATTCAAAATTCATCCGCACCTGTACTGTAAGATACATTCTTTAAACTGGTAAAAGAGGATGTGGTGCTGATCCTTCAAGAGTCACTCAAAACGTATCTGTCCATAAAGCCTATAAAGAATTATTCTTAATATACAGTTCACAATACTTCAGCTTGTTATTCTAATAAAGTGAGGGTCATTTTATCAGTAAAATATATAAAATTCATATTATTTTTCTTTGAAAGATTTCTATAAATGATTTAAATCATACTTGTTTCTACAATAATTATTTAAAAGTGATCCTATAGCTCCATCTGGTGGCCATTATTGGTACTAAGAATTGCAAGCTTGATTTATATGTTATGATAGTTTTAATTTTATGCTGGCTCTTGAAAATGATAAAGCTATGAAACTTACTGTGCTTCCTTCAAATGATGACTTCTACGTATATAAAAAAATTATGAAGAGTTGGAATTAAAAATTTTAAAGATATAGTAAAATAACTATTGTATTTTTTTATGTTACTTTAATAAATCTCTATGGCCACACCATTTAAGGTATCCTAAACCCATTCGCAATTTAACATCTTCAGTATATGGCTTCATGTTAAAACAGTTTGGTGTGAACTACTTGTGTCTTCTTGGAGGAGAATGAATTCATTTACAGGCTGAGTTTATCATAAATCCACAATAACATTTCTGAGTTCTGTATCAATCAGTGTTGTTGTTTGTTTATTTTTATTTTTTTTATTTTTCATAGGAAGATAATTGACCCTTTACTCTCCTTTTTAATAAATGAGCTATTTATAGCTGTATTTATAAACTGCTTACTACTGACTATTAATATTGGGACAAGGCTTTATAAAGCATGAACTGACTATTTACTAATGAGTGCAGTTATTATAAAGTGTTATCAATGCATTTGCTAATGTTAACAAATTAGACATTATTTTACAGTGTTATCAAATCCCTTAAATGATTTGTAAGTGTTTTGTAATGATTTTATTGACCTACAAGCATTTGTGAAAGTTCTGCTTGCATTAGAGCTTAGTCTTGATCTGTGAGCTGAACATATTTACTGTTACATCCATGAGATTATGTAAATTCAAATAAATATCATGTCACAGGATGTCAGAGGTCAGTATCAAATTAGGATTTTTAAAAATCCCTAAAACTGTCAGAAAAGGATAAGGCCTAAGATTTCTATGTGAGTGGCTAAATTTGTTAGTTTTTATAACTATAATGCATAAACTATGAAACTATACAAAATGTATAAAAAAGTACAAGTTATTCTTTTCCAATGTTTTTTATTTATTTAAATATTTTTTTTTTTTTTTGGATTTACATTTTAAAAAATTAGCCTATGGCAATCATTCTAAACAGCTTGAATAAAACCTGTCAATATTTATTATAGACCACTATAACTGTGTATAATCTAACAAACAAGTTTATTATGAAAATAAAAGTGTGTACACCAGATAAATTGGACGATAAAGAAATTGCTAACAATAGTATAATAGAGCATGTTTTAGGTTTTTAGGCGTTTAAATGCAGAAATGGACAAATCAAATGTAAAATAAAATGTAATTGATCTAATTAAATATAGATTAAGTCTTGTTAGAGCAAAATAATAAATAAATACGTACACACATTAAAAAAGCAGCCAAGACGAATGAATTTCATTTTTTATATAGATTAAAATTGAAGACAGAAGCAGCTGGTATATGCGGTCACTTAATATTAAAATCCAGTAGATCCACTTCAGATTTATTTCTCAACAGTTTATGTTCACGTGGCTGTTTTCGTTTATATTAGCCAAGCTATTATGTATTTTGAAATAATCTTGTCCGTGATGTGTTCGTTCTTACGACGAAAGGCAGAAACCTGCAGCTCCAGAGATATATGTTATTCTGCCAGTCGCGCTTTCAAATAGTCTTGCAGACTTAAACGGGTCACAAACACCTGCATTTAGCTCGTGTTGTGTTATAATGGATGTATTGTGTGCATTTATGGCAATAATTTATTTTAAAAAGCTCTTAAACAAGAATAAATTCGTTAGTTTTGAACTTGTGACACTGTGCGCGCTGATCGGAGGCAGTGATTTCAGATAGGCAACCGCGAATATTTCATTTTCACACAAACAGTTCAAAAACATCTTAATTTAGCTCTTGGTGTGCTCTAATTGGTGAATTGTGTGATATCGCTGCAATACTTTATTTTTAATAGCTATAAAACAAGAATAAACTCGTTTTTTTCTGAGCTCGTCATTCCACACGCTCCTGCTAAGAGCGGTGGTTCATCTCTCGTGTTTCTCACGTATCACTGACCACACATCCATTATTAATGAGCCCTGACCTGATAATAATCATATATGTTGGTTTAGCTTGTCAGTGTGAATTAAATCCAAGTATTTATTTGTATTTTAACCGATTTAAAAGTGAAACCAAAAGACAGTCTCCTCCCTTTTTTAGCTGCACCTGTAGGGGCGCTATTTCTCTCAGACAATGGAAGTCTAAGCACACACACTCAAACAGAGGGACAGAGTGATATGAGATGTCTGACAGTTTTTTAATTTTCTGTTATCCATACAGTGTTGTAAAGTCATGAAACTATGCATATTTACTCAGAATAACTTTTTTTCTGTATGAAAAAAGGTTTTGAAGTGTTTGGAATTTAAAAATGCAGGAAAATTAATAATTCCATCTTTATTGTCATTTAAAAAAATCACCACGACAAAACCATCCAAGCTATCCAAAACCCATTCACAATTTAAGTTCCTCAATGTTTTTTCAACATGTAGACCAAGTTTGGTGTGTATAGTGTTACTCTCCTCTGAGCAGTATGCATTAATTCACAGCTAAATGTAAAAAACAATCCACATTCAAATCAAAATAGCCGACTTCCTGTTGGTCGTAGCTGATGACTGTGAATTAGAAAGTTGTCCGTCTTGATAAGAACAATTTTTGTACTGAGTTTGGTGTCTGTAGCTAAAACTAACCCCCTCACTTTTGACAAAAGGTGGCGCTATAGAGTGCCTCTTCCACGCCCTCTTATGAACTTTTGCCAGTGTCTAGCTGTCACTAATACTGATATGTGTTCTGAGTTTGATGAAATTCTAAGCATGTTATATGCCTCAAAATCACCTGAGAAGTATTCCAGTTTGACATGTTGCCACGGCAACAATATTTTTAGATATCAATATCCCCCCAGCAGCTTTATATCAGCTGTGTTTTAACATTATTCTGATGAAGTTTGAAGCAAATCGAGTAAAAATAAGATGCTGAATTCAAAGCATTTTGAAAATGACACACTTCCTGCTGCCAGTTGGTGGCGCTATAACTTTGACTCCTAATAGTCACATATATGCGATCGACATCATACAATGAATAATCTGATGAAGTTTGATTAAAATTAGGAAATGTATGTGGATGGTATTAGACACTTCCTGTTTCTCAATTCTCGCCATAAATGCAACGCCTCGCTTCGAGCAAACCGTTCGAGATATCAAAAATCCCCTGGCAATTTTTCATCCCCAATGTCTTGAGATCATGTTGACCGAGTTTGGTGGCAATCGAGTAAAAAACCTATGACAAGTATATCAAATTCCAGAGCATGCGCTTTTTACATAACTCTAAATAGCTGACTTCCTGTTGGGCGGAGCCTATGACATGCAATACGCAAGTTGTTTGGCATGATGAGATCTATATGTGTACTGAGTTTCATATTAATACGTGCAAGTATGTGTGAGCTATACATCAACATTTATGACTGTGTTCCAGTGGGCGCCGTAGAGCCCCTGTGCCACGCCCGGGTCCCAACCTCTGCAGGCTCCTAAAGGCCACAGATCCAAAGATGTGTGCAAATTTTCAAGAGTTTTTGAGTATGTTAAGGACTCCAAAAGCCCCCACAACTTTGACGACAAATATGAATAATAAACCCTAAATAGCCAACTTCCTGTTGGGCGGAGCCTATGATATGCAATACGAAAGTTGTTTGTATTGATGAGTTCTATATGTGTACCGAGTTTCGTACGTCTACGTACAAGTATGTATGATATATGGCCCTCCATATTCCAGGGGGCGCTGTAGAGCCCCTGTGCCACGCCCGTGTATCAGTCTCTGCCCGGCCCTAATGGCCGCAGGTTCCAATGTGTGTGCCAATTTTCAAGACTTTTTAAGCATGTTAAGGGCCCCAAAAGCCCCCGTAACGTTAGAAAAAAAAAATAATAATAATAATAAATATAGCTGCAAGCAGCGATGTCGGGCTCAAGCCATCAGTGCAACGCCACCCCGGTGGCATCAGGATAACTGTGCCCAGCGGGCATAAGCATTTACAGTAACCCTCTGACAATCAGTTTTAAGGGATGCGGCAGTTAAAGGGTTAATCCGACCAATCTAGACTTTGAAATCACATACACAGAACAATATATATAACTTTAGTAACACTTTATTTTAATATTTATAAAAAATGTATAAGGTGTGCATTGTAGCTGACACCTATATGAACACATTACAATTGCTTTGTGACTGCAAGTCTTTCTTCTCAAATGCTATTGAGCTTCAAATTTGCATTTGAGCCCATGTGAAAAAGTAGCATAATTTACATATGACTTACAGTTTGTTGTAATAAATATCAAACATTCAATTTAATTGTGCATTATAGCTGTCACCTAGATGAACAATTACAGTTGTTTTTATGACTGTAAGTCATTCTCTTCAAATGCTACTGACGTTAGAAAAGTGTATAACAATATCACATGTAACTTTAGAGACCGGCCCTAAATTTGAGACTCTAGAAAGTCCAATGTCAAGACAACTTTATGCCCGTTTTATTTTCTTTAGTTTTCTTTTCTCTGTGCCGGATTGCTGATGTCCTATACCCAGGCATAGATGTCCATCCATCAATTACGAACATTCAGCCGCAAACATGAGGTGTGAGCGGTCGCGAACGCGGATGGGAGAATGGCGCATGTTTTTTTTTTTTTTTTTTTTTGAGCAACTGGGATGGTGCTCCCTCTGCGAGTTGGTGCCCTACGAAGACTGCATACTATGTTATACTGCATAATGTTAACAAATTAGACATTATTTTACAGTGTTACCAAATCCTTAAATAATGTATTAGTGTTTTGTAATGATTTTAATGACCTATAAGCATTTGTGAAATAGTTTTGCTTGCATTGCAGCTTTATCTGTCAGTTGAAGAGTTTTACTGTTACATCCATGAGATTAATAAATGTCATGTCACGTCACAGGTTGTCATAGGTCAGTATCAAATGAGTTTGAAATTATTATTTGCAGCACAAATTAGGGTTCTTAGGATGTTTTTAAATCCCTAAAACTGTCAGAAAAGGATAAGGCCTAAGAGATTTCTTAACCTGTAATGTAAGGAAAAAACACCACCATTAGCAACAACAAAAACAATAACAATTTAAAATACAATTTTTTTTTTCCTGATTATTAAAGGGATGATTAGGTCTCTCTCTCTCTCTCTCTGCCAGACAGCCCCTCCCTACAGTCCACACACACTGTCACAGTCACCAACCCCCTCACACTCCCCCTCCCTTCCCTCACACAGACAGGGTGGCCAGAGTGAGATCATGTCAGTTGAGAAGTCTGACAGTTTTTTAATTTTCTTTTATCCATACAGTGTTGTAAAGTCGTGAAACTATGCATATTTCCTCAGAATGATTTGATCTTTGTATAAAAAAATGCTTTGAAGTGTTTGGAAGCTGCAATTTAAACATACAAGACAATTAATGTTTCCCTTTTTACTGTCATTTCAAAAATTCACCACGACAAAACCGTTCAAGCTAACCAAAATCCGTTCGCAATTTAAGTTCCTCAATGGTTTTTCTTCATGTAGACAAAGTTTGGTGTGTATAGTGTACTTCCCCTGTGAGGAGTATGCATTAATTCACAACTGTAAAATCTCAAAAATACACATTCAAATCAAAATAGCCGACTTCCTGTTGATCGTAGCTTATGACTGTGAACTAGAAAGTTGTCCGTCTTGATTAGAACAATTTATGTACCAAGTTTTGTGTCTGTAGCTAAAACTAACCCCCCCACTTTTGACAAAAGGTGGCGCTATAGCGTGCCTCCTTCACGCCCTTTTAAAAGCTTTTGCCATTGTCTAGCTATCACTAATACTGATATGTGTTTTGAGTTTCATGTAAGTCTGAGCTTGTTGTCTGCCTCAAACTCACCATAACAGAACATTCAAGTTTGACACGTTGCCATGGCAACGCCATATTAGATATCAATACCCCCACAACAGATTTACATCGGCCGTCTTTTGTCATTATTCTGATGAAGTTTTAAGGAAATCGAGTAAAAATAAGATGCTAAATTCAAAACATTTTGAAAATGACTCACTTCCTGCTGCCAGTTGGTGGCGCTATAACGTTGACTCTTAATAGTCACATATATACGATCTGTATCATACAACGAACAAACCAATGAAGTTTGATCAAATTCAGGAAATGTATGTGGACGTTATTAGACATTTCCTGTTTCTCATTTCTCGCCATAATTTCAACGCCTCACCATGGGCAAACCGTTCGAGATATCAAAAATCCCCTCGCAATTTTTCATCCCCAATGTCTTGAGATCATGTTCACCGAGTTTCGTGGCGAACGGGTTGAAAACCTCAGAGGAGTATTTCAAATTCCAGAGCATGCTTTTTTTAAACAGCCCTGAATAGTTGACTTCCTGTTGGGCGGAGCCTAAGACATAAAGTGTGAAAGTTGTTGGGCTTAATGAGATCTATAAGTGTACCGAGTTTCATATAAATACATGCAAGTGTGTGTGAGCTATGGTTCAAGATTTCTGAAGGTGTTCCAGGGGGCGCTGTAGAGTCCCTGTGCCACGCCCGGGTCCCAGCCTCTGCAGCGTCCTGATGGCCGCAGATTCCAATGTGTGTGCCAATTTTCAAGAGTTTTTGAGCATGTTAAGGCCCCTAAAAACCCCCGGAAGGTTTAATAAAAAATAAAAAAAATAATAAGAAGAAGAAGAATCCTTAGAAGAACAATAGGGCTCTTCGCCCCTTCGGGCTTGAGCCCTAATAATAATAAAAAATAATCCTAAGGAAAACAATAGGGCTCTCGCCCTCCAGGCTTGAGCCCTAATAATCCTAAGGAAAACAATAGGGCTCTCGCCCTCCAGGCTTGAGCCCTAATAAGAATAATCCTTAGAAGAACAATAGGGCTCTTCGCCCCTTCGGGCTTGAGCCCTAATAATAATAATAAGAAGAATAATCCTTAGAAGAACAATAGGGCTCTTCGCCCCTTCGGGCTTGAGCCCTAACAAGAATAATCCTTAGAAGAACAATAGGGCTCTTCGCCCCTTCGGGCTTGAGCCCTAACAAGAATAATCCTTAGAAGAACAATAGGGCTCTTCGCCCCTTCGGGCTTGAGCCCTAATAATAATAACAAATAATCCTAAGGAAAACAATAGGGCTCTCGCCCTCCGGGCTTGAGCCCTAATAAATAATAATAACAAATAATCCTAAGGAAAACAATAGGGCTCTTCGCCCCTTCGGGCTTGAGCCCTAACAAGAATAATCCTTAGAAGAACAATAGGGCTCTTCGCCCCTTCGGGCTTGAGCCCTAATAATAATAACAAATAATCCTAAGGAAAACAATAGGGCTCTCGCCCTCCGGGCTTGAGCCCTAATAAATAATAATAACAAATAATCCTAAGGAAAACAATAGGGCTCTTCGCCCCTTCGGGCTTGAGCCCTAATAAATAATAATCGGAGCAATTCCAAGAGGGTCCTCGCACCATCGGTGCTCGGGCCCTAATAATAATAATAATAATAATAAACAGAGCAATTCCAAGAGGGTCCTCACACCATCGGTGCTCAGGCCCTAATAATAAACAAAGCAGATACAAGAGGGTCCTCGCACCTCGGTGCTTGGGCCCTAAATATGTCCTTTATTATTTCTTGGACAAAATGCTGCACATTTTTCTTTGTGAAACTGATATGTCAAGCCCAAAATCAAACAAATAAATAACAAAATAAATATCTTCATATACTGTATACAGACTAAAGTTTGTGTATATGAAATCTTTCCAAATAGAGGTACATATACACACATATATCTTTCCATATAGAGGCACAATGTATTTTAATAATCTGCAAGCAGAGAGGGAATGCTATCTCTGCCATATTTAGAAATAAGTAAATTAATAAATGTACAAAGAAAGGTCATAAAAGCTTTACTTAATTATAAATTTATAGCATTATTTTAGTCAAAAAATAATATATTATCTTATGTATGTCTAACATCAGGGCTTAAAAATGAATTGGTTTAAGTAAAAAATTATATAGGCTTTTTTTTCCATTGCATTTACAACTAATTTATATATATTATGAAATACAAAAATTCCTTAGCCTAGCCTATTTGTAATGAAGTTGATTACAAATTCTTCCTAACAAATTTTAAGAAGTTAAGAGTTAAGAAAGAATGAAATTAGCCTGTGTAGGCTATAGATCAATAGGCTCACTTTCTGAACTTTTATTAAACCACGGATCGGAAAAAAAAATTATTCTTGATAATCTTTAAAATGAGAGAAATCACTGACGTAATTTAGGCTATGCTTTTTTCGACTGCAGAAAAAAAACGAAACCATTTCATTTGCAGAGTTAACTTATTAATTAAATTGAAAATAAGAAATAAACCAAACCAAGAACAATAGAGTTATTTTCTTCTTGTAATCAAGAAAAATATTTGGCAAATTTTCAAATTGAATGTTGAATGATAGTGAACACATCTCAACTGCATAGCCGCATATAATCGTTGTTGTCAGTCGCAAAATAAATCCATATCTAAAGCCGTGTCGACACCAAGAGAACCCATTATAATCAGTTGATGAATGACCACACAGGAAGTGCTGCGAGGCACAGATCTTCTACAGTCACTGATGCCTCCTATCCCAAATCTTCAAAACATGCGTTGCATGTGTTGAAAGTGAAACTTAAAAAAACAACTTGCATAAGAAAGCAATTGCACTCTTTTGCAAGCTTCAGAAAATGCACACGATCACATATTGCATGCTTCCCAGCCGAAACAATAACCGGTGGTATAAGATTTTACCCATATTGCCCATCTGAATCATTCATCCCACACTATCAACAGGCACATTATGTAGGCTGCGCTTTTTGTACTTTGTTTGGGCACCACAAAGTGTCACTGTGGCCACAAAGCTTACCCCTCTCCAACAAATAAATGTAGAAATAAATGTGGAAATAAACGATTCTTGAAATAAAAAGATTAATAATTAATAAATTATATTATTAATAAATATAAATTAATAAATATGTAATGAAATACATAAATGTAATTTTATTTTTTAATATTGGCAGTGATGGCATTCCATAGAAACAGTGGGTTTCATGAACCTTTAAGGACACCGACAGCAGCTAGTTACTTTCACATCTGTTTGTGTTTGCATGTTTAAAGTGGCAAGGTGTATTTGTTTGTTCTGGTGCAGAAAGACACCATGGAAAGCTTGGTTCGTGTTCGTGCATCTGAGACAAGCCTCTCTATGTGCGCACCGAACACATCACTCAAGTAGTTCTTGTGTCTTTTAAATGCTCTATAACTGTCCATTAGCGAATCCCCACTGAACATGACTCCAGATCAGCTCATAGACTGTATAAAAACAGTCTATGAGAATCAGCGCCATTATGATGGCAACAGAATAACAGAGTCTGGTCTATTATTTCACCAGATAAGACCCTTATTCCTCGGCTGGGATCATGTACATGCATATAACTACATTGAAACTGTAATTTGGAAGTTCAAACCTTTGGAAACCATAAAAGTCCACTATATGGAGAAAAATCCTGGAATGTTTTCCTCAACTTAATTTCTTTGCAACTGAAAAAATAAAGACATGAACATCTTGGATGACATGGGGGTGAGATAATTATCAAGAGATTTTTATTCTGGAAGTTAACTAATCCTTCAATCAAGCCCTCATTGGATTCCAGTGATCATTTGCTGCTCTTAAACTAGGGCCCATCAAGTCCAAATGAAATATATTGTCGCACACCAATATATGGCAGCACTTTTTTTTTTTTTTTTTTTCTGGTGTACTATTAAACAGAGAAAATTATGTTGCTATAATTACATAAACAGAATTTTTTTTAAGATTTACCTAATAACAAAAAAATGGTAATGGGTCCATTTACTTTCATTTAGAAAAAAAGGAAATATTTATCTGAAAGTGTGTATGATACATATAAAATTTTGTAAATATGTTTGCACACTAGGCAATTCCGAGGTATATTCAAAGGTCCCATTTTACTATTACTACTAATGCCTAATTATAAAGAATTTGTACACAAAATGTTACGTAGTTAACTGACTCACTGGTGTAGAGAAGAGGAATGTTGATGCAAGATGTTGGGTCTTCTTCATTGCAGACCAATTCAACCTTCAGACACGGGGACATTTAAACGAAAGATCATAGCTAAATATAGCCATTTTAGAAAAATTTATTATCAGGAACACTTATATTGGCATCTTCGTTGGCAGAAAATCCCAGTAACTGAGCAGATTGTGAAATACTCAGACTGGCCCGTCTGGCATCAACAACCATGCCACGCTCAAAATTGCTTCATTCTGAAATTCTGACATGAGCTTCTTTAATACTTTTGAAATTGATTTTAATTATAATTGCTATTATATTATAAAAAATGAGACGTCATGTCTGTGTCTCCCAACTTTCTTTTGTTCAGCTGATTGAGTTTTTATAGTTAAAAAAAACTTAGCAAATTATGTAATTTCAACATTTAATGTTATTTTTACTTGAATTAATAAAAGTACTTTCAGTTGACTAAAAATGTGTTTTTAAACAGCATCAAAAGGTAAAAAAAACTACTATATGCTTGATATTTTGGTCCAGGTTTTATTTCAAATCAGCAGCAAACACATTGGTAACTTTAGCCATACTCATTCTTAAAAAAGTAATTAAATGAGTAGGTAGAAGAAGATGAAGAAAAAAAAAACATTCAAAGTGGCATCTCATTCAACCAGTTCTAAATACTTTAAAAAAATGATAACACAAAATATGTTACAAAACAAGCAATATAAATTCAAGTTAAAGGAGTACGCTGACTTTTTGGGGCTTTAGCTTTTTCACCATGCACCCACCACAGGGTGAGGCTCCTTTGTCTGTTCGGTGTTGGCATGCTTCATTGCACATGCACCAATTTCATGGTCGTAACAGTGCGCATGCTCCAACCTCCAACCAAACTTGTTTGCATGTTAACTTGCATTTACAAATCGAATGTACAAATTAATACTAGGCTTGTCCAACGATTGTTGAACCAACTGTCTTTTCACTTTAAACCAACATTTTTGCATTAACTGTCCAGTTAACTAAAATATTATCATTAGTCTAACTTTTTGTGAGCTGGACTTTTTTTTTTTTTTTACACTTTTTTTACACTTTTTTTTTTTTTTACAGTGCATGCACATTATGTTAATGATAAAAATGGACAGGTGAGTCACATCTCGTGGTTTCAAGTCATGTAAAATTGTTTAATTGTAATAAGTCAGAGACGTGAGATGTTTACTTGCAATTGCGAGAGAAAAATAAAGATTCAGATTTGTGAGAATATAAGTCAAATTTAGATAAAAGGGTTTCCATATTTATAGTCAGACCATTGAAACTTTTGCATACACTGCATCTCACTGGATATTTAAAATTAATAGCAGAATTGCTTTTTGCTAATTTAAACTAGGCTACTTCTCCCTGACACACTAAGCAACAGACATAACTGAAATCTTTTTTATGCTTAAGATTTTTGCACAGTACTGTAGGTCACAAGCAGCCATGAATATACATTAATGCTACATATGAAAATAAATTACGGAAACTTACCCTGGACCTGGAAATGCGGACCACCTCTGGCTCCGTCTCTCTTTAATCTTGTAAAACTGTACCAAACAACAGAGGGGGAGATGATTTGATCTCAGATACAAAAGTGAGATTATATCAGTTCAACATCTAAAATCCCCTTATTGAAGTGAATGATTAAGGGATAAGTGTAATATGATTAAGAGTAATATATCTTTCTCTGCAAAATTACATAATAGACTTTTCAGTTTCAGTTTTGCTTTTCTGTCAGTCATCAGACGACTCCGATCCGAATCCGTTTTCAAACCGGCAAATCCGCGTTACAGACACATCTGTTTCAGGGCTGTAACATGGATCCAGCCCAGGTGCGGTTTCAGTGGGCGGGAACTACAGTCGCAGAGCGGACCCGTAGTAGTACTTATTCAAACAACAAGATATTTATTTATCCTTCGCAAAACTTTGTTCAGCTGTTGTCTACTGTGCGGCTGCTGTGGAACTTCAGTTGATTCAATGAATGTAGAGGGGGCGGAGTTATCAGCTTACTGACAGCTTGAGGATCGAATAAGATTTACACAAGCTCGTTTTAAGGACTTTCATTTGCTAAATATTTGTAAAATAGACAGACAGAAAAAAATAAACGAATAAAAAAACACCACCAAAAAAAGGGCACTTCGGAGTTTAAGGGCAAAAAGGGCATGTGCTCTGCACAGGTTGAGCTCTACCTGTGTGCATGTGCCCGTGCAGCACCTTTAGGAAATATCAATTTACATCTGTACATAATATTACACAATGTATTAAATGAACTGAAAATGGGCACTTGTCATTTCACATTTTATTTCACATATGCAGAGCTTCACACTTTTGCCCAGTGTTGCCAACTTCTTTCAATGGAAAGTAGCTAAACCCTGACTGAAAAGTCGCTAAATGACGTCACACGCTAATTAGCATATTCATGACGTAAGTGCGTCATATTATCTTGCCCTTTCTGTGCTCATGTAATGCATTTTAAGGCAGCTAAAATTTTCAATACAAGTTTTTAATTATTATATTTTAATGTTTCTGTTGTCCGACAACGGAATTAATATTATAATGAATGAAACGCGGTCCATTAAGACTACATAACCAGCTCTCAAATCCTATTTATGACAATGTCTAATGAAATCACATACACATAAGATTAAGATAATGATTGTACTGTGATTTCGGCTATACTTGTATGTAAAATAGAGTTAGAAGCAACAGAATATATTTTTTAACTGAAAGTGCTGCTCCTCTCTGCTCGCCGAACATAACAGATGCACAGAGAGAGAGGCGTGTGTGCACGCTGGGAGAGGGATAGAGAGAGAGGGATAGAGAGAGAGAGAGAGAGAGAGAGAGAGAGAGAGAGAGAGAGCTCGTGCGGCAGTGTCGGAGAGTCTCAGAGACTAAATAAGGTCTGTCAAAAAAAAAAAGTCGCTATGGGGGTCTGAAAAGTCGCTAAGTTGGCAACACTGCTTTTGCCGAGCATCTGCACAGTGTCAACGAACACCGGAAACAGCTGACGGACTGATCCACTGTCACATAGGGGTGAGGATGTGAGCAATTGGAATAACCTGATTCAGACATACAATACATATCCGTGAATCCATGTTCTTGTCCCTGTGATGTTTTTAATTTACTATTTGAAAGCTTGGACGAGTCTAACAGAAGCGTGTCAAGTTCACACCGACCTGTCATCAGATGGTTCAGTCCGAGGATGGCTGCTGCTGTCGGGGTAAATAAACAGTCGAGCGCTTCGGCGATGGACGCGTGTGTGAGACACGGCCGCGGTACAACGACCACTGCGGTGAAGGTATGACGAATATTACTTAAATAACCACTGCACTAGGGGTTTAGCTCACACAAATCATGTGGAGGATAGTATTATTTTTGTCCTGCTGGAGTTCAATGAGCTGCTGCAGTGGGTTAGCACGCTAATCATAGCGTTCAACACTAGGGGTGCTCCGATCACGATCAGCCGATCGTTAATGCGCATCTCGTCAGTAAAGCCGGTTCTCTAATCAGCAGTAAATTCCATCAGGTGCGTGATTTCACATAGATCAGCTGTTACTACACACCTGATGGAATGTACCACTGATTAGAGAACCGGCTTTACTGACGAGATGCGCATTAACGATCGGCCGATCGTGATTGGAGCACCCCTATTCAACACTGACTGTCACTACGTTCTTTATGTCAAACACTGTTACACGATCCTTTATAAACATATGACTTTCATTAAACATCAAGTGATATTAAATATCGTGTTGTATTCATGAATGCAAAGCTTTCTCAGCAATCAAAAAACAAAAAACTCGAGTGAGTTAGCTGGTTAGCTAAATGATCAACTGGAGTACTAGAAGAGAGGATGTGTCTCAAAGTCCTAAGATGCCTATTTAGTACCCTGCATAATAACATTGGACTGGACATGATTGTAATTTACTGAAGTATATGTTCACTTTTAATGCCTAACATGTGGAGTGTTTAATTAATGCTAATTTGTAAATAATAATTTAAATATTGGTTATTTCAAATATATATTCAATTTTTATTAAGATATTCATATATTGTTTAGGGGGAGGGGGGAAATGCTATTTCATGCATACTGAGTTTTTTTTATACTGTTAAAGGTGCTGTAGGGAACTTTTGTAAAAAAATATTTTTTACATATGTATTAAACCTGTCATTATGTCCTGACAGTAGAATATGAGACAGATAATCTGAAAAAAATCAAGCTCCTCTGACTCCTCCCAGTGTCCTATTGCCATTTGCAGAAACTCCATCGCTCCCGGTAAGAAATAACCAATCAGAGCTGCGGTCCGTAACTTTGTTTGTGTTCAAAATGTAGAAAAATGTATATAATAAGCGAGTACACCATGAATCCATTTTCCAAACTGTGTTTTTGGCTTGTCCTGAATCACTAGGGTGCACCTATAATAAGTGTTTATATTCGGACTATTTTAGATTGCTTCGGTGGTACCGCGGCGGAGTAACCCAGTACCTTTGTGATTCTTCATAGACATAAACAGAGAGAAGTAGTTCCGGCTACGATGTTCTTCCGCAAGATGCAAGCAGTTCTGTTCATTAACCGCTAGAGCGTCAAAAGTTCCCTACCGCAGCTTTAAAGAGTTGGATTCCCATTCTAAACATGGATAAAGTTTAAAAAATTAAGTGGTACATTTGAAGGAGTATTTTTGTTCCAAGTTTCCAAGTTTCGGAAAGTTTTTTTCGAGTATGGCTCTGTGTGACGTTAGATGGAGCGGAATTTCCTTATACTTCTCCCGGAAGAGCATTCGCTCCCGTAGAGCAGAGTACTGAGAGCACAGACATTCACTGATCAGAGCGAGAGCGTCGCGAAATGACACAAAAGAAGTGTGTTTTTGGTTGCCAGGGCAAGACAACCCTGCACAGATTACCAAAAAAAAAACATTAAGGGACCAGTGGATGGAGTTTATTTTTACAGAGCATCAATGGAGTTGTGCAAGTGTTTTTGTTTGTTCCCTGCATTTTGAAGATGCTTGTTTTACAAACAAGGCCCAGTTTGACGACGGATTTGCATATCGTTTTTTTCTTAAGGATAATGCAGTCCCAACGAAAAAGGCTCATGATCGTGTGTTGGAACCGCAGGCGGTGAGTAAAACTGCTTCAAATATCTCTGCCTCCTTGTTAGTGCGTCCCCTCTCATGCCAGAGACCCGGGTTCGAGCCCCACTCGGAGCGAGTCGTTGCTGATGCTGCTCTCGTTCAGTTTCAGCCTCTGGATCTGATTCTGGATCATAAATAAACGGCTGAATCTGACTGTTAGCCATGGTTTGTTTTGGATGATGTTTTTTTCCTCAAGGTAATGTCACAGCTTCCAAACGCTTTCAACGCAAAAGCCTACTGGCGCTCGTGATTCTTTAGCTCCGCCCACACGTCACGCCTCCAGTGGCTCGTGGTTTTCCGAAAAAAAACGGCACAGACTATTTTTCTCTTATAAATATAATAAAACTAAAGACTTTTTGGAGATATGAGGATGCAGTACTACTCTATAGGTACTCAAGATTAACAGGATATTGAGTGAAAATGAGCATTTCACCCCCCCTTTAATTAATAAAAAAACTTTGACACTCAAGTCAAATGTAAATGTGTGAATTATTCCATTGAACAACAAATATCAAACCATGTAAGCACAAACTTTTCAAGCAAAACATTGTATTAATTATATAATTTAATTTATTTATTGTTATTTTTTTTTCAAGGTGTTGGAGTGCGGTGTCTGCGAGGATGTGTTTTCACTGCAAGGCGACAAGGTGCCGCGTCTGCTGCTGTGTGGACACACGGTGTGTCACGACTGCTTGACCCGTCTGCCTCTTCACGGCAGGGCAGTGCGCTGCCCCTTTGACCGACAGGCCACAGAGCTGGGTGAGTTCAACACTGCCTTTATATTCTTCAATCTAACAGTATAATCCTAATTTAAGGTTTTCTGTAGTGGAAAGCAATGTCTCACTCGATCTCATTTTATTCTCCAGGAGACTCTGGTGTGTGGGGCCTGAAGAAGAACTTTGCTTTGCTAGAATTGCTTGAACGGCTGCAGAATGGGGCCAGCAATCAGTCCGCCATGTCTGAGGATGTGCTTCGAGAGATGGGCGAGGTTAGAGATGGGCATTTTTTTTTTTATTGTTATAGGAGTATTTATAAATGTGTACATCTATACAGATAGATACATAGATATTTTTATATAGCACACCCTTTAATGGCTTCTTTTATAAAAAGCAGTAAATTAGGTTGTGTATCGTGGTTGTGTTGTATTGCATCACGGTTAAAGACTTTATTTTTTGCCGTGTCTTCATTAGTGTATTATCCGCTGTGACGAGGATGAGACTCACACTGCTTCCATGTACTGCACTGTTTGTGCCACACATCTGTGTGCCGAGTGCTCCCAGCTCACCCACTCCACCCGAACACTGGCCAAACACCGGCGTGTGCCGCTGGCAGACAAGCCCCATGAGAAGATGCTCTGTCCACAGCACCAGGTGCACGCCATTGAGTTTGTCTGCCTGGAAGACGGCTGCCAGCCTGGGCCGCTCATGTGCTGCGTGTGCAAGGAGTACGGGAAGCACCAAGGACATAAGGTTCAGAACTTTAACGCAACAATTCAAAAACATTTGTTAGTCTTTAGGCTTATAATATTGGCTCGGGTTTCTTGATTCAGTTTGCTTCTCATTCACAAATTTGATTCAGTTTTGAATCCTTTATTGATTCTTAAAGTAAATTTACTGATTTCATTGAAATTTTAGTAATATAACAGTGCAGTTTTTAAGATGCATTGTTGCTTTAGGTTGCTAATGGCATTGACATATTTAAGAAATATCTAATATGGCTTAAATAATCATTTGCATTGGTGTCGTTTCTGGTGCATTAACACTGAAGTTGGTTTATTATTATTTTATTATTATTGCCATTTAAAAATAGTTAAAATAAACCTTACTTAAAATAACTTTTTTTTAAATTGAAGTAAAATAAATATTTAGTTTTATATTTAGTTTTTATTTACATTTTTAGTTTAACTTTCATTGTGTTGTTTTTTTTAACTATAATAGCACATACAGTCTATTAAAAAACATATAATTCTGTATCAGTTATACAAAAAAAGTAGGTATTTAATTACCTGTTTATTTTACTTAATCAATTTGCTATTCATTTTATTGTATTTCAGTTTTTCTCAGTTTAGTTAGGTCAAATCAAATACAATGCCAGTGAATTTTTAATCAAATCAGTTCACTGTCAATCAAACAATTCTTACACCTGAGTTTGCTTGGTGAGGAACGTTCAGCAGAAAACACAGAATGGGAGAACCACTAAAATAATGTAGACCGAAACTATTACTGCATCCATTGAAAAATAACTTAAAACAGTGATCTAGTATTTAAGAATAGTTTTTGGATTATTCAGACATTTCTGATTTATTGCAAATTGGATATTTTGTACCTAGACCGATTTAATTTTTTAAATCTTTTTTCATGAAAACATTTTGCCAGCATGCTGTGCTGGAGGCTGAAGCCAACCAGATCCGAGCATCCATCCTGGACATGGCACACTGCATCCGTTCATTCACAGAGGAAGTGTCAGAATACTCCAGGAAACTGGTGGGCATCGTGCAGCAGATTGAAGGAGGAGAGCAGATCGTGGAGGACAGCATGGGCATGGCTCACACTGAACATGTATGAGCCTGTTTTTTGGTTGTTTATAATGGCCTAATGCATTTGTCTCTGAATACATTTCCTATGAACTCCTTTGTGGTTTCCTCTCAGGTTCCAGGAACAGCAGAAAGCGCCCGGTCTTGTGTGCGTGCCTATTTTGCGGATCTCCACGAGACGCTGTGTCGTCAGGAGGAGATGGCTCTGAGCGTGGTGGATGCACACGTCCGAGAGAGACTGATCTGGCTTCGACAGCAGCAGGAGGATATGACCATACTGCTGTCCCAGGTGTCCACTGCCTGTCTGCACTGCGAGAAAACCCTGCAGCAGGTACAGACTCAAACACCTGACACAATCACTGGGATCAGAAGCACTTCAGGCATTTGAGTTGCTTTATTTGTGTTTTCCACTAGGATGACTGCAGGGTCATTTTGGCGAAACAGGAGATCAACCGACTACTAGAGACACTTCAGAAACAGCAGCAGCAGTTTACAGAGCTGGCCGACCACATTCAGCTGGATGCAGGCATCCCCGTTACTTTCACCAAGGTAATTTTATCATTTTAGGACATGGCAAGTTTAGTTCAGACATTTAAAAATGTATATTCTACATATATATATATATATATATATTTCTATATATATATATATTTCTATATATATATATATATATTTCTATATATATATATATATATATAAGGGCTGTCAAAAATAGCGCGTTAACGGCGTTAATTAGTTGTTTGTCGTTAATTACGTCAAATTTTTTTACGCATTTCAAGCATGCGCAGTGTGACAAATTATTCAGGTTAGGAAAGTCTCGTCGATCTCTGAATTCTCAAGATAGTGACGAAAACACCGAAGAAGCTTAAGGTTTTACCCCGGTTACACTCAAATACATTCATGCCAAGCTCGATAAACAGAGACGACTTTGGTAGTTGATACGCTGGAGCTTCTTCTTCCTGTTATAGCAGTGATCCTCAAATCTGGCTCGCGAGTTTCCTGCAGAGTTTAGCACAGACTCCAATTAAACACACCTGCCTGTGATTTACTAATGATCCTAAAGACACTGATTAGCAAACTCATGCGTGTTTGATTAGGGTTAGAGCTAAACTTCGCAGGAAAGTGGATCTCGCGAGCCAGATTTGAGGATCACTGTGTTATAGCGTCCTGTGTTTCACACTGCGCATGCGCAGAACGCCTACATGCAATGCAGCGAAAATTACAGCTGTTTGGGAAAGCATATGCATTTTTACTTGGTTTTACTGGCACTTGAAGCCTTCAGAACGTGGAAATATCGATCCTAAAGTATTGTGGCAGAGCAAATGAACACCTCCCAAAAACAAGAGTGCCCAGAGTGCTGCTTATGTGATTGTGGCGCATGTTTGTGTTTCTGAGTTCACTCTTTTGAGTTTCTCTATGCATAATTTCATAGATATGTGGCTATATTTAACCACTGGTTCACCTAAAACTCTTACACTATCTGTAGTTAAATGGCATGGTTTGATATAGTGCTCAGGTAAATTTGATCTAAGTAAATGTTAAACTTTTGAAATTCAGAAAAAAAGAACCACATGATGAAACAATACATGAAAATTATGTATCTGTGTCCTGTTATTTATCTTTTGGTATGCATTTCAGAAAAAAAAATGGTTAGGATTCAGGTGTAGTGGCAAATAGTGATTAATCATGATTAATCCACTGAAAATTCTGATTAATTTGATTAAAAATTTTAATCATTTGACAGCCCTAATAAATATATATATATATATATATATATATATATATATATATATATATATATATATATATATCGACCAATCATGCTGTGGGAGAAGGTGGGATCTACAGATCATCAAAGCAATGCAAATATGAATGCATATAATGTTTAAGGGCTGTAGAGCAAATCAATAGGAAAGGAAAACTAAACCCAGACAAAAACAGGACCTATCATCATCATCCTAATAAAACTTATGAGTCCTTCTTTTCCCCAGGACAACCGTGTGCACATTGGTCCAAAAATGGAGATCCGAGTTGTGACTTTGGGATTAGATGGAGCTGGCAAAACTACTATTCTCTTCAAACTGAAGCAAGATGAGTTTATGCAGCCCATACCGACTATAGGTATCTTCATGAAACTGCAATACATCTACACAAATCCAAACATGCCTTGTTGTTTAGATAATCAGAGGTTTTCTTTCTGTTTTAGGATTTAATGTTGAAACTGTTGAATACAAAAACCTGAAATTCACCATTTGGGATGTGGGTGGCAAGCATAAACTCCGTCCTCTGTGGAAACACTACTATCTGAACACACAAGGTACTGAAACATGCCAGTCACGTTCTTGCAAAGTTATCGCTTGTGGAGATCGTAATTCACAGTGTCTTTGTTCATGACAAAATTCACACTGTCACATTACTTGCATGATGAGTGTGCATGACTGAAACTGGCCACCTGTCGTCTCCCAGCGGTGGTGTTTGTGATTGACAGCTGTCACAGAGACCGGCTGATGGAGGCTCACAGTGAACTGGCCAAACTGCTGACGGAGAAAGAGCTCAGAGATGCTCTGCTACTCATCTTCGCCAACAAACAGGTGAGACATCTGACGAATGTTTATTTTAATTAGAAGTTCTGAATTGGAGGATATTCATACAAAACCATGTGCCTTATACATATCTGATGACATTTTTACTGTGTTTAATAAAGGTATTTTTTCTAAAGTATTCCAGTATTCCAAGTTATGCTATAAATAATGTCAAATGGCATTATGCTTCCAAGAACTGAATATGTCAAGTATCCTTTCTAACACTTTAGCTTATGTTTCTATTTGTCAGTAGGGAAAGATCCCATCATAGACCTGAAATAATGTTTTTAATTCATTTTTTTTTTTTTTTTGGTTGTGAATATTGCATTTGCTCATATGGCATTAAAACCTTTTTTTTTAAATCTGGATTTTCAACGAATATATGTGGAATCATTTTATTTACTTTACATGTTATATGTATTATGTATTTGTTTTATGTTACATGTATTTGGCAGATTATTGCATTTTGTCAGTGTGTGTTCTTTGTGAATCAAACCCTTGACCTTGAACTCATAAACAAGATTTGTCTCTGTGCAGGACGTTCCCGGCGCGGTGTCTGTGGAGGAGATGACGGCGCTCCTGAGCTTACACAAACTGTGCTGCGGCCGCAGCTGGCACATCCAGGGCTGTGACGCCCGCAGCGGCATGGGTCTACACGAGGGGTTAGACTGGCTCTCACGCCAGCTGGTGGCCGCAGGAGTTCTGGATGTGGCCTGAAGCACGCTCAACCACACTTAATTGACTTAAAACTCAAGCTGGTCCATGCCATTTGCAGTCACCCTGCTCATGTTTACCAACACTACCACGTAATACCATCATACATTAGTAGACTCGCTGCTGTGTGTGTTCGTGGCTCAATGGTGTACATAAGTGGAGCTTATATTGGAGTGATTTAAGCGAGGACTCCAGGTTAAATACAAGGCAACATGCAGTGGCAGATGTTGTTGCTTTGGTTGTCCCATAGACCTTCACTATACATGTTTTACAGTAAAAAAGTATTTTTGTTGGTTTTTACAAAGTCCCAATACATTCACAGATGATGTTCAACCTGGACTGTTGCTTTAAAAACAAGTTGACGAACATTACTCAACTTACTGTCCCTTCTGTCAAAACAAGTCAAATTTGCTGAAAATGTACTCACCCTCTGGCCATGCAAGATTATATCACTTGCTCAGCAGTGGATCCTCTGTAGTGAATGGGTGCCGTAAAAATGAGTCTAAACAGCTGATTAAAACATCACAAAAATCCACAAGTAATCCACACAGTCTATCAATTAATGACTGGTGAAACTAAAAGCTGTGTGTTTCTAACAACATTAAGACATGTTTAACCATTGCTTCTAGCCCCCCCCCCCCCCCCCCAAAATGCTTCCTCTTTTGCTGTTGTCTTCTCACATTAAAATCCACCCACATATTCATTTAGAACCGTGTCGGACTGTTTTAGCTTGTAAACCGTGCTTGATCTGGGGTATTTCTTTCTCTTTTTTCACTATAGAAAGCAGTATTATGGATGCAGCTAAAATGTCTTGAACTCTTATCTTACAAACACACAACTTCACAAGATGTTAACTGATGGACTGGAGTGGTGTGGATTATTGTGATGTCTTATCAGCTGTTTAGACTCATTCTGACGGCACCCATTCACTGCAGAGCATCCACTGCTGAGCAAGTGATGCAATGCTGCATTTCATCAAATCTGAGGAAGAAACAACATTTCCTTTAACATCAAGTGTATGATACTCTTTTAATGGTCAGTTCACTCATTTTGGTCATTTATGTAATATTAACTAATGCCTGGAGATATTTAGCACATATGTATAGTAGATGTGCAAAATAGACTGGTCATTTCTGTACAGACGCCCTCATGAAATCCCTATAGTGTTCTGTGAAAACAACACAAGGTTTAAATAGGTCTATTAAATGTTTTAATCGTAGGCAAAGCCCCTTAGGTCTGGATCAAACTAAATATTAATCACCAGATTCATGGGTTCTGCAATGAGAAGTGCCTGTTCATGTGACAGATTAGCTACTAAAATAGTAAGAAAGGACTTGTGATCAAATCCATTGCCATTGTTCAAAAGTTACATGCAAGCAATGGGGTGAATTTCACAAAACATGTAAATAACATGAATTACGGTACAGTTTACAATTATTACAGTAACATCTGTTTTAGGAGCTTTGAGAGTTTTTTGGTTGTAACATTTTACCCTCATAATCTTGAAAATGCCAATGCTAAAAAATTTGGAATGTTAGAGAAACGAGCAGTATAGTTTTTTTTTTTTTTTCTCTTCGGTTATGCAAAATTGAAATTATTCTGGGGGTGAAATGTGACCAAAAATGTATTTTTGTGAGATTCACCCAGAGGCATACCATTAATCTTTTGTTGTTGTTGTTGTTGTTATGGGTATCGTTAATTTTTGGCTTTAAATGAGCCTGTAACTATTTATTGAAATGTACTTTGTGGTCTTAAGACTGGTGCATAGTTGTACAGTAGGTGTATTTTCACCATGTATGGAGAGACGGATGTGTCTGTTGCAACAAAAAAATGTTACTGATTATTTATATTTTAAAGAAGCATTGTACTTGTCAAAGAAAAACAAATGTATAAACTCGCTCATTGGTCCACTTCTTATCAATATGTCAATTCTTATAATCTTAACAAAAGCAAACACTGTTACATGATATTAATATTGTTTCTTCAGTGTACTTCAGCTAGAACACAGATGTGGCTGTATGTAAACGCTCCATTATTTGACAGATTATCTGCATTAGTTGGTTTTAGGAACCATCCTTTGGTCTGAAACATTGATCCTCATTGCTATGTAATGTTGTCTAACTGTACTTAGATAAACGCATTTGTGAAGCCTTTCCCTGTTCCCTTCGCTGGAGGATCTGAAGTTTTTGTCATTAATGTGAGTTTTAGAAGCCTCTCAAGAAGCAAAGTGCACATGTTTGTTGTTGATTTGATGATGGCTTTTTGTATATCCATTCATAATATAATGCTATTAAAAACAAAGCTGAAAAACACTGAATTGAATGATGCATCACTAATAAAACTTGAGTATGTATAATATATATATATATATATATATATATATATATATATATATATATATATATATATATATAAAAAAAAAATTCTTTTTTTTAAAGGTACTTTATTTTACAAAGTCAAGCAAGCAGCTCAGATGACACATCTATTGGTCACACTTTATTTTAGGGTCCAATTCTCACTATTAACTAACCATTAACTATGACTTTTGCCTCAATTAACCCCTTATTTGCTGCTTATTATTAGTTAATTAATATTAACTAATAATTAACCCCTCATTTGCTGCTTATTAATAGTTTATAAGGTAGTTGTTAAGTTTTGGGTATTGGGTAGGATTATGGATGTCATGCATTATATGAACTTTATAAGCACTAATAAACAGCCAATATGTTAATAATAGAAATGCTATTAAGCAAGTAGTTATTAGTGTGAATTGGACCCTATACTAAAGTGTTACCCATCTATTTAATTGTGATGTTCATGATGCTGAGAAAAATGAGAAAAAAAGTTAATTTAATTGACTCAACTGTTGCTGTCTGCCAAATTGCTGGAGCAAAACCTTTCTGGTTTCATTGAGTCTTTCTCTGATGCTTTTTCAGACTGATTAGAGTAAACAACCCAAACTCTCCTCCCCAGATGCTCTCTCCACCCATCCCTGTGCCCGTGTGGTCTCCGGTCTGGATCATGAAGCCCTACACGAAGTCACCCTTTCAGGTCACATCCCTCAAACATCCACCAATCCTGAGGAACACGTCTGAACACTCGACAGGAGCTCATACCTTGATGACACGAAGACACATGTGGCTGTTGTAATAACCATTCCTGCTGTAGATGCAGAAGTTCTCTAATGTTTTAGGGCATCTGAGGAACAAAAACAAATAAATAAACAAACATACTCCCTTCTCAGGCCAAACAGCTATAAAATGAAGAAAAATAAAAAAACACTCCACAGGAAAGAGACTGATATGGATGTCGCCCATTGTGGTGTGAATGATGGCACAGTCTGAAACTCTTTTCGCCCTTGTGCCTACGTCGTGGCCATCACTTCCTCTTTAGAAGGCTTTTCATTAAAGATGTCACGGTCAGCACTCTTGGTGTCCTCCGGTTCTCTCTTTGAAAGTGAAAGACATAACATTTTGCCAAGTATGGTAACCCATATTCGGAATTGGCGCTCTGCATTTAACCCATCCAAGTGCACAAACACAGCAGTGAGAGGTGAACACACACACAGAGCAGTGGGCAGCTACAGATCCAGCACCCAGGGAGCACCTGGGGGTTCAGTGCCTTGCTCAAGGGCGCTTCAGTCATGGGTATTGAGGGTGGAAGAGAGCACTGTTCATTCACTCCCCACCACCTACAACTCCTGCCAGCACCAATACTCGAACCTGCGACCTTCTAGTAACCAGTCCAGCTCTCTAACTATTAGCCCACAGGCCACAGCTGCCCCTTTGTGAACTGTTCAAAATAAAAGCACAGTATTACGACAGATTCACAGCAAAAACAATAACTGTAAAGTTTACCTAGATGAGCTTGTCTCTTCATGGACACAGATTTGTAGAAATCTTACATTTTATGCATATACAGTACAGACCAAAAGTTTGGACACACCTTCTCATTCAAAGAGTTTTCTTTATTTTCATGACTATGAAAATTGTAGATTCACACTGAAGGCATCAAAACTATGAATTAACACATGTGGAATTATATACATAACAAAAAAGTGTGAAACAACTGAAAATATGTCATATTGTAGGTTCTTCAAAGTAGCCACCTTTTGCTTTGATTACTGCTTTGCACACTCTTGGCGTTCTCTTGATGAGCTTCAAGAGGTAGTCACCTGAAATGGTCTTCAACAGTCTTGAAGGAGTTCCCCGAGAGATGCTTAGCACTTGTTGGCCCTTTTGCCTTCTGTCTGTGGTCCGGCTCACCCCTAAACCATCTGGATTGGGTTCAGGTCCGGTGACTGTGGAGGCCAGGTCATCTGGTGCAGCACCCCATCACTCTCCTTCTTGGTCAAATAGACCTTGATGCCTTCAGTGTGACTCTACAATTTAAAATAAAGAAAACTCTATGAATGAGAAGGTGTGTCCAAACTTTTGGTCTGTACTGTATGATCCATTGATAAACATATCTCAGTCTGAATCAAACAGTAAAATGAAGTCATTTAGTTGCTACGAAGGCAGAAGACATGCAAGCTGTTATAGAAACTTGTTGTGTCTCTACATTATGCGTTTAACATATTTCACTTGATTAGCCTACCCTCTGCTGTATGTTTTTTTTTCTGTTTATATTATTGCAGTTCTGACCTATCTCCCAACCCATAATTTGTGTAAAGCATCATGGGACGTAGGAAAAAAGGCTAGGTGGAAGTTTCACGAACACTGGGACTTTATTTGGATTGTACTAACAGGTGAAGGTGGTATAATTTAATTAGACATACATCTTACATTTCAAAATCGTCCATTGGTAGCTAGAATTTTCTCCCTTGCCAAAATAAATGACTTAACCTACGCAAATTGTGAGTGTGTGTTATCCAGGCTTACATTTCTGTATGGACCACATTTGTCCATTCTCTGTCTATTTGTGCATTCTCCTTGACACAGATATATTTCAAGTAAATATTTTATTTTAAGAGGCAAAAACGTTTGTGAACACATGCATTATATGAACAAACATAAATAAACATGAAAACAACAATGACATCAAACACCCAAAGTCTTTCAGGTTTTAAATATTTTTGTCCAGCCTTCCAGAATCAACAGTTACAGAGGGTCATGGAAGACATAGTGTTTCACAGCTATCACCAGTGTTTAGTAACTGCATAATTATTAAACCAGTATATATACTGTAATTATACATTCTTCATTTCTGGAAACTGACAACGTAATCCAGATTACATGTAATAAATTAATATCCCTCACTGGTAGTATAACAGTTAAGGTGAGGTTATGGGTTTTAAAATAAGGACTCAGTAAATCAGTGCACGGTCACGCAGTCACCACAAGGGGACGCTGCAAACTAAGCCACAAACCTCAATCAGCGTCCAAATTTCTAGAGGAGTTAAATGCAAATGAAATAGTTTCATAACACGAGAACATATTTATTTTTTTAATGGCATTTTAATTTTATTTTATAGATAATGACACTTAAAAAAACTTGTTTCTTTCTGTTGTTGATTAATTGTCTCAGTGTGCCACTGCTGTATTATAGTAGGCCTATCTGGAAAAAGAAGACACATGCGCTTCAGTTAACCATGGTTTTGCCTTAATTCTCCTTCACTGCGAATAAAACATAATCTAGGCCATACATAAAAAAAAATCAGATTTACAAATCGGACACAAGTCTAAGTATAATCAGTCGAATCAGTCTAATCGACAGTTGCCTAATATAATTATAATTGTTATAGAACTCTTTTTTTGTGTCGATGTGGTAAATTGTCATTTATATTGAAAATGATTTCAAAATAAATTCTTTTAAATCGCCTATTATTCGAAATATGACTTAAATCTGGGCATGTTCTTGATTTGAATATTAGACACGTTTGTTAAAAATGTTTGTTAATCGTGTTGAATTGATCGTCGTTTTCACCTGTCCTCCCCTCTCTCTCCTGCAGTCAGTGTTTGAGAGGAGAGCTGCTTCAGTCTCAGATCAGCTCTGATGTCCTGCACGCGCACCGGTTACTATTCATCTCCGGTCAGTCACAGAGCACGAGACCAGACTATAACCCGCCACACACGCTGGAAACTTAAACAGTTAAACGTAAACTGAGTTACACAAACTTCAACTATAACTTCGTTATATATCCTGGAGATGTAGGCTACATGGAGTTTTTCCCGTGCATTGCCAATGAAGTGAGTTCATGAAGAGCAATTTTTTTTGTTCCTGTACAAGGACTACAAGAACTACATTTGCTGGCATGAGAGGAATGGCTTGAAGCGAAACAAGAGATTTGCTGAAGAATGCACTGAAGTGGAATCAAATGAAGATTTCTGTCTGCACGTGTTCTTCAATAAAAGATGAATACGGTAACTATCTTTTCTTACGGTCTTTCAGACAGGAAAGATAGTCTGGGCTTTCCCAGTGGAGTTTGCACGGAAGATAACAATGCATGCTGATACACAGGAGTCTGTTTTTAATAGTCATCCTTTCTGACGGCTTTATCTCAGACGACAACATTAATGAAAGCTACCAAAATAAAAACTTTAAAAAAGAGTCCCTTGGAGCGCATTAGTACAGTAGTCTTCTCATTGGTCTGGTGTGTTTTTATTTCAGCGGTCAGTGTAATAGTGTTGGGCAGCTGCCAGCTGTCTGGGTCAGACACGTTTCAGACTCGAGCTGCTGTCTGGAAGAAACTCATGAATGCTCGTCTGCACAGTTTCGGCTTCAGCTTCTACAGCGATAGTAAGAGAAGACACACATGCAAAACGAGCTGACATACAGGATATATCTGCTGGAACTGGACGGCTCTCCTGGAGCTTAGAGAGAAAAGGCGGCGTTTGATTTGATGTTCATCCGGTGAGTTACTTCTGGAGTTGCTTTTACTGTCACACTGAGTCTAACAGCGCAGATAGATAGATAGATAGATAGATAGATAGATAGATAGATAGATAGATAGATAGATAGATAGATAGATAGATAGATAGATAGATAGATAGATAGATAGATAGACGCTTGTTATATATGTAATAAATGATCAAAATGAAGACTTTCCATTGTTTTTTTGTTTTGTCGTTGTTGTTTTCTTTTGTCCGTACAATGTAAGTTAGTTGGCACCAGACTGTTTGGTCACCAGTTTTTCTTCAAAATATCTTCTTTAAAGAAATGCATAGGTGGGTTAGGAAATTATGACAGAAGTGTCATTTTTGCGTGAACTATTCCTTTAGTCCACACTTTAAAATGTCAAGTCAAGTCATCTTTATTTATATAGCGCTTTAAACAAAATACATTGCGTCAAAGCAACTGAACAACATTCATTAGAAAAACAGTGTCTCAATAATGCAAAATGACATTGAATTCAGTGATGTCATCTCTGTTCAGTTAATGAGTGTCTGTGCAAAATGTATGAATATATTGCAGCATGTAATAGCAAACCAAGGGTTACACTTTATTTTAAAGTGTCCTTGTTTAAGTACTGAGTAATATTATTAACTACATGTAGTTATTATATGGTTAGGGTTAGGATTTGGTTTGGCTTAGGGTTACTTGCATGTGATTATGCATAATTAATTGTTATTATAATAGTAAGTACATATAACATGTAACAAGGACACCTTAAAATAAAGTTCCAGGTTCCAGTAGCATTTAAATGCAGATGTCACTTGACTTCATGCTTTGAACATCAAAATAAATGCTTGTGAATTCCATTCGCACATCAAGAATCTGGAAAAGCTGCCGCCAGTCAAGTTATTTGCAACAGGTTGTTGCAGAACGGTTTCATGCCTTGAGTCGGAAACAGGCAGAGCAGGTAATAGTCAAGTGCAGGTGTGAAAATGATAACCTGAAGTTACGGCGTCCCACTCAACACATATGAGCTCACCGTTATGTGTGTATGTGTGTATGTGTGTGTGTGTGTGTGTGTGTGTGTGTGGGGGGGGGGGGGGGGGATCCAACTTGTTCAAGTCCAGATGTTAGAGCTATGGAAATTGCAATCTGCTCCCGATGTTTGATAAGACAAAGCATGCTTAGTATTTGCAGTTAAAAAGCTATGTTCAATCCAAATCCATTTTAAGAACATTTTGTAAGATCACAAACTGCCAATTTTCCACTGACAAGTCCCCCCCCCCACTCTCATTCATTTCCAGGCAAACAAATGGATCGTTTGGGACAAGCTCCTTATATAGATCTGCTGCTTCAGAATAACATGAAGAGAATTCGTATGGATTCTTGCCCTGCACATGGCTGACAAATGTGCATGATCCAGTCACCTTTTAGAAGTCATTTAAACCTGGGATTAAGTGTGGACTGAGATTCAAATGTGTCGAGAATGCTTGTCACGGATATGTTATGGTGCAAAGCTGGATTGATCATATCGCTTTAATCCACTTGTCGCTTCCCCCCACTCCATGTCAGTTCTTCCCTAAATTATGGACATTTTTTGGAAGACGCTGACTTGGATATTTAGCCTGGTCTTGGCCGCTGCTGAAGCTCAGATCCTTTCATACAACTCTCAAGGTAGGTTTAATAATGTGTGGACAAGAACATATAGTGACATGTGATGTCATAGCAGCTCTGAAAACTCACCACCAGCAAGCCATAATTAACTTCTGCTTACAATTATGTCCTTAAGACACTACACTTTCAGCTTTACCCAGAGGAAACGTTTTATTGCTCAATTATGTTTCATGTAAGTGTCAAGCTCATCTCAGATGCTTCTCATTAGGAAAAATAAACAAATGTGACAATTATTGACAAAGTACTGTAAGAGTACAGAGCTATAAAATATATGTGGGTAAGCTAACTCAGATGATTTCATCTTGGAAAATATTGATGAAGAAATGATAGATTTCATTCCGAGATCTCTGGCTTTTGTTTCTTTTGTTTGTGTCATCTTTGCTCCTGAAAAAATTTAGAGAAACCATAAGGCTTCTGACTTTTACTATAAAATCTGTCCATATTTTGAGATATTAAGCAGTTAAACCTCTCAGCAATTTAACTTTCCTCCTGAGCACACCTGCAACTTACAGAGCTAAAGTTGTATGCTGACTTCTGGTTTCCCATGATTACCCTCTCCTTTGTTTTCCTCACTCTCATCTGCTTCACTTTATTCCCCAAAACACAAAGCGGAATTCCTGTCCACGCTGGAGCACTACCAGTTAACAGTACCAGTGCGGGTGAATGAGAGGGGCCAGTTCATGAGTTACACTGTGAAGCATTACAGGCCTGGTCGACGGCGACGTGGACTGGACCAGACTGAGCTGGACCACACTGTGACCAGGCTTTTTTACAAACTCTCAGCCTACGGCAAGCACTTTCACCTGAACCTGACACTCAACCCAAACCTGGTTTCTAAACATTTCACAGTAGAGTACTGGGGCAAAGACGGACTAGACTGGCAGCATTCAGTGGTCGATAACTGCCACTATGTTGGATACCTACTGGATCGATATAGTACTACAAAAGTGGCATTGAGCAACTGCAAAGGCTTGGTGAGTACAACCGACTTCGAATGTATTTATGCTTTTGGGTGTATGAGAAAATAAGGAACAATTAGTTTCTTCAGATGCACCTTCTGATTTGTCCAGAATTTATAATATTTATAGCAAGCTGTTTTTTTTCCTCCAGAATACCTCAGGAAAAAGCACACTGAAAGAACAAATTGGAAATTTCACATTCACACAGGGATATAAAAGCACACTGGCCAATGACGTGGAATATGCATTGCATTTTATTGCCCACATATCTAAAGGTCTTCAGCTGAAGTTTTTACTTCCTCAAAGGGTCACATATTTTCTGACTCAAATTTATAATCTTCGCCTGGCAAAGAAATAGGTGTAAATGCATTGAAGGAGGGACCCAAGGACTATAATATCATAGAGACTTTGATGAGCTCTTTTGAATTGCGCCTGTGAGTAACCAGCTAGCAACGACCCAGAACGCCGTAATAGCAACAAACTCTTTAGAGTAAATAGCTAAATACCTCAATAAATGCATAGCAAAAATCTAGTTAAGAGCTGAAGTGTGTCATAGTTCTAGAGGAAGTGAGGAGTGAGGAGTGAGAAATGGACGGAGTTGAGCAATATTGCGGAGATGAAAATAACAAGACCTTATGTTATTAATGTGAGCATCAAATGATAAGGTACTGTCAAAGATGACCCCCAAGTTCCTAGCCTGGTGGGAGGGAGAAATGGAATAACCATCAATGGATAATGAAAAACTGCATGACTTAGAGAGAGTAGAATTAGTACCAATGAGGAGTACTTCAGACTTACTGGCATTAAGTTTGAGGAAATTGGCAGAAAACCAAACATTTATTTCATGAAGACAGTCGGTAAGATAGGCGGGAGGGAGAATGGAATCAGGGTTTGTAGAAATGTAAAGCTGAGTGTCATCGGCGTAACTTTAATTAAAGTGAAATTTAATACCGAATTTTGAAAAGATATTGCAGAGTGGGAGAAGATAAATTAGGAACAATAGGGGGCCTGGGACAGAGCCTTGGGGGACACCACAGCTAACAGAGAAGGTTGGGAATGAAGTTTATTTAGTTGTACACACGGTGTGCGGTTTGAAAGGTATGAAGTGAACCAGGCATAAGGAATACCAGTGATACCAATCCCAGATAGTCGATGCAAGAGAATTCTGTGTAAAATTGTGTCAAAAGCTGCACTCAAGTCAAGTAGAACAAGAATAGATAATCAGCAGCCATTAACAGGTCATTCGTTACGCTCACTAGTGCAAATCAGTGCTATGCTTAGGACGAAACCCTGACTGAAAACACTCATACAAGTTATTATTACTAAGATGAGCATGAACCTGTGCTGCCACTGCTTTTTCAAGAATTTCCGAAATAAATGGAAGATTTGAGATAGGACGGTAATTATCTAAATTGTTTGGGTCTGCGCCAAGTTTCTTAAGAACAGGGGTTATGGCAGCTATTTTAAAAGATGATGGAACAATGTCGGAGCTGAGAGAAGTGTGAATAATATGAGTTATGAGAGAAGCTAAAGAGGGAAAACAGGCGTTTACCAAATGAGTTGGTATAAGGATCAAGTAGACAGGTGGGGCAAATTAATTGAGACACTGTGTGATGAATTACAGTAAGGGGTAGCCAAAGAGGCCAATTGTTGGTGGATGGTAGTTATTTTGTCATTGAAGAAAGACATAAATTTATCACATTGAGCAGTGCAGTGCAGTACAGGTATGCGGGAAGTGTGTCAGGACGTTTCAGAATACGATTAACAGTTGAATACAGTGCTTTAGTATTACCATCTCCAGACTCAATTAAATGTGAAAAGAAAACATTTTTGGCAGCATAAAGACCATCTTTGTAAAGATGAACATGTTCACTATACAGCTCTCTATGTATCATAAGACCAGTTTTTTTGTAAAGGCGTTCCAAACGCCGGCCTCTGGTATTGAGCTGGTGAAGTTCAGGAGTGAACCAGGGCACAGAATGGGTGAATGATACAGTCCGAGTTTTAAGAGGTGCAAGAGTATCAAGGAGCTGCTGTAGTTCAAAGATGTAAAAGGAGACCAAATTGTCAGGAAAAGTGAGCTGGTCACTGAGTGGAAAATCAGCCATTGCGGCAGTCAGAACAGAAGGGTCGATCTTTTTTATATTCCGAAATGATATCAAACGTTGTTGTTTGGATTTAAAGAGTATAACATCAGCATTAAAGGAAAGCAATTTATGATCAGATATGGGTATTACATCTGCAGTACAGTCACGAGGTGTGACACCTGAACAGCAGATGAGGTCCAGAGTGTGGCCTTTAGAGTGAGTTGGAAACTTCACATATTGTTGGAGACCAAAACTTTCTAAGCAAGAATTAAAATCCCTTGTTAGTGGGTTCCTGGCAGTATCCATATGAATGTTAAAATCACCCAGGAGAATAAGATTGGGTGATAAGGTACACAAATGGGTTAAAAATTCACAAAATTCACTTATAAAAGTATACTTTTAACTTACTATACTATACTGTACTGAACACTCTGCTATTGGTTGGACAAGCAGATAGTCCCGACCCCAATGCTGGGAAGCTCAAACAAGCGGGGCTAAATATTTGATACCTCCACAGTGTTTACACTTTTTGGGGAAATCAGCTATTGGTGTCCTTATAGTTGTCAGTGCATGTTAAGCTCAGGTAGGAAAAAGGATTTTAACAATAACAGTATTGCTAAGGAGTTTTACTGCAGAGCTTCAGGCCAGTGTCCAGAATGAGTCAGCATGTCTACATCACATTAATAAAGCTTAGGAAGATTCAAACGTATTGCCTCATGTTTGACTAACATTAGAGAGAGAGCGTGCTTAAAGCACCTTGTCTGTTTTAGTGCCAGAGTTCTTATCTATGTCCCTGTCTCTGTGTACACAGCTGCTTCTGCTCACTTTTAAAGTGACTGCTGAGTGACAGCAAAATATTAGCTTAGCTGTCTCTCCACATTGGGCTTGAATCCCTCCTGCACCTTCAAGCCCATTGCCAGCTGATTCCTATCTCACGCTGAGTATTTCATCTGGTGGGGACTTTGATGTTGCTTAACTAAACCGCACTCCACACGATTGCTGTGAAACGTGGCTTCCTGTGATGCAATGCAATTATCAAAACATTAAATCACGGTTCTGACTAGTATAAACTAATATGACCCTGCAAGTTACCTTGACAACAAACTTCTGTATCTTTAAATGATTTTTTAATGATACACAGCTTTGTATGCTGAGGCAATAATCAAACACTTTTGAATATCTGTTTTGTTTTAATGAATCTGATCATGAGGTCGGTCAATTCAATACACTTAAAAATAAAGGTGCTTCTTGATGTCATAGAAGAACCTTTTTGTCTAAATGGTTCCATAAAGAACCTTTAACATCTGAAGAACCTTTCTATTTCTTAAAAGGTTCTTTGTGGTGAAAGAAGGTTCTTCAGATTACAAAAAGGTAAGAAAGAGATAATTCTTTGTGGAACCAAAATTGGTTCTTCTATGGCATTGCTTCAAGAACCTTTTGAAGCACCTTTATTTATAAGAGTGTATATATAATAGACTTTTATAATGCATATGTATATACATATATACAAAGTCTATAAAATATGTACTTGAATGTATAAAATTATACATACTGTATAAAATTACTATTTAAAATGGGTTTATGTTCACTTATATGTTGTTCCACAAAATGAAATGAAAGTTCTCTAATCATTTTTTCACCCTCAATTTGTTATACTACTGTATGACTTTCTTCTGAAGAACACAAAATATTTTAAAGAAAGTTTCATTATTTTTGTCCTCACATTTTTGTCATTCATTTTGATTGTATGGACAAATAAATTGCACCGAGACGTTTTTCAAAACACCACAGAAAGAACTTACGGGTTTGGTAGGCTTCAGCGTAAAAGTAGCATCCCCATCACTAGAAGCTAGATTTCAGTCCTACATGTTGTGTCTGACATCCGGCCCTTTGCAGTTGTTACACTACTCTGCCCAGAAGGAACATGGAGCTGAGCATAATCAAAATAAGAATTTATTAATCTAACACGGGGTAAATCTCGCACGATATCAACAGAGGGAGGCGTGAGTGGGAACTTGGGAGGAAGTTCCAGTGGAGGACAAACTCCTGGGAGGGGGCCAGCAGACAGAGACCATGGAGGGATGAGCCAGGCAGGAGACAGGAGGGATCTGGAGCAGGAGGAGTCCAACTGGACCCAGGCCAGAGCCATAATGGCCCAAGGTGGAGCTGACGGTGGGAGGAGCCATGGAGTAATGGCCGCCAACTCCAGGGGCCTGAGTAATGGCAGCAGTGCAGTTTGGAGGAGGAGCCCACGGCGGAGACGGAGAGCCAAAGAGCCAGGGTGACAGGGAGGATTCGGAGGTCCTAGGCGTAATTGATGGCTCTGGCGACCGACGTGGAGATGTGGATCTGGAAGACCACGGTGGAGCCAGAGCGAAAGAGGACTGGGGTGGAGCCAATGAAGGAGCCAGAGGGATAAAGCAAAGCCAGAGGAGTGGAGTCCCGAGGTGTTGGATGGTCAACCCCAGACCAAGGTGGAGGCGCGGGAGACTCCGGCAACCCTGGAGGATGGCAGTCCCGCGGAGCTTTTACTCCAACACAGGGTTAAATCCAACACAGGGTTATATCCAACATGGAAACAGGAGGAAGACACACATATGTAACTATAGAACTGATTAACAACACATACTGAAAGGACTAGGACTTTTAAACAAAAGATAATTGGGGAAACACAGGTGACCAAATTAACAGGGACATGGAACACAGGCGGAAGAAACTAGACACACCTAGTAACTAATCAATCAATCAAGAAATTGGGTCACAGGGGCAAAAACACTAGGGCTACATTTACACGTGGGCGGCTATTTTCACAAACGGACATTTCAACCTCTCCGGTTTCAAAAATAACATTGTGCACACATTTCACTTTTCAGAAGAGTGTTCATTTACACGTACCCATGTATATATGGCGTCAAGTGCATGCCAAACCTGTAGGTGGCGGTGTAACGAGAAGCTCAAGCTCACGTAAGCCAATCAGAATCCCGAAAATCACATATAAACATAGGTCACACTTTTGACATAGGTGCGAGCTCTGGCGCATACTGTAACATTTGCTGCCTAAACACCAATTTGTCTCAGTTTACATACAAACGTGCAAATGAAGATTTGAATGGTAATGGACTTAATATGGAATTACTGTGGAATACTAAAAGAATCCTGTGGTGAGTGGGGCGGGGCCGAGAGCCATGGGAATGGAGCGAGCCCGGGAAGTGATTGGAAATGAGTGACACCTGCTCAACCCAGCAGTCTCGAGTCCCACAGAGGAGATGAAAGGATAAAAACAGGAGCGACAACAGTGAAGGACGAGAGAGGACCAGGCCTGGATTTTATTTTGTGTTTTGATTTTGTTTGTGCACGGCAGTTGTCCATGAGGGGCTGTCGCGCTGTTTTGTGTTTATTATGATTAAAGTCATTGTGATTGTCTGCCAGTTCCTGCCTCCTTCTTCCCACGAAAGAACATTGTTACATTGGTGCCAAGGCCCTGGAGAAGGAGGGACGTGCTGCTGAAGATCCCTTGCTGCTGTGGTTAATCTGGCGCCATCGAGCAGGCGAGGAAGTGTGCCGCCATGGATGCGAGGCGGTGGGCTGGAGTGAGTTGCCGGGGATGGGCGAGCTCGCTGCCGGCCGCCTGTGATGTGGAGGGGCGGCTGCCGTCCGTGAGGGAGCGGAGGAGTCAGCCCAGTTCACCTGGAGGCCGGAGCCTGCTGCCATCCCTGATGGAATTGGGAGGAGCAGGGACTCCAGCTGGCTGCCCAAAACCAGAGGAGCCGTCGCTGTACACCATTTTTTTTTCCTTTTTTCTCCTCTCTCCCCTCTCTCGTCTCTGTCGCGCCTCATCCTTCCATCTCCTTTTCTCTTGCCTCGTCTCTCCTACCCCCAGGTCCCCACAGGTCACCGTGAGCGGTGGGGGGGGGGGGGTGTTAGAGCGCATTCTCGAGTCTCCTGCTCATTTTATTGTGGTGGTCTTTTCCTTGTAAGGTCAAAAACCTCTGCACAAGTCTAATGATGCTGAGTTTTTACAAACTATGGGACGTGAAGCATAAATTATTTTCTGCCACAAATGATGTGAAAAAGCTCGCTTGAGATTGCTTTAAGACCTCAGATCAGGCAACGGTTTTAAAATTTCACGTTTTGGGCCACAAAGGAAAGTCCAATATGATCCTAACTAGCTTGTTTACTTAGCTTACTCTGATATCATGCATCACATCTGATATTATCTGAATTTAATATATTCCAATGGCTAGGCTCAAATAAAAGGAAAAGCAATGCTTTTACAAACTTAATGTTCCACCTCTGCCATTAAACCAACCGGATAACTGACACAAATGCTTTAGGTAGTAGTCTGCTTTATCACGTCTGTAATAATAAGCTTTTTCCCATACTCTCCCATTAGTCAGAATGAAGAACAAGACAGTTGAAATGATGCTAAAATGTGATATTATAATTGTTGCAGCCAAAAGTTCTGGCTCACCATCCTTCATAAATTGAGATCTCTGCGTTGCCTCAGTCATTTTATTGAAACCAAAAATGGAAAAACAGTCCTTTGAATGCCTCAGCAGTTTTTGCCGTGCATCACACAGCATACAGCTCATATCAACTGCGCCTTTGTTTTGCGTGTGTAGCGTTTGCTGTTTCTTTGTAAAGATTTAATTGGTCTCATTGTGGAGTTTTACAGACTTGGAGAACATGCCAGAGCTTTTTTCCCCTCTTCTTTTTCTATAAACACATTTCTGAGGCTGTTTTTGAATTTCTGTTAAATTGGGGGTGTTCAAGGGCACAGGTCTGTGTGCTTTGGTTCCTGTCCCAGTAATTACAGTGTTGTTCTTTATGTAATTGGTGGTTTTTGAGTGATTTATCTCATTGATTTGTATTGTGGCGTGTTTTTGCATTTGCATAGTTATCTGCATTCTGGTTTGTATTTTAACAGCATGAATATATTTGAAGAGATGATAAGCATGTAACACGGCCATTAAAATGCATGAATTTACAACCTTGTCCTCGACATTGAAGATGGAATAGTTTATACCTTGTCAATGAACATATTTTCCTGTGTGCTTTTTGTGTAACCTATCATTTTTTCTTTTCTTATCAAGCATGGTGTCATAACCACAGAGGATGAGCAATTTTTAATTGAGCCATTAAAAAATATATCCAGAAATTTCAGTGATGTCGACCACGAAGGACAACCACATGTTATTTATAAAAAGACTTCCATTCATTCTCTGCAAGAGCCAAGCGAGGAGCTCCACTGTGGTGTTTCAGGTTGGTAAGCCTCCATTTGGCCACACTGTGACATAAACAGCTATAGATAGCAGTTTAGGAAATGATGGTCAGTGGTTCAGGTTTGGCTGGACGTCTCTGCAAACAGCCTCGGTATGAACGTTGAGTGAAGATCTACTCTAAAGTTCAGCTAAATCTCATTTTATTATCAATTGAACTGCTAATGAGTCCCTTTTTGAAGATAACGTGAACCAGTTTTGTTATCTCTAGACCTCACAATAAACCGGACACCCAGCTACAATACCAATCCTGAAGCAAACACACCTTACCCAGCCACGGATGATGACATCTCGATGGGTGGCCACCGCCAGCGGCGCTCTGTCAGCTCTGAACGCTTTGTGGAGACTTTAGTGGTGGCGGATAAAATGATGGTTGGCTATCACGGTCGCAAAGACATCGAGCACTACATCCTTTCCGTAATGAATATTGTAAGTTTGGTCCTGCTTTTCTCATGCGTGTTCGTCTCCAATGTGCATTTCATTCCTTTTTAAAGGTACATAAGAAGAACTCAAACAGCACTTGGCTGACTTTGTGTCTTTTCTTCTTTTCTGGAGGTCAGGTTGCCAAACTTTATCGTGATGCCAGTCTTGGAAACGTTGTGAACATTATTGTAACCCGACTGATTGTTCTGACAGAAGATCAGGTGAGTGTTTTTCACTAAGTGCACTAAGTGGTGCAGAAGATAATAGTTCACCCAAAAATGGCTCATTCTTTCATTCAGTTAATTCCAAACCTGTATAACTTACTTTCTACTCTGAAACACAAAATGTTCTTTTGGACCCCATTGTCTTTCATTGTATATGGACAAAAAACAATGTGACTTTTTAATTTTGTGTTCCACAGAAGAAGGAAATGTCATACAGGTTTAGAATAACATGAGGATGAGTAAACAATGGAGAGTTTTCATTTTTGGGTGAACTATTCCTTTAATGGTGTAATTGTTCTGCATGAATAAACATTTTATAGTGTACAGCTGCATTTTGGCTTTGCTAAAGATCATTGTATCTCAGTAGTATTTTTTGAGGCTAGACTAGTTTGATATGCAGTGTTCCTGTCTTTCGTCTGCATAAGCCATAAATGAGCGTGAGCTCAGAGTATTTTTAGAAGCTTAGAAACACACCTCACAGTAGTTTGCTGTTTTATTGCCCTGAAAAAGACAGATGGAATCATGAATCGTCTGACAACTTTTAAAGATAAAAGTTATTCAAACAAATATGCCTAGACATTGTCCCTGAGGGAAACTTTGTAAAAGATTTTACGTTAATGTCATTAATGAGAGAGCCAGGTTGTTGTGTTTTTTTATGTTCTCGGGAGAGTCAAATAACTCTTCCCAAACTGGGAAACCAATCAAAAGATCCAGCTTGCTCTAAGATGATGTCATAAGAGCTACAATTCACATTTTACCAAGTAAAGAATATATACTATATTAAATAAACTATATAAACTTAACAAGCTGAAGCGTCCTTTGTTTGGGATTTTCATCTTGCTGTGGATCAGATTTTGTTGCACTGATATGTTGCATTGGTGTTTTTTTGTTGCAGTCCGACTTGGAGATAAACCACCATGCAGACAAATCTCTAGACAGCTTCTGTAAGTGGCAGAAATCCATTCTTTCTCATCATGAAGATGGAAACAGTATCCCAGAGAACAGGATCGCCCATCACGACAATGCTGTTCTCATTACAAGGTTGGTTACTATTATTTCCATCTGATTTCAGGAGTTGTTCATTGTTGAGGTTGGGGATATGGTTAGGATTTTGTCTGTTTGAAAGGAATGTTGTTTCAGGGTCGAGATGCTGATTCAGGAACACATCCCACTTGGTCAACAACACTTCATTTGTTCAAAATCGTGATTTTAGTTTAAGGACCAATTCTGACTATTAACTAGCAAGCATATTATTAGCATATTGGGTCTTTATTAGTACTTCTAAAGCACATATTGGTAAGCATGACCAAATTTAAAATCCCTTTAAAAGGGGTGTAACAGTACACAGAAGTCACTGTTCGATACGTACCTTGGTTTTGGGGTCATGGTTCAATACGAAGTTCAAATAAAAGAGTTCAGTACAGCAGCAAAAAGCAACAAATCCTCAATTATATTTTTTATTTTGAACAGACAGTAGTGCTGCACACATGTAGCATCAGCAGTTGTTTTTTGTTGTGTGAATGCTATAATTATGCAATTTCAATGGAATTTCAATGGACTGACTTTTGATTTGTGAAATTATACTACATTAGACACCTGCACAAAACAAAATCAGCAGATGGGCTGAATGAAAATGACAGCTTATGGAATGGCAGCGATATAGTATTTCCTTGGTTACCGGTGTTGTCAGGGCGCGGGGTAGGCAGTGGACTCCGAGCTGGCCGGCACACTGCAGACCACACGCACTGCCGGATATCTGAAACTACGGATCCTTAGACAGGAAAATAGAAGGTGAGAATGAAACTTGGACACCACACAAAACAAGGGGAAAGAAAAAACAATCTACTCACGACGACAGACAGAAAGGCAGAGACATATAAGGGAGTGGGGGAACGAGCGACAGGTGGGGAAGAATCAGCTTGTGATCTGCACACCCCCGCCACGATCAGTGCTGATTGCCCAGACCACAAGCTACCGAACAGACAGGACAAAACAGACTGCAGGGGAAGCTGAGAAGGCACCCTGCACCATGACAGAACCCCCCACCTCAGGGATGCCTCCTGGCGTCTCCGGGGGACTCACCATGACGCTGATGAAATTGATCAATGACAGCGCATTCCAGAATATCGCGAGCCAGAATCGAGCATCTCTCCTCCGGACCATAACACTCCCAGTCTACCAGATATTGATGACCTCTACCCCTACGCCTCACATCAATGAGCCGCCGTACAGTATAGGCTGGCGACCCCTTGATCAGCCTAGGAGGCGGAGATGCATAGGTCAGGGGCTGAAGGGGGGAGCGAAAGGCGAGTTTGATCTTCGAAACATGGAAAACCGGGTGGATCCTTCTAAACTGAGGGGGCATCTCTGAATAAACGCATGTGCGGAGGGAACAACGGCATCAGATTCTTGAGAGGGGAATAAAGGTGGCTGGTAGCCTAAACAGCACTGGAAGGGAGACAAACCCGTAGATGAAACCGGGAGGGAGTTATGTGCATACTCTACCATGGTCAACCTTGAACTCCAAGATGACGGTTCAGCAGACACCAAACAGCGCAGAACTCTCTCCAAATCTTGGTTGGCACGCTTGGCCTGACCATTAGTCTGCGAGTGATAACCAGAGGATAGGCTCGCAGTCGCTCCCAGCTGTCGACAGAACTCTGTCCAAAACCTAGACACAAACTGGGGACCTCTGTCAGAAACCATGTTCACCGGGAGGCCATGAATACGGAAAACATGATCTAAGATGATAGTCGCTGTCTCCCTCGCTGACGGAAATTTGGGGAGGGGAATAAAATGGAGAACCTGTCTACCATAGCGAGAACTACCGTCTTGCCACTAGACAGAGGCAAGCCAGTCACAAAATCCATCGCTATGTGTGACCAGGGCCACGAAGGGACAGACAGCGGCTGGAGTAGCCCTGCTGGGGGTCGATTCGATCCCTTACCCGCAGCACACATAGGACAGGCCGACACAAACCATCGAGCATCCTGCACCACGGATGGTCACCAAAACCGCTGCTTGATTAAGCTACAAGTACGAGTCGATCCAGGGTGGCAAGCTAGACTAAAAAAGTGGCCCCACTGTAGTACGCTAGTTTGGACTGACTCAGTACAAAGAGCAGACCCCCTGGGCATCCAGTGAGAACAGAAGCATTGCGTAATGCCGTGCCGACCTTGGACCCCCCCCCCCAGGTGACTGCAGCCACAACCCGATCGGGATGCAAAATGGCCACCGGGAGGGTGGGGCTAGCCTCAGCCTCAAAAACGTGACAGCACGTCAGGATTACCATTCTTAGAGCCCGGGCGATAAGAAATGGTAAACCTGAAACGTCCAAAAAAATAATGCCCAGAGAGCCTGCCTAGAATTTATTCTCTTGGCGGTGTGAATGTACATGTACTGTGGATTTTTATGATCATTGTCATAGTTCCGTTCCGTGGGGGTTAAACGATGAGAAAAGAAGGCGCAGGGATGTATTTTCATGTCCAAAGATGATCTTTGAGACAAAACTGCCCCAACCCCCACCTCCTACGTATTCCACCTCCACAATGATCTGACGAGATGGGTCAGGGATCTTTAAAATGGGGGCCGAAATAAATTGACTCGTAAGGTTCTCAAACGCAGCTTGGGCCTGCGACGACCAACAGAATCGTTTCTTTGTGGAGGTGAGATCAGTCAAGAGGAAGGGCGATGTCATTCAACCCCCGATAGCCAATACAGGGGCGCAACGGTCCATCCTTCTTCTCCACGAAGAAGAACCCCGCCCCGGCTGGAGAGGAAGAGGGACGGATAATGCCTGCTACCAGAGAATCATGTATATACCTCTCCATCGCCTCCCTCTCCGGACCCGACAGAGAGTAAAGACGGTCCTTAGGTCAGGCAACAGGTCAATCGCACAGTCGTATGGGTGGTGTGGAGGCAGAGATGAAGCTCGGGACCTACTGAAAACCGCTCTCAAATCATTGTAAGCCTCCGGTACATCCACCAGGTTAACTGGCTCCTCATGCAACACAGAATGAGACAAGACTGGGGGAAATGCTGCACCCAAGCACTGAGCTAAACAGAAAGGGCTCCGGGAGGATGCAGCGTTGAGACATCAAGTCACATGCTGTTCCACACACGATCCCGGTGACGTGTTCATATGGAATCCCCTCTCTTCGGTGCCGAGAACAGAGAGTAATCCGGTTGTCGATCCATGTGGCGAGGTCGATAAGCCAATGTATTCATGCCTGCTGTCCTACATGGCCATTCCCCACTCTCTTGCTTGACCTACTAGGAGAGTGATGACGAACGCCACCCTGGATTGCTCTGTGAGGAAACAGAAAGGCTGGAGAGTGAAAGTCAGTGAGCACTGGGACAGAAATGACCGACATGAGTTGGGCTCACCCGAGTATGGAGCGGGTGGTTTAAGTCACGGTTCCACGTGGTGAGGAGCAGGTGGGACTGAAGGGCTGGCCTGCAGCTGGTCAAGCTGTCTGCTAGCTGGTTGAGTTGGAGAGAGATCTCCAAGTAGGCGTGATGAGAAGCCGCGATTTCCTCCTGCTGTTGACTCAGAAGAGAGCCCTGCTGCTCGGCGCAGCTACGTTTCCTCTGCTGAATCCATTTATGGTGAGTAGATTCTGTCGGGGTGCAGTTTAGGCAGAGGACTCAGAAAAGAATCTTTATTCTCGCCACAAAATACAAAAATAAACTACGGATCCTAAGACAGGAAAATAGAAGGTGAGAATGAAACTTGGACACCACACAAAACATGGGCAAAGACAAAACAATCTACTCACGACGACAGACAGAAAGGCAGAGACATATAAGGGAGTGGGGGAACGAGCGACAGGTGGGGAAGAATCAGCTCGTTATCTGTGCACCCCCGCCATGATCAGTGCTGATTGCCCAGACAATGAGCTACCGAACAGACAGGACAACACAGACTGCAAGGGAAGCTGAGAACCCTGCACCATGACAGCTGTAAACAAAGCAGCGCTGCAACAATAAACACTACTTTAATATGCATTAAACTGAGATAAGTTGTCTTAAGCATCTCTTGCCTCTGTTTGCAGACGTACAATATTTCCACACAAATTACATTTTGGGAAAAGACTGCAGTGCAATTTGTGTGCAATTCCAGAATGGATATCGTATGATTTATGGCTGGTCAACTGGTGCATCTGAAGAACCTGAAACTTTCCCAGACTTCTGATTTAAAACAAGCAGGCGGTTATTCTAGCTCTTGCGTGCCATCCAGTACTTAGTAGTTTGTATAGTTACAATACTTCACTTTCATTCCTCACTTGAAACAATTTTCACATTTCCTGTTAGTTTCCATTAGTTCGCTATTTAAGATTAAGAACCACTGTTTAAACAAGCATTTTCTTCTTTAATTTTTGCAGATGCTTCTTGACCATGTAACTCAGCACATTAAACATGTCTTGTTGAAAATAGTTTTTATTGACCTGAGGTGGCCTTTTAATTTCCTAAGTTAATTTTTCTTTAAGTGATTCTTTGTTTGTTAAATACATACTCTTTTGAAATCCCTGCCTTAATTCATTAAATTTATCATAAAGCCAAAAATACATCTTTTTTCAGTCATTAGTTTGTGGGCGAGCAATCAGCTAAATTGTTCTCAATTTCACTCGAATTGAAGAATAAAGGCTTGTTTTAGGGTTGGTTGACATTTTGGCATTTGAGTTTGACAGTTTGTCCTGGAAGCATATATTGGGTGGGTCGTTTACAGCTGAGACTAAACTGGTTATTAATGTCATTGTTAATTGGTGTCCACTGAGGCATGACTGTGTGGTTTGGACAGGTGCAAGCCTTGAAACCGTCAGAGGTTTTTTGGATATTTATGTTTATGTACATATGATGTGTTTAACTTCTTGATATTTTTGCTAAACATGTGGAGGCCAAATAACTTTTCAAATTGACTGAAACAGGCAGTGCGTCTGACACTAGAAAGTTTAATTTTAAGTTTATTTCTTCAGAACAGACACCAATCTGCCAAAGTAAGCTAGGTTGTAAACAACTAGCCGTTGTCCTACTAATTTCTGGCAGACTGGTTTTGAATCTGGCAAACAAATGCAGCTAGTTTGCCGTTATAAATGGATTTCATTTTGAATCAAGGGCAGCTTTAAACTCTAGTCAGAGATTTTTCCTTTCAGAAAGATAGGGAAGCCTTTGTGTTAAATCTGTTGGAGGAATTGACATGTCATATTTCAGTTAAATATAAATGACTCCTAAGTACACATTGTATTCTTTGGATCCAGAGCTTTTGTTTTAAGAAATCTGTTCTGATTGTTTTAGGCTTTACTCAAGTACAATAGTTTAAGTCAAATGGTGGATAGCTATTATATCCAAAGCCAAAAATGTTCATTAGATCTTAAGTCAGTTTGTGAAACCTCTATATAGATACATGCAGATTTTTTGGCATCTCCAACTCAGATTTCGTTTTTTGTAATCTGAACAGAACAAAACACACTTACAAGCTCAATCAGACCTCATCAATATGTGGCTTTTAGTAAGTCAGAAAAGATGAGAATAGATTTCTTTAAAGAAAGGAATAATTATGTATATTTATTCGTTTATTTTAAATAAAATATTTATCGTAACTCTGGACTCCTTAATACAGTCGACTATGTGACATTTACTTGTACTTACGTAGTGAATGAGTCACAGACAGCTATTTTGGACAAAAGAGAATAGTGTTTTTATAAATGTATGCTTGTGACTGAAAAGTCACGATAGACAAAGGCAATATTTCAGTTTCCTGTCCTCTCTTTCCACATTGTAAGAAAGTCATTTGACATACACTGAGTACACTGTATGAATCAACAGATCAGAGTTCATCAGTTAGTCTGTGTAGTCAGTCAGTTCTAGATTTGATTGGAAAATCAAATCCGATTCACAAGCACCATGAACAAAGTCTTATTTATATGAAGGCTAATATGTTGATTAGTTTTGTGTGGTTAGTTTATTATTGAGTACTCCATGAGGGAGGTGCCCTGCATCGCTGCGATTTTATGTCCATTTATACTAGCCTTGCTTAGTTTGGAGACATTTATGTGAGGTGATTTCATATACTACTAATGATAGCCTGAAGGAGAGCTTAACAATCAGAGTGATGTTTCCTTAAAAGCCTGTTCAAGTAAACTCACCAGCATACCATTCAACATAATGTTTTTACTCATTAGCTCTCAAACCGATTATGATTATTTGCTTATTTTTGGTAAAAGTCAGTGTTACAGCTTGTGTTCTTGGAACACTAATAGACTACTACAGTGTTAATTAGTCATGCATTTGACCCTTGTTTGACACCTTTTATTTTATCATTTACTTGTTACACGATAAATACGTTGTTATGCACATTATGCATAAATACATGTAACTAACCCTGGTCCTAACCCTAAGACTATAGTAATTACTTGTTGTTATTTATAATACTCAGCACTTGAATGTATAATTATACTGTAAAATGAACACCTTAAAATAAAGTGTAACTAAAATAAATAAAATAAATAAACTGTTATAGTGACTAGTGGTCGACCGATATTGTTTATTTTGGCAGCTAATGCCGATATCTTGGAAAAAAGGGGGGATGTTAGCTGATATGCAGCCAATATAATAATAATTTATTTTTTTTACTATTAATATTTAAGAAATGTAAAATCATTTGACATTGGATTAAAACATACATGTGGAAAATTACATGCTTATACATTAGATTCGTAATTTTTCACAAATGAATAAATATTTGATACAAATATAATTAAAAAGGATGTAAACACTGTAACCAAAAGGACACTCAGTATTCTGGGAAGTTTTTGTGCATTGGGAATCATATTTTTCAAAGAAATCCAGGGTAACTCTCATTTTACATACAGCACACAGTGAAAATGACATGAATATGACAGTGGACAAATGCAAAAAGTGCAGCATAAGTTGAAATCACAAGTTTAAAGTATAAACCATTCAATTCACACAGACCGGCCGTCACGTAGGAACACCTGATCATGATGGATAAAAATACGCACTTCACAAGATCTCACAGCTGAATTCAACAAAGTTTTCAAGGTTTGTGAAATTAAATGTTTTTTAGTCATTCAAAGATTTGTTTAAACTATATATATGCATATTTGCTTAATGCTGGTGGCAAACGAGAAAGTATTATAATGTTTGCCTTTCTATTACTAATAATATAAAAGCAATCGTTAGAATACTTTTTGTACATATTAATTCCTTTGTTTAATCTGATTATTAGACAGACTTCTATCCATATAAGACAAAACTTTTAACAACGACAGTGAACAAGAGGGAGAGTGTGAGCTGTGCATTTAGACTCGACCTTTCTCAGCGCCGTCCAAATAAAAGTCCCGCTGCAAACTCATCAGCAAAGCAGCAAAACCTATCAGCCGATGGCGATTTTAAAAAAAAGCCAAATATCGATATATCGGTCGATCACTAATAGTGATGGTAGTTTGTGAACAGTTTTTAGTATACTTGTTATAGTTGTAATTGTCTGTACAGTGTTTAATATCAAATATTATCAATATCAAAATGTAGTGTAATATTTAACAAAAAATTCACTATGGAACCTGCAACAACGTAAGTAAACTTTTAAGCAGTTATCGCAATTTTAGTACCTGTACATTGTTAAACTGATCATAATTTTAGGAAACTGCCATAACTGTGACACTTGTAGTAAACCTTAAATGAATGCATAAATCTTAATTATAGATTTTCTTCATAAACTTCATAAACTATTGTAACTATGATAATTAAAAAAGAATCCAACTTTTAAAATTTTATCAAAATTTGAGACTTTTGCAATATTTTTTTTTTCTAATTTCACTATGTAGTTTTCAAAGTTTTCTAAAATTAAATTCATTTATTTATGAAGTTAATTTTTTTTTTACCAAAAGTGTTAATTTTGATAAAATGTAAAGTTTATGAAGTGTATTAAAACTGCAGTAGTTGCCATAATTTAGGAAAGTAAATCATTGTAGTATAGTTGTAGTTTATTAAGTTTACTGTATATATGTGTGTTATTTTAAATTTAACAGTGTAACAGAAAAAGGACATCACTCTCACAGTAGAAATTATTATATATCCATATTAGTGCTGTCAAACTAATCCATATATATGTTGTTGAAATAATTTTCACTTCAGCAGAGGTCACATGGACAGTTTTGTGAGGTCAGCTGTCCCTCTCACTGGGTGGCTCAGAGATGTAAACATTTAGACAGAAACTCTAGAGTGATTGCATTTGCCACATTTGCTGCAGTACCTCTGCTGGTACAAGAGGAAGAAGCATAAGACTGTGTGATGCATCATCTAGACGGACGGTTCATCCTGACCTCTTCAGCAATGTTTTTCAAGTCCTAGACTTTTGTCCGGAGCTTGACGGGGGGGTGCAATATTGCTTGTTTGGAATACAATCCATTGCGAGAGCTGAGGGAGATTAAAGTAGCTAAATCAAAATAAATCTACGTCCAGAAGAGGTCAGCTATTCAACATAAGTCCATGAGACCTACGGATAAAACCTAATGCTCGTGGTTCTGCTCTGCTTGGGGAGTCATGGGACGAGAAGGGAGCTAACGAAATTGAATTTGCATTGTCCTGGTTTGCTAATACATTAAAAGCCCATCTTCAAGGCAGAGACCTTGTTCATCATTCCCTGTGTATGCTATTATTATTATTATTATTATTATTATTTTGTATTACCAGTACAGTATGTACATCAATTAGACATCAAGTGAAACAGTGGGTCAGTCGCACACACACATATGTATGTTTGATCTTCCATCTAATTTACTCTGATGTTTAATAAGTAATTTTGTTTGAAATTAATATTTTTTATATTAATATTATTCCTGGTTCAGTACAAACTCAGTCAACAGAATTTGTAGCGTTATGTTACAATGATAATAATTTCAGTGTATCCCCCATTTTCTTTATTTTCTTTTCAAAAATTGAGATGCACATGCAGTGGAAGTAAAAGGGGTTTACATTTATGGAGGGTTCAAATGCAGAAAAGTAAAGCTTATTATTGTATAGATTAAGTCTTTGTTAAAACTTGTGTATTGTATAAACTGTGAAGTTTTTCTTGTCAATTGTATGGTCATTAATTCACCCAAGAATCATTTACTCACGTTCACGTCATTCCAAACCTGCAAACCTTCTTTATTTTGTGGAATATATATATGCTTATATAAAAAATGATAATAATGTTTGTGGTAATCAGCATTATGCTACGAGTGCTGTACTTTGAGCTTAAATGGTATTGACTGGTACTATGGGCAAGCATCACTCACATTTTCTTAATATTTTACATGAACACGATCTCACAATGAGTTTAAATTTTTTCACATTTGTATAAATTGTATAAGCAGCAACTTATGTGCTTATAAACTGTGCAAAGAAGAACAAAGAAACCCTTGTTTTGGTTATTTATTTTTGGCTCCAGTATTCCAGTATGGTTTTCCAGATTCAAAGATCATTTGGCTCTTTTGACCCTTTTCAGCTGCCACAGTAAACAGAGCGCATGGATATCTTCAGATCGACACCAAAATAGAAGGGCGATAGGAACTTTCCAACTACCAGTCTGACTAAATATATGCAAAACGTCTGCGCTGTTCCTCTCAAGCTCCTGATGCAAAACACAATGCTTCTGAGAGAGTTTAATATGATTCAGATCGGGGACTGTGTCTTTCCTCTAGGTTAAAGACAATGTCAAACAAAGCCTGGCTGCCTGCCTTTGGCCAGACTCAGTAGCCCAAACTGCTTGTGATATATTTGAGGAGGTGTTAAATGCCCAATTTGGAGAATAAGGAAATATTTGGCATTCTTCATATAGGCCTGCCTATATTTGGGGGCGGGGTTGAATTACAAAATAAACAACAAATATTTGACAGTAAGTCATGGTGAATGCTGTCAATAAAAAGTGGGTCAATAGATTTTAATTAAATTGAATTAGTTTGAAGTTTTAAACTTGCTTAAAATAAGTAAAAGAAGTAGTATAATAAGTATTAAACTTCAATATGCAACTTTCCTGGTAAAAGCAAAAGCAGATAAAATGCATATATGGACCTTTTTAATGTTAATGTAAGTTTATGTGTTATGAACATAATCGCATATTAATGCACTGTGCTAACACTTACTTTGCACATGTTGGATAATAAAATGGGTGAAAAAAATGACTGGATCATAGTTGGACCGTTTTGGTTGCACTTTATTTTGATTGTCCACTTTAGACATTCTACTAACTACTAACTTTGCAAGTACATATCAACTAACTCTCATTAGAGTATTAGTAGTTTGTTTGGTTAGGGTTAGTAAAATAAGTTGACATGTATTTGCAAAGTTAGCAGAATGTCTTAAGTGGACGATCAAACTAAAGTTTCACCCTCTTTTGACTCCAGCCATCAAGTAACCACCCAAAAAACATTAGCAACCCCATTCAAACTCGCTGACTAGCAAGTTTTACACAGGCATACACCATTCACGTTTTCGTCATAAGTCCTGTTGAATTTCTGTCATATGAAGACCTTACTTTTGATTTCTTTTTTCTTTTAGGTATGACATCTGCACCTATAAGAACAAACCCTGCGGTACTCTCGGTAAGTACCTGAAATATTTCCTAAGACTAAATATACTTTGATTTAAAGAGATAGTTAACCTCAAAAGGAAAATTCTCTCATCATTTACTCACCCCCATCCAAACCCATATGAAATTTGTTCATATTTGGAAGAAAAATTAAGGTATTTATCAAACTCTACAAAATTTTTGTCTCCCCATTGAAAATGTTGACTATTCAACACATTCATAAAGATATTATAAAAATAAATCTATATGAATCGAGCGAATCCAAGTCCTCTAAAAAGACATGATCACTTTATAGTGCGACAAGACAAAAACAAACCAAAAACAAAAAAAACATTCCAAATAAGGCATTTGTTGCATCCAGTGGGAACATAATTTCTGATTATAATGACTAATACTGTCTTTTTACGCGTTGTGTTGCACAAGTTACGCCTTCTTTCTTTATGTGAACATTTGGGCTGTGTTATGCAAATTTTCCCACATCGTGACGTAGACATGTGGGAAGTGTTTGAATGAGCCGTTTTAGGAGGGTGTGGACCAGTCTTAACTTTTATAAAGAATAGCTTTTTGGATTTGAGACTTTAGTCTTTGCAACTTTAGGGATCTTGTCTATTCATGAACAGCTTGTAACGCTCCAAAAAGAAAGGAGAACTTGAAATTGCATCAAATGACCCCTTTGAATTAGGCTTTTATTCACAATTTAAGAAGAGCTTGACATGTGAGAACAAACGTCATGGTTCATTGGTGAAGCTCAAACCTGGTGATGTGAAATGTGAGAACCTCATAGGTTTTCGTGCATTAAACAAATATGCTTGAGCTTCCGTTTATGTTCGCTGACCAGTGTTTATATGTGAATAAAAGCCTAATTTAAATCTGTTCATCATATAACATGACCGTGACACTTCAGAAGACTCAAATGGATTTATTTCTTGATCTCTTTACAAACTTTGAGAGTTTTGGCTGAACAGACATTCAGTGGAGGGACCGAAATTTCTCAGATTGCATTAAAAATTTCTTAATTTGTGTTCTGAAAAATAAATAATTTCTTAGGGGTATAGAACGACATGAGGTTGAGTAAATGATGACAGAATTTTCATTCTGGGGTGAACTAACCCTTTAAATGAATGTCACTAAATGGCAAATGCTAAATAATTTGGTGAGATTATTAAAAAAGACTTTACTGTCCTGTCTTTATAGAGCCGTTTGACTCACGTTGAGCTCAAACATGGCTCAAAGCCTCCTGCCTCTACAGCCGCCGCTGTCTCTTGTTTAATTTCCAAACATTCCCACTCCTGTCTGCTACGGGACAGAGATGTTTACCCCTCCCCTAGGCAAGCCAAAAGAAGAAAAGGAGCGAAGAAAATTAGACTATACAATGTATAACCGAGAACAACAGATAAAAGAAGAATTAATATGTTTAGTCAGGATAACTGAGCAGAAAGCAAACACTGGTGTTTTGTCCCCCTTAAATGGTCTGCAAGCAATGTCAAATCCTTGTCTTATCTGAACAAGCCCCCTCCAGTGCTCAACCGTATATCTTAGAAGTAATATTGTGACTCCAGGGGTGGTTTGACAGATTGACCGCATTCGTCACATTCCCCGGGTCCCTTTAATTGCCCTGGAATCTCCTCTGCTTCCTTGCTGTCCCTCTCCTCTTTCTCTACCTCATCTTCACTTCAACACCCCCCATTCACCTAGAGGCACCATCGTGATCTCAGGTCAACGTGTTGCACTCTGGGGGTCAATGGGTAATCAGGGAGCGGGGATAACACAAGTCACCCACGGCTTAGGAAAACAAGCCCCACCAATAAGCTTTCGACTCAGCCTCTTCTCACTAGCTTTCTTCCATCCCGTATCTCTTTCCTTTTTTTACCCTTCTTGCCTCCAGTTGGTGTCTTATTAGCCTTTGATTTGCATGTCCACACTTGTTTGGGCCTCTGGATAAGTAAGATAAAGAGTCCAGAAGTGCTTTGTTGGAGCTCCTCTCTGTATTCCATGTTCTTGTGCAATATCTGTAATAATATTTTGCTCACAGGGAGGTCAGGTTTATACCTTTCCAATACTCTTTTTTTTATATTATCAACTTTAAAGCAGTAGCTTAGTCTCATGGCATTCCATATCTGTATAATTTTTACAGTGATGAGGTCCTGTTTATTTATTTATTTGTTTGTTTGTGTGTTTATTTGTTTGTCCTGTATATTAATTTGTTCCAAAATTCAATTAATACATTTCTTTAATAATGAGCATGAGTTTGACTTTTTACATTTCTGGAGAGGCGTAGTCGAAAATGTCAAGGTGATAGTTCCAATATTAAAATGAAAGGGGGGGGGGGAGCCTCATTAAAATAATTAAATTCTTAAGTAGTCTGAAATTATCTTTTATTAATATTTCTAATATTAATATTTCTATTAATATTTATAATTTTTTTTTTGCAAAACTGCCATTATTTGAACCACACTGTGTGGTGTGACCAATAATGTCATGTAGTGGAACCAACATGCAGAAAACAATAACAACATAAAAAACATAAATTCTATAACGTTCGTGTTTGAGACAAAAATTAATATATATAAATATATGGTATATATGTTGAGTTATATAAAAGGCAAAGACCAGATTTTAAATGTTTCAGTGATCATTTTCCACTATAGCTCTTAAATTTAATATGCGCAACCTTGTGTAAAGACACTTAACACTAGGTTTGACTAGACCAAATCTCTTGGATCAATTGGATCTCACATGTCTTGTAATGAAATATCACAACTGTGAATACAAACATTCTTCAAAATATTTAAATGTACTTGTTCTTGTGCAGCACCTATTTAAAAGCACAGAAAGGTGCTTCTAAACTTATACAAGACTCAGCTGTTGAAATTAAAGGCTGAGGTCTCTGCATTTGAATTTGCAAAGATAAACTTCCCACCACATGTCTGATCTAATCAGAGACCAGAGCAGGCTTCTTGGATCTTGGATGGTCCTCATGCATCTAACTTTAGGGTTTTGTGTTTTCCTCCCACCGACCACCCACAGGTGTAATCTGGTGAGAATTGCTCTGCTCTCCCAGGTTAGATAGAGGGGAAAAAAGAACTAAGAAACACCTGGATTTTGCAAAAGCCTATTCCACAACTTCATAGCTTCAAGGGAACTCCCTCCCCTTAACAGAAGCAGCGGGCTTTGAGACTGTGAAGACAAAATCTTTGCTTATTCTTTGTGAGGAGGACACATCTGATATTTTTATAAGACAAATTAAATTACTGCTTTTGTTTTTAGGAATTTTTAAAATAATTTTATTAAATGTTGGTTCGTTAATATCTTATTGCTTCAGAAAACAGTATATACAGGTGCTGATCATATAATTAGAATATCATCAAAAAATTTATTTATTTCACTAATTCCATTCAAAAAGTGAAACTTGTACATTATATTCATTCATTACACACAGACTGATATATTTCAAATGTTTATTTATTTATTTATTTTGATGGTTAAAACTGACAACTAAGGAAAATCCCAAATTCAATATCTCAGAAAATTAGAATATAACTTAAGACCAATACAAAGAAAGGATTATTTAGAAATCTTGGCAAACTAAAAGTATAAAATTAAAAAGTATGAGCATGTACAGCACTCAATACTTAGTTGGGGCTCCTTTTGCCTGAATTACTGCAGCATGCGGCGTGGCATGGAGTCGATCAGTCTGTGGCACTGCTCAGGTGTTATGAGAGTCCAGGTTGCTCTGATAGTGGACTTCAGCTCTTCTGCATTGTTGGGTCTGACATATCACATCTTCCTCTTCACAATACCCCACAGATTTTCTATGGGGTTAAGGTCAGGCGAGTTTGCTGGCCAATTAAAAACAGGGATACCATGGTCCTTAAACCAGGTACTGTTGGCTTTGGCACTGTGTGCAGGTGCCAAGTCCTGTTGGAAAATGAAATCTGCATCTCAATAAAGTTGGTCAGCAGCAGGAAGCATGAAGTGCTCTAACACTTACTGGTATATGGCTGCGTTGACCTTGGACCTCAGAAAACATAGTGGACAAACACCAGCAGATGACTGTGGACCACTCAGCAGCAGTCCAGTCCTTTTTGGAGCGAGACGCTTCTGATGCTGTATGTTATTCAAGAGTGGCTTGACACAAGGAATGCGACAGCTGAAACCCATGTCTTGCATACGTCTGTGGTAAGTGGTTCTTAAAGCACTGACTCCAGCTGCAGTCCACTCTTTGTGAATCTCCCCCACATTTTTGAATGGGTTTTGTTTCACAATCCTCTACAGGATGTGGTTATCCCTATTGCTATACACTTTTTTTCTACCAAATCATTTCCTTCCCTTCGCCTCTCTATTAATGTGCTTGGACACAGAGCTCTGTGAACAGCCAACCTCTTTTCCAATGAACTTTTGTGTCTTCCCCTCCTTGTACAAGGTGTCAGTGATCGTCTTTTGGACAACTGTCAAGTCAGCAGTTTTCCCCTGATTGTGTAGCCCACAGTTCTAGACTGAGAGACAATTTAAAGGACTTTGCAGGTGTTTTGAGTTAATTAGCTGATTAGAGTGTGGCACCAGGTGTCTTCAACATTGAACCTTTTCACAATATTCTAATTTTCTGAGATACTGAATTTGGGATTTTCCTTAGTTGTCAGTTATAAACATCAAAATTAAAAGAAATAAACATTTTAAATATATCAGTCTATATGTAATGAATGAATATAATATACAAGTTTCACTTTTTGATTGGAATTAGTGAATAGACTTTTTGAGGATATTCTAATTATATGACCAGCACCTGTAGTTCACATGATACACTGTGAAAAATCAAAAACAAACAAACAAACAACAACAACAACAAAAAAATGTAATGTGTTAAAATGAAGGAATTTTGCATATATATTTTTTACAGGTGGTTTTCCTGTATTTTACATTTTGCACTTCATAATATTTTGTTTTATGGTTAACGGAAATGTCCTCATGTGCATTTTGTTTTGATACTTTTGTGCTCCTTTTGCATCCTTTTTTGATGCTTAGAAGCCCCATTTATTGTAAATGCAAGTAAAAGAGCAACCATTCCCTCCAAATTCCTTTTTTTCTGTTACATAGAAGAAAGTTGTATGAAATCTTATTAATGTACCCAAAAATGTGCAGACAATCCCAGAAAAGAACAAAAAAATTCAACATAAAGCAAGAGACTGTGACTTATAAAAAATTACTTAAATTCATTACAATTTATGCTTATAGGAGTAACATGTTTTATGTTATCAACATGATGATCCAAATCTCTATTAATCTCTAGCCAAACCTCAATTGTTAGTCGATTGTCCATTGTACTTTGCATAATATTGAGTGTTGTTCGTTTAACTTTGTTGCTGTCTATGAGGAGTGTTTTAAATCAGTCAATTCTTATGTCACATTTTAGTCATCAAGCTGCCTATGTAGAAAGATTTGTGAAAGTTAAAGAACAAACCTAACAGGTTTAAGAAAATGATTTATTTCACTCTTTTTGCAACTCTGAAACCTTGAATAACTAAAACATCTATATTTTAGGGGCACACAGTGATGAATTCCGAGCTCTGGTTTGAATTACTAAGTGGTACCTTGTTACCAGATGTAGAATTTATAATTCTAACCCCCTTGTCTAGACATTTTCCAGCTAAAACATCCGTTTTTTTTTTATTTAATCGTCTAGCCGTCAAAGTTGACCCACCCCCATGGTGATTTGAAACAACGTTCGCATAAACTTCACCAGCTTCAAGTTCAGTGGTGTCGAGGTTAATGTGAAGAATCTCATTTTATTGTGGTGACTCAGTGTAGCACTTCTACACCTTGAACTGACCTCTTGTGTGTGTGTTTTTGTGTGTCTCTGTGTACGTGTGGCCAGGTTTGGCATCCGTAGCAGGAATGTGTGAGCCAGAGAGGAGCTGTAGTATTAATGAAGATATAGGCCTTGGTTCTGCCTTTACCATTGCACATGAGATCGGACACAAGTAAGTATATTTTCTCTCTCTATTTGTCTCTCTGACCATTTGCATGAATGTGAACATTCACGGTTATGGACATATGTGATAAAATATGATAATATGTTAATTGTTTTTATTTATTGGTGTTTACTAAGGCAGGCATCATTACCATTGTTTACTTAGTGGTTTACCCAACAATGAAAACTAAAACTTGATGAACACAAAAGAAGATATTTTGAAGAATGTGGTTAACCAAACAGTTGATGGTAGCCATTGTGATGTCATAGTATGAAAAAAAAAAAACACTATGTACAGTACAGACCAAAAGTTTGGACACACTTTCTCATTCAAAGAGTTTTCTTTATTTTCCTGACTATGAAAATTGTAGATTCACACTGAAGGCATCAAACTGTGAATTAACACATGTGGACTTATATATGGAATTATATACGTAACAAAAAAGTGTGAAACAACTGAAAATATGTCATATTCTAGGTTCTTCAAAGTAGCCACCTTTTGCTTTGATTACTGCTTTGCACACTCTTGGCATTCACTTGATGAGCTTCAAGAGGTAGTCACCTGAAATGGTCTTCCAACAGTCTTGAAGGAGTTCCCTGAGAGATGCTTAGCACTTGTTGGCCCTTTTGCCTTTGGATTGGGTTCAGGAACATTTTCAAATTAAGTAATTATTATTATCTTTTTTTCTTAGATTTTTTTCCCCTTTATGTTATCTTATGTGACACCTGTGTCAGAGCATGTAGTATTTGGTTAAACTGGATTGTGGGTAGCAAGTGAAATACAGCATGTAAAAGCGGTGCAACTGTTCATTGAATTGCATCCCTGAAGTACTTGGACAAAGCCCTCTATGGTTGAGAAATGGCAAAATATTCTACATGTAATGCTTTCATGTCTCATAATCTATCTGTGACTGGATTGGATTTATTGTGGTCATTACTATATATATACCTCTAGCCAAAATTCAAAGCTTGAACTGCCTGTACACACATCTTTAGGCAAATGAAAGTCTGGACAAATTAACCCAATCCTGAAAGCGTAGAAAAATAACCATGATCTAGTTCAAGATGAAGTTCAGCGTGATGGCAGTTTCCTCTATCACGTCTTGCGTCTGCTTTTGTTATGGAGCAGTTGTAAAAATAGCGCCCACTTCTTGTGGGGAAGTTTTCTCCTGCGCTGAATTATATTGAGAGTAGAGTGAAATGTCATAAATGTGTGGACTAATCTTAATCTGGCCTAGTGGTTAGAGAGTATGACTCCTAACCTTAAGGTTGTGGGTTTGAGTCTCGGCCCGGTAGTACCACGATTTAGATTTCCTTGAGCAGGGCATTGAACCCCCAACTGCTCCTTGGGTGCCGCAGCATAAATGGCTGCCCACTGCTCCGGGTGTGTGTTCACTGTGTGTGTGTGTGCACTTTGGATGGGTTAAATGCAAAGCATGAATTCTGAGTATGGGTCACCATACTTGGCTGTATGTCACCTCACTCACTGAGGAGTTGTGTGATGTGGTGGTGGGGGGGTATGTTTTATGCATTAGAGGCTGACTTCTGCTTTTGGATAGACCCCGGCTGACAACGAAAGCTTAAATGTCTCAACGTAAAGTGATCTGACTTTTTCATACAATATCCAGACAGATATGTAAGGGAACATAATTTGCACGGCTCAAATGATGTATTTGTGAAGTTGCCAGCAAGGAATGTGGCTAAATGCCTCAGCAGTCTTGTATGCCGATGGCGCGTGAGCAGATGAAAGCAGCTTGGAGAAAGGCAGGCCAGGTTCATTAAAAGATGACAACTCGATTGAGGTCTGCTCAAACGTGTAATTATTGATTGACAGGCCTGAATCAGGGTGGTGATTACAACTTTCACATTCCTTCAGTGCTTCAGACAGCCTCTAGCCTTTGACCCATCTGTCCCCTTCTCACAGCTGTTACCAAGCCAGAATGAGCCTCTCTTTACATCTTAGTTGAAGGAGGTGTCCCCTGCTCCTGATCTTTCAGAGCTGCCCAAGCTTGTTTTTTTGTGTGATGTAATTGACATGATCCTTCAAAGCTCATGATCTGCCACTTGTCTCACAGTTTCGGCATGAACCATGATGGGATTGGGAACTCCTGCGGGACCAAAGGTCATGAGACAGCTAAGCTGATGGCGGCCCATATCACAGCCAACACCAACCCCTTCTCCTGGTCAGCCTGCAGCAAGGACTATATCACAAGTTTTTTGGAGTAAGTGAAAATAGCATTTGAAGACTGCTTGCTTTATCTGTTATGTAATCATATATGATAGAATATAACACATTATTCAATTTGTTGGTCTGATTAGCAGTGAGGAAGTCCCACAAAAACCTAGCAGAAGTATGAGTCAAGAATCACTACTTTTCAAACAGATGCAAATTTTAACTATTAACACCTAGTCTGAAAACGTCATGAAATTGTAACCCTCATTCTGCGAAAAGCGTTGCATACACTGCATACACTTAACCCCACTCGTAATGTTGGTAGAACTAAATGCAAATCTTACAAAAGTTTTGCAGAGCAAGGTTTAACAACTAGATGCAACCTGTAAAACTTTGGGTACACTTTTTGGTTACACTTTATTTTAAGGTGTCCTTGTTACACAAACTTACTATTATAATAACCATTAAGGTCCCACTTTAGGTGGTCTAAACTACTGTGAACTTACATCAAAAAATAAGTACAATGTACTTATTGTGTTCATATTGTATTGCAAAACACTTGTACTGCTATTCAGTTGGGATACGGGTAAGGTTATGGACAGGCTTGGAGGTATGGGTAAGTTTGAGCGTGGGTTAAGGTGTAAGGGATGAGTCAACAGTGAAAATATAAATATAATTACAGAAATTAATTACAAATGTAATTACATGCAGGTATTTTTATAAGTACAATATAAGTACAATGTAAAACATGTATGTACATAATATTTGCATTGTACTAAATTATTAATTTAAATGTAAGTAAACTTAATATAAAGTGGGTCCACAATTAATTATGCAAAATTGCATGTAAGTAACCATAAGTCAAACCCAAATCCTAACCCTAACCACATAGTATGTTGATTAATGAATGTAGTTAATTAATATTTCTTAGTACTTATATGTACAGTATAATAACATTGTAACAAGTACACCATAAAATAAAGAAAGCAAACAGAAAGAGTCCAGGGGTGTGACATATTGTGTGGGGGGGTGGGAACTTGGGAGGAGGCCTGGGAGGAGTACGGTGGATGGAGCCCAGGGTGGAGACGACGGAGGAAGGAGCCATGGAGGAAACGGGAATGGCTTGGAGCAGGAGGAGCCAGGTGGGACCCAGGCCACAGCCATGACAGCGACCCACAGTGGAGCTGACAGAGGGAGGAGCCATGGAGGAGGAAGGGCCAAAGACTCCAGGGGACAGACCAACAGCCGCGGAGCATGTGGCGGAGGAGCCCGAGACAGAGATGGAAAGTGGATGAGCCAGGGAGATGGGGGAGGATTCGAAGAGCCAAGGCAGAGCAGATTGCAGCGGTGACTTACAAAAAAGTTGTAGATCCAAAAGTGACCGGATCCAAAAGCCATGACAGAAGAGGAGCCGAAGGGATGAAGGAGCCTGATGGAGCCGGAGGGACGAAGGGACAAGGTGTAGCCGGAGGAGTGGAGTCCCAAGGCAAAGAATAGTAGATGACAGACCAAGGTGAAGCTGGAGGGATGAGGGACTGCCAGGCCATGGTGGAGAGGAGGGAGCTAGGAGCCATGGTGGAACTGACAGGTCCATGAGCCGGGTTGAGTCCAGGGCTTAGAGGCTGAAGGTGGAGTCAAGGGATACTCCAGTCATGGCGATGCTGGAGGATGGCAGTCCTGTGGAACTCGCTCCATGGTGATGGTGGGCCGAAAGCGAGTAGAGGGGATGCCAGATAACAGCGGTGGAAGAGGCAGGAGTGGGTGGGTGGATGTGCATTTGTGAGCTACCCGGCTTAACTTTGGACCAGGAGCCTTCTCAGGGCTGGAAGCAGGAACAGGAGCCTTCCCTGGGCTAGATATGGGAACAGGAACTGTCTCTGGGCTAGACATAGGAACAGTAATTTTTCCGGGGCTAGACATGGGAACAGGAACTTTTGGGGGGCTAAACTCAGGGACTGGGGCCCTCTTTGGGCTAAACTCAGGGACTGGACCATCTTCATATTCATAAGATGTTTAAACTAGCATTGTAGAACACACACAGTGTGTCGTCTGAGTAGCTAGTTAGAGCAGCAAGGACCAGGAACAGTCTGGTATGGCCCTAGTAAAGAACACAGAGTTGTGGAATATACAAAATAGTCTTTATTATATCCCAGACATAGGGGTAAATCCAACTCAGGAACTAGGAACAAGGAATGACACACAAATACCACATAGTAGACCCGACAAACAGACTGAACAGCCTCGAACTTAAGTGCACAACTTAATTAGGGAGCAATGAGACACACCTGGAATCAAATGAAACAGTTAACATGGGAAAACTAGGTCAGGGCAGGCACATGGAGAGGGAAAAACACTCAGAAAGATTCCTGGGGCTCGACAGACAAGAGCCAATTGATTTTGCCGAAAACAAATATTTTTTTTGCAAATCTCAAAGTATCGCTTGAGTGGACTCCCTTCTCGTTCTGTTCGTACTTCAGTCTTCAGAGATTTGCTTAATAAAACAAAATGTATATTCATCTTGGTTTTTTTTATAAACCCACAACAAAGAGTGGAGGTCTCTAACTCTTACACTTATAAAATTATAATATTACAATATTTATTCTACTACCACTAATGCTGATACAGCAAAAGAGGCAGATTCTCATTAGGTATAATATAAGTTTTTATTCCCCTCTTTGCATAGCCTACCAGTGACTGTTTATTGTAAATGAAGAAGAAATTATATAGGCTATAAATAATTGAAATGTCGAAAATATGGTATATGAGGTATGTAAAAAATAAAATAGATAAATAAAGATCAGAGCTTGTGGTTTGCCAGTAGATGCCCCCCCCCCAGGCAAAAATGTGAAACTCAACCTATGATTATAACTGTGCATTAGTATCGCCAATAATAAACTTATCTTTCAAAAAATATATCTTTCAAAGATCCAATGATTATCGCAATAATGGCAGATATAGTGGCTAACTTTTCCTCAAAAGTGCTTGTTGTAGTGTCCAGCAGTGTTGGTCATCTTATTTGAAAAAAGTAATTAGTTACAGTTACAAATTACTTCTCCCAAAATGTAATTGAGTTAGTAACTCAGTCACCACATTGTAAAAGTAATTAGTTACTCAGCAAAGTAACTGTGGCGTCTTTTTTATGTTTTATAACGCTATTATGTTCTATAACATCTTTAATATATAAGATGTTTATATTAACTGATTGAAGAATAAAAACACTACAAGTATTTTAGAAAATGTTGTATTTATTTGAACTCAATATATTGCAGCCTGCCATATGATATGCATAGAAATAAAAACATATAAAAAATAAATATTGAATATAAAATTCAAGTGCAAAATTAAGACCAACAAATTTAAACTTGGGTAAAAAGAAACAAAGGGAAACCTGGCCATTTGTGCAAATCTCTGTAACTGTATATTAGGCCTAAAGTTACTGCACAATAAACAGAACACTATCCAACTCTTATTTTGCGTTCACACCAGACGCAAATAGAGCATCTGGAGCGAGTGATTTTAATGTTAAGTCAATGCAAAGACAACCTCCAAAAACAACTACATTCTCGCATGAAATACTTTCAAAACTACATGTCATGACATGATAACAGTAATATTTCGAAAATTATCTGAATAAAAATGGTGGTTGAAAATGCTGCGTGAACTCAATTGGCAGAAGCCCCCCCATGACGCGAATTCGCGTCTGTTGTGAAGTTATTTTTAATGTGCGAATGAAGCGTATGAACTCAAAATGTCCAAGCGTCCAACTACGCGGGAATAGTGCGAGTTATTCGCGCAAGTCGCGTCTGGTTTGAACACAGCATTAAATATTCAGTACAGTAACATGTTAGCATGTGTTGATGTGAGGTGGTTCATAAGATTTGAGTTGCTTGAGGCAGACGTGGATAAAGTCTTTTTTCCTTGGCATACCGTGCATGTTACAGAAACATTCTCGCCTTTAATTTGCGGTACTTCCAGTTTGAGAATGCCATTATCGCTGAAGCTGTCTTGTGTTTAGTGGTTGTCAGAGCGTGTGTGAGACAGCGTGAGCAGGGCACTGCCCACCCAGCTAATCATCATCGGATTTGCAATGGTCTCATGCAGCTGATGTGAATAGCCACTAGCCAAAGCATGACACCTCGTGCTTTATTCAACCAAATTGTAGTAACGCGACACTTTACATTCTCAGTAAAGATAACGGCGTTGCAACGATGGGAAAAGTAATTAATTAGATTACTCCGTTACTAAAAATTAAACTCCGTTAGAAACACTGTTATACTTAAACACCGTTACTCCCAACACTGGTGTCCAGGTACTGTAAATTGTAAATACTACTTTTCTTCCGAATTGATTGATAAAAACCCACACACCATGACTCAAAGATGTGTAGCAGCAGTCCAGGCACATTGGCCTCATCCCAAATGAGGCCCTTAGTACTTTGAGAAAGGGGCGTTTGTGAGCACCCTTCTGAAATCTAAATTACCAAATGTAACATTTTAACTAACTTTTGGAGTGTGCAGTTAGTGGATTACTTTAATGGGTTACTCCTTATTTTACTACCTATGCATAATTCCACTTAACAGTTGATTTAATTTTTTTATGACTGCACATATGTGCTGGATTTGAAAAATAGTTCATGCATCACTAGATGAGAGTGTGGAAGTTGAGCTGTAGTAGGCAGTCATATGCTAGTCTGTGAATTGTTAGCCTAACGCAAGACAAAAGAAAATATTAGCAGTTGCTATGGCTGTCAAAAAGTTTTCCTGGTGAATGACCTCATGTAAGAAGATTAACATCACAACCATTGCTGGCATCAGAAGCTTTATCATTGTGTGCCAACTTCCCACAGAAACACAAAGAAACTCTGCTCTGTTAGTTTGGGATGAACTCCCTGTTTGTATGTATAATCACACAGTGTCATCTGTGATTTCAGATTGAGCTTGAATACTAACCTTCCTTTTTTGGATTTGCTTAGCGCTGAGCAATTCATCAATAATGGACCTTCACTGAAATCTCAGGTTGATGTAATCTTTTGGCAGTGAAACAGCTCTGCTATGATAATGCTATTCTATTACCGCAACATTCCCATCTAGCAAATTCTGGATGTGTGGATGTATATTTCCTCGCCAGAAACTGCTGTTTAGATTTTGAGCGTGCTTGTTTGTACATACAGTAGAAACTTTCTGCAAAGAAAGTGGCTTTTGGAAAAAGTACCTGCCGTTTACTGCTTTCTTTATTACTGGGAAACATTTCGGACAGGATAATTAATAGGCAGATATATATTATAACTTTGAGATCAACATTGGCTATTAAATGTGCTTTTTGCCAATTTACAATTAATTGTGTCAGTTTCAAAATCTATAATAACCGTAAACATAGTGGGTGATAAACATTTCTCAAACATTAGTGAAAAATATTTAGTAAAAACTGAGTCAATTAAGGATTTAATTAGATTTCTGCAGTTTTTTTGTATGTATTCCAAAACAACATAATTGTGTTATTATGTCAACCAATTGGCCACTTTGTTTTCGGACAAGTTAATATTGTTTAACTTAAATTTTAGACAGACACAAACACAGTCAAAGTGAGAGATACAAACTGTGAAGCTTCTCTGTGTGTTATACTAAATACAAGCCCTCTTGGAACACTGCTTGTCTAATTAGATTTGAAAACCAGACCATAATGTTATATTAAAATATCTATCGGACACCAGGTTAGACCTTGGACAAACTGTGATTTTTTGTAATTTCCTATTCAGCTATTTGTTTTTATAATGAAAAATTGTAAATAGTTACTCACTAAGTTTCCTCTCTCACCTTAATGAGTTTACCCAATAAAGTTTTGTTGACAAGTCAAATAAACATGTCCATTTTTAAAGTGACCATTTTTGTCATTCCTGAAATAATCAGTCTTTGTTTGTGTACTCCAATACAAGGGCACATATTCAAACTTGTCTTTCTCCTCGGCAAGGGGATTATTCTATCAAAATACATGGGGAAAAATAGAAAACTAAATGGACAAAACCAAATACATTGGTTACCCCCCCAGACTAGAGCTTATGTGTTTCTTTCCTTTCTGATGTATTTGGTTTAGTTTTTAATTAGATTGCATTTCCAATATTGTGGAGGGATGCCAGGGATCCCTGTTTCACCTAATGCTTCCTCTTGAATGCATTACAGAAACCAGATCCAAAGGATGTTTTTTTAGACATGTAAATATATTTTTGAATACCCTTTTGTCAATTTATCGACCACATTATGCTAATTTATTATATTATGGGTATGGGATGATTGTCAAACTGTTTTCTATAGTGACTGTTATTCAAGGTGGATTATTTTTCTCCTCAGGTCAGTGTTTTATATACATGGTACATAGTTTGCAATGATATATATATATATATATATATATATATATATATATATATATATATATATACATAAATTAAATATATATATATATATATATATATATATATATATATATAGTATACAAAATATTATATATTTAATTTATTATATATATAATATATATAATTTAATATTATAAATATATAATATTTTGTATACTATATATATATATATATATATATATAGTATACAAAATATTATATATTTAATTTATGTTTATTTATATTTATGATGCAAATTATGATGTTGGAATTTTAGTTTTAGTAATGGGTGTTGTCGGGCATAACGTGCAATAAACCAATCAGAGTCTCATCTCTCATCCACTTTAAAAGCCAGTTGCACTCGTACCATGGTGAGTTCGCTATTTACATGGCGGAATGTAATTTTTCAATTTGAATAATGTTTCTGTGCTGTTGTGCATCCTTGTGTGTGTAATTAGCAAAATATACGTGCATTGTGCACACACCTATAATATTATCATGCTCTTTAAATAACAGAAAAAATATTGTGCCACACTTTAGACCAGGTTTGAGTTGGTCTATTGCACAGTCTATTTTGGGTTCCTCCAAATAGCAACGCACCAACAATGCACCTGAACACACCTCTTTTTTAGACCAGCAAATACAACTGCTTTTTAAAGAACCCATCGCAGGACAGGAAAATGAATCTGAGAACTTTGAATGAATCGTTTACGAATCATTGAGAACTGAGGTGAAATTAAATGTATATTTTAAGAAAACAAAAGGGTTTTTTGACCATGCATGCATTTAAACCTGTTGTAAACCTATATTATAAGAACTCTAACATTGGAATAATAGGAAATGTATAAGAGTAAAAGTATGAATTTTAATAAGGCAAAACAGTGGTGTAAAAGTGAAAGTTGACAGAAATATTAAAACTCAAATAAAGTACAGATTCTCATAAAAATACTTAAGTGCTGTAAGTATTATTACTCTGTTACTTTACAACACTGGTAATGACATACCTTCAGAGGGTTAGTGTGTCTTGACTTGTCAGTGTCTTTAGAGGTAATGTTGCTGTTAGCAGCACATGGTAGGGTGGTTGGTTAACATGATTTAGGTTGTGCGTTCAGTTGCAGCAATCCAAATGCCAGTACAGAACCTAGAACAGAGCCGCCTGCTCTCCAGCAGTATGAATGTTAACGTTTATGTTGTTAGCGAGCCCACTATTCCCTCAGAGAGAAAGAGAGCATGTTCCGCGGCATGCTGCTGGAAAAGCCAGTGGGATAATAATTGGCAGTTGTATTCCAGCGGACAGCAGTGGTGTGGGGTGGACACGTCTCTCAGCCGCTTGCGCACGCCAGGGAGGGGGGAAACATCCGTAATGGGGACGCAGAGAATAAAACAAGATCCACTTCTAAACCCAGAATAAACAGTCCAACAAAACACGCACCGCCTGGCCTCTGCTTTGGCTCTATTTTTTTCACTTTGTTCGCTGCAGACTGAGCAGTGGGCCTTTCTTGAGGCTTTCTTTGTTACGTTCATATTTCTAGCTGACTAAACAGACTAAACACAAGTTTGACTGGACACGTGATCTCCAGTACCTTCTGATTTTTTTTTTTGTTTGTTTTTTTTTTGCTCGTTCAGCCTCTTTCGTCATTTTTTTGGCTCTTCAAAGGATTCCTTAGGAGCACCTCAGTACCATATAACTCCAAATCTAAGCGATTTTATGGCCACTGTTTGTCAGTAATGCTTCCTTCATTTTGCATTTTGTATTTTCAAGATTCCTCACTTGCTAATTCCCATTAACAGTACGCCTTCCCTTTTCCTTTCCTGTGAGATTTTGTTGCAAGATTTTTTTTCTCTTGTTGGACACAACTGAAACCTTTGTAGAGGAGCCAATCCTATTGAAGGTTTGTTTTTTTGACAGCTCAGGTCGGGGGACGTGTCTGGACAATGAGCCTCTGAAACGAGACTTCCTGTACCCCACTGTGGCTCCAGGGCAGGTGTACGATGCAGATGAGCAGTGTCGTTTCCAGTACGGCGCCTCCTCCCGTCAGTGCAAATATGGGGTAGGTAGGCTGCAACACACTATCGTGCTCTGTGAATAACAGGCTCACATTGCTTGGTTCAGAAATTTTTTTGCCCATTTTTGTGTAAAACAAAAAAACAGGACAGTTCTGCTTCAACCATGATCATTTTCTTTAAAAAGCAGAACTTTAATCATAAAATGTTCATTAACCCTCTCAAGGCAGGCTTTGCAGATTTGCAACAGTAAAGTAACTAAAAACCTTATTACTCCAGATACATATTTTATGAATCTGGAGTACTAAAAACTTTACTATACTTCTTTACTATTTACAGCCTCACACACCTCAAGAGCCAAAATGAACTATCATCACAACAAACAAAGCCATATCTAGGTCCAGGTTTACTAAACAAGGCCTTCTACATCGTCCTATGTACTGTATTTGTGCAAATACCATTAAATTGGCTACCGCAAACCTTAGTAGCTTATGTTATGTGTTTCATTTAAATATTCTCCTCGCATAAATTTTGTGCCTGAAGGAGACACTCCTACAAATGCATATGTAATGAGGTCAGCCATAAAAACCCTTTTCATCAACTAATTTTTCACTGCACGTCTTTAGTAAATCTTGTCAGTAGCTGCTGGTATATCAGAATGTAGTGTCAAATATAGGGACAGTATATGTTGCTAGGCAGTTATTTGGGGAAAAATGTCACTTAATCTAGCAACAAAATTAAGTTGGCAGTGCTGGTTACAGCATTATTTGCATTAATTACAGTAAATGTTTGGCAGTTGTTGTTAATAGCCAAATCCATGCCAACAATGGGTGAAGTCTGTTTGTAAGCAGTCTTTGGACTGGATGTATTTTTATGTCTTTGAAACCCTTAATTCAACTGTACAGATTACATTAATTTAATAGCTGGTTTTTCTGTTTTTGTTTTCATTGTAAAAACACATTACTGACATTTTGAAGAAAACTTTCCAGGTATGCAAGTTGCAACCCTACAACATTTCAAAAATGCTTTTTTTTTTTTTTTTTTGGTTATATTTTATGTAGGCATTGTTTCAAGAATGTTTTAAGAAGTTACTGGAGTATAACTGAACTGCAACAAAAGCAATGATGTGAAAAGCATTAAATCTTTAAAGTACATACACATTTTTTATCCTAACCAAGCATGCTTTGCCAGAAACTTCATGATAGGACACAGAGTAATATAACGAACACATCAGGGGTGATCAGATATTAGCTACATTCTTGATGCTTTACCTGTGACGTCAGAACCTGCCGTATATGTATTAAAATCCAAAAGCTGATTTTGATTTAGAAGACGGTCTGGACATAGAGAGCAAGACAGCTACTCAGAGAACTCTGAGGAGACATGATGCCGGAGGTCAAGCAGTTATTTTTACCACTGACCCAGAGGAGACTTGCCAAAGGACATGATTAGTTCAGCAGGCAGCATTAACAAGAAGAGCTTGTACAGCTCCGATGTCCAGAGCAGTGAGGAAAGAAAAAAATGGTGCTGTGAGTGATTGCTGTGGTGTCTCGTTTGGACTTGTAAAGAATATATCAACTTTAAGTTTTTGTAACACTTGTCCTGATTGTGGAGAACTTTTGGACACTTTGAGAAACACAGGTTATAGCAATCAGCTGAGATTATTTTCACTTCCTTTGAGGGCTAGAAGTGAGGCTGCCAAGTCGCTACTCTCTTGTAGTAGGGCACATGATGCCATAAATGTTGTCGTAATTAAAGATCTTTGTTTTATGAGCACCTGAAACGAGCTCCGCCAAGCACCGCTTGAAGTCAGGCCACATGTCTTTCAGAGAAAGCCCATACTTGGTTTGTTCCTTTTCCTGAAGAATCCTCAGAATTTTGGAAATGATAAAGATTTTACCCAAAGGATAACAAACTTAAGCAAATAAACTGACACAGGGAGGAAAAAGGGTGGAATGAAGCCAGGAAAATTAATGATCAATAAGAGAGGGTGCTCTGCTTAGTACAAATATGTGGCTTTGCTTTCTACACCAAAAAAGAATTCAATTACCCGAGATTACAGAGTTCTTTTGTTTCATTGAGAGATATATCCGACAGTGGATGAACGCATGCCAAAAAGAGAACCCTGTAATTTCTCTCTTAAGCTCATAACTGTGGTATAGATCAGCATGGAAGTCATATAAAGAAAAAAGTCTTGCATTCCCTTGGCACTATTTTAATACAGCGTGTAGTGTTTGTGGATTCTGACAATCTTATTCTTTTCTGCCAACCATCTGTTTAATGCATACCTTTGGAGAATTGTAACCACACCATTGGACCAGAGGTTTGAATTTGGTTTGGAAAAAGTGTTACGGAGAGATAAACATACACCAAGGGGGTGGACAAAAATTTTGAAACCGAAATTTCTATTTCTAAATCTATTTTGCTTCAGATCAGTGGTGTTTAGATCTTGTGACTAGGGAGGATATGAGAGGCATTAGACTTTATCCTGCTGTTTATTGAACCATCAATTAATTAGCCGTGTATATGGGGAGATAATCACCATGGAACATGAGAACATCATAAAAAGAAAATGTTTAGTGGCAGTGGAGAGCACCTAGTATGGTAAAGTGGTCTCAATGATTTCAGTGTCGGGGTCATTTCGAGGCTGGACTTTTCTGATATTTAGGTATAGTTCTTTGTGTATTTATCTGTACGAGTGAACTTGTGACAACTTCTGTGCTGAGTTTATACATGTTTTGCATCTGATGTCTTAAGACTCACTTGAAGACTTGAACTAATAACTAAAATAAATGAAAATAAATAAATAAATATCCTTCAAGAAGTCTATTCAGTATAATGGATAAATACAATAATGTTAAGCAAAAATGAAAAAGTCAAAGCCTTCTTGCACTGGATGTGCTGGTTTGGGCCTCATTCATGTCCTCATCTCATATATCATTTGCCTGTGATTCACAACCACTTAATAAGGAACTCACATTCATGAAAAGTAGGCTTGTTGACAAGTTTGGGGACGAGTAAGCCCAAAATGCACAAGATATTGCACTTTCAGTTTCAATTTCAATACTATATTTACAATTTTGGATAGACAGATGGTGAATGTTTTTTCAAACAAAGTGACTCAGGTAATTCAATAGAAAGAAAACACAAATGAAACAGAGAGTAAAACACAACAATACTGGACAAAGGACTAAAGGAACTGAAGGGCCTAAATACATGGGAATTAATGAGATAATCGACAGGTGAATGGAATGAGTAATTAGACAAAGAAACTAGGTCAAATGACAAAACAAGGAAGACGGAACCAAAACACAATGAAAACATGATAAAAAATGAACACAAGTGTTACACAAATATAAAGAAATATTGTCTATATTTAAAATATATTTCAATCAGAACAATGACTGAAATGGAAAACTGAGTAAAATAAAATACACAGACAGCAACAAATCAAAAAAATGTGTTTATATGCTTATTCCATATAGAAATTGTTATTCCAGCCCCTAGGTTGCTCCATAAGTTTTAAAAATGTAAAAACTATTTGGTTGCACTTTATTTTACAGTACGTGTACTAACATGTACTTATAGTGTACTTACAGTGTATTTATCTAAGAAAGTTCTGGTAATACAAGATAACTACATGGGGTAGGGTTAGGTTTAGGGGTAGGTTCAGGGTTAGTACCTAGTTATTACATAGTTATTGTAATTACTATAATAAGTACATAGTATGAAAATGAGAAACAGGACTATTTGATAGCAGTAATTACTTAGGTCTTAATGAATTTGGCCCAATATGTTTTTCTTCTTCTTCCTTTTTTTTTTTTTTTTTGCTAGCCTGCACTTCTAGCTTAAAGCCATTAGGTCGCAGGTCAAGCCTTCCCCTCTAACCTTCTCAGCATGGCCATCATGAATGGGCCAGCAGGAAATTTGATTAAAACCAGCCGCAAAGTTGGAGCTTTTGCAACCTGAGAGTGGCAGTTTAATCGCTTTATTTAATCTGGATGGGCTGGGCATCTGAGTCTTATTCAGTAACCTGGGGTCAGCAGTGGTGCTCCCTATCGTAAGTCTTTTTCATGGGGGCACTTCTCTGTCCTGTAAATCCTGTGAAGTTCAGGCTCTAAAGGGACCTGGTGCACTTAAACGGGAAATCTAATTCAGGGTTCTACAAAACTACACTTGTAATATACAGAAAGCTTTTTATCTTCCTATGTTCAAACATCAGACCCCAGCGTTGCTCTTTCAGAGTCACCTATTTATAAGGCTGTTCTAACATATTTAATCTGACCATTTCAACTTCTGAACTAATATATAGTATACAAAATGGTCCCATTTCCAGGTGGGACAAAGTCTTAATGAAGAGTCTTATGAAGTGATGTAAATTTGAGGGAATCAAACGGATTCTGAGACATGATGAGCAACAAAATCTGTGTATCTCACACAAAATTCCAGATCACATGAATTCCTATTGAGATGACTGCATTTTGCCTGGGTCATTTCATACAAAGCTCACCCTTACACATACAGGTGAATCTCGATAAATTAGAATGTTCTTGAAAAGTTTAATTATTTCAGTAATTTGACTCAAATTGTGAAACTCGTGTATTACATAAATTCAGTGCACACATACTAAAGTAGTTTAAGTCTTTGGTTCTCTTAATTGTGATGATTTTGGTTCACATTTAACAATAACCCAATCTCAACAAATTAGAATATGGTGACTTGCCAATCGGCTAATCAACTGAGAACACCTGCAAAGGTTTCCTGAGCCTCCAAAATGGTCTTAGTTTGGTTCACTAGGCTACACCATCATGAGGAAGACTGCTGATCTGACAGTTGTCCAGAAGACAATCACTGACACCCTTCACAAGGAGGGTAAGCCACAAACATTCATTGCCAAAGAAGCTGGCTGTTCACAGAGTGCTGTATCCAAGCATGTTAACAGAGAGTTGAGTGGAAGGAAAAAGTGTGGAAGAAAAAGATGCACAACCAACAGAGAGAACTGCAGCATTGTGAGGATTGTCAAGCAAAATTCATTCAAGAATTTGGGTGAACTTCACAAGGAATGCACTGAGGCTGGGGTCAAGGCATCAAGAGCCACACACAGACATGTTGAGGAATTTGCTGAACCAAAGACAACGTCAGAGAAGTCTTACCTGGGCTAAGGAGAAGAAGAACTGGACTGTTGCCCAGTGGTCCAAAGTCCTCTTTTCAAATGAGAGCAAGTTTTGTATTTCATTTTGGGAACCAAGGACCTAGAGTGGAGAAGGGTGGAGAAGCTCATAGCCCAAGTTGCTTGAAGTCCAGTGTTAAGTTTCCACAGTCTGTGATGATTTGGGGTGAAATGTCATCTGCTGGTTTTGGTCCATTGTTTTTTTTGAAAACCAAAGTCACTGCACCCATTTACCAAGAAATTTTGGAGCACTTCATGCTTCCTTCTGCTGACCAGCTTTTTGAAGATGCTGATTTCATTTTCCAGCAGGATTTGGCACCTGCCCACTCTGCCAAAAGCACCAAAAGTTGGTTAAATGACCATGGTATTGATGTGCTTGACTGGCCAGCAAACTCACCAGACCTGCACCTTCTAATACACGAGTTTCACAATTAGAGTTGAATTACTGAAATAAATGAACTTTTCCCACAACATTCTAATTTATTGAGATCCACCTATATTTAACCAGGTAACCTGTTCCTGTGTGTATTCAAATCTTTTCAAATCAAGCAATAGTCAATTGTGGGTAAAAGCAAGTAAAAATCTGAATTTTGTTGATGATTAGCATGTTATGTGAAAAAGCCGAAAAGACTAGCTTAAATCTTTTCAAGCTAGTTAGTGCTGATTTGGAGCTGATGAACTAGTATACAGTAGCCACAGTGTTTACCAGATAATTTTAGCTGGTTAACTAGTATTTTGTGTTTAAACTTAAGTATAGGGATGTGCTCATTAGCTTACCTATTATTAACATATTTGTTGTTTATTAGTACTTGTAAAGCATTTATTCTACATGTCCATCTACATCCCTAATCCTACGCAATACCTACACTCAACAACTACCTTACAAACTATTAATGAGCAGCAAATTAGGAGTTTGAGGTAAAAGTCATAGTTAATGGTTTGTTAATAGCAATAATTGGACCTTAAAATAAAGTGACCAATTTAGTTTTTCAATAAATCTGGTTCACTAAAACAGCCTTGTTGGTTGAGTTAAAACACTGGTGAAATTTTGAGTTGAAGCTTTTACTAAAATTTACTCCATGTATTAATCTCCTTAAAGTTTTAGGTATGCACTAGCATTTTTAAGATAACGTTTAGCTAAACTTAAAAAAAAATTGCATTTCAAAAAATGAATAGGAAAAAGAGAAATCACCATACATATATCACCATACACACCCAAAATGTTATGAAATATTTAGTTTGTTCTAAAAGCCAGGTCTTTTTATCACTCCAAAAATCTGAAAACACTGTCAACAACCACAAAATTTATAATTAATTAATAATAATAGTAAAAATATAATATACACGAACAAACCTCTTTGTAAAACCTACAGAATATATATATATATATATATATATATATATATATATATATATATATATATATATATATATATATATATATATATATATATATATATATATATATAGGAATAAAACAAAGTTTGGTGTACATGTATGTAAGCACTGCTTAAGTGTAGATTTTTAGACTCATTTTGAGAAAGCCACCTTTAAAGATATGTATTTTAATTGAAATCTACAGATGCAAATAGATAAACGGCATATTTTTTTTTCTTCTTCCTCACTAATCATGCTATGAAAACCAAACAGCCCAAAATAGTTTGACCAGTGTGTGAAAAAACAAGTGGCTTGCCTTAAAATGTACAATCTTTCTTTCAAATTCAAAAATAGATTTTTTACCAGTTACATTCTGTACAGAATGAGAATGTCTCCTCCACAAATACCACCTGCCACCAACCAGCAATTTGCATGTTCAAAGCAGTGACGTAACTACAGCCTACTGGCTATTAAAAAGAAGAGGATCCTTTCAATTTGCCCCGCCCAAACACCATGTTTCAATGCAGAAACTTAGCACTGGTAGGCAGGCCTGGTGCCATGGTGGGGTTCTCTGGCCACTAACTTTCATGTGTTTAGGGAGAAATGGGTGAATTTACATTAAGTTAATCTGACAGACCCACAAGGCAGTGTGCATTATAGACCAACTAACATGGTCACACTATGCTGGTATTGTGTCCATTTTTTCTGGTCCCTCTTGAGAACTGATATTTCTGACCAACTTGCTTTTGCCTTCTTTCCTAGGAAGTGTGTAGAGAGCTCTGGTGCCTTAGCAAAAGTAACCGCTGTGTCACCAACAGTATCCCCGCCGCAGAAGGAACCCTGTGCCAGACCAGCACCATTGAAAAGGGGGTAAGTCCTTGTGCAATGACAGAAAGCTTTATGCAATTAAATGTAGAGGGCAACGGACTTCAGACCGATTAAAGAAGAGAATGGCTGCGGGTATGATGTTTGGCCCTGCTCTCATTGTACCAGATATGGGAATAAGAAAACCTATTCCCAGTGTTCACTCATGCACACAGTGCTTTGGCCATCAGTTCACATTTCGGCCTGTCCAGGTTAGAGAGACAGTACTAACAAAGATTAGAGTGGCCATTGTCCTCATTCGTATGGTGGCTCTAGAGAAAGAATGGATGACGACCAAGAGCTGTCGGTCTTTGTTACCATTCACTCACTGGATCTATTTACTGCCAATCTCTTGTGCGTTGTCTTGGACAAGCAGCGAGTACCAGGTTGAGCCGCTGGGTTTTTTTTAGTGGGTGGCATACTTATGTCTGCCCTGGCTGGGTCTGCATCAGAGGAATATGAATGTCAGCCATTTCTCACCCAGCATGTAATGGAGTGGAGGCCCTGCCAGCTCCAGAAAGACGAGAAATGGAAAGAAACGGGTTGACCACACATGCTACTTAATGTGCTTTCTACCAACGGTGCTTATAGTGAATTTGTCACGTCGTTAAGAATAAGAATGCACAATGCCAGAAAGCCACCAATTTCAAGGCAGAGTTCATTCTTAATCTGTCACTGAACACTTTCTTCCACTCTTTGTTTAAATGTGAAGTGACAACATGAAATCAAATTTGACTCTATTTACCTTCTTAATAAATGCACATATTTATTACTGTTTTATATTAATAGTTATAGTAATAGTGATTAGAGCTGTAATCGGGCCTTAAAAGTTAGGCCGACAGGACCCGAACCCGACAGGTTTCGGCCCGAGCCCGACATGTACATTTTGATTGACAGCTTTTTTAAAGCCCGAACCCGTTTACAGCCCAACATTATGCAAATGTGCGTACGCACACAGCTCTTTTGCCTTTTGTCAACAATGAGTAATTTATTCATGTTTTAACATAATTTACTCATAACTAACGTAGACTAGACCACTTGGAAGCTGGAATAAAGAAATAAAATAAGTCCTCTGTGACATCGTAACATCTCAGCATTCTAGACATAGGCTCATTTAGCCTATAAATAGACCAACGCACCAATAAAAACGAGTCATTTAAAAAAAAAAAAATTAAGATAAAGTTTAAATTAAGATGGGTATTTGGCAATAAAGAAATTAAGATAAAGGCTCCGCTGGATTTGCTTTATTTAATAAAAGAATAATGCCAACATTAGCGTAAATACTCTGTCAACATTATGCATTTAAGACTCAATGAATATTTAGTTATCGTTTGAAAAACCTTTACTCACAGAGATTAGGCTAGGTCTACATGTTTTTGTGGAGGAAAATGATTGAATCCACTGTAGATGTCTTCAGCGCGCTCCTGCGTTCACTGATGGTGCGTCATTATTCACTCATTATTCTCATTATAACCATGATCATAACTTTTCCACACCTCAGACTTTGCTTTTGTTGCTGGTGCAACCCGCATAAGATGATAGAAATTAAGCCCGACGGGTCCCATCGGGTTCGGGCAAAGATCTTCAGCTCTAATAGTGATATACTAGCCAGTAATCCAACCAATTTTGGTTGCATCCGTATTAGGCAACATTAATTTCCACTGAGCAAATTAGCGAAAATATTTGTTGCTTCTTATATCAGTTCCATAAAATACGGACATTATTATTTTAATTTCAACAATTTATGTATTCAACATTTTTAATGAATTTAAAATACTTCCATAAAATGTTTTTTTATTTGTTTTAATTAAATTAATATTAATGAAAATTTTTAATGCATAAAATTGTAAAATAACAATTTAATATTTTATTTTGTATATTTTTTAAGTTCATAACCTGTTGAAAGTCTTGTCCAATTTCTATATTACATTTTAAAATGAATTAAAATAAAATATATTAAAATTAACCAAATATTAAATATTAATTATTTTATTTATTGTACACTATTTATTAGTAATCAACAATGGCATCATCCATTGAAACATCTACATTCGTCGACCATTGTAATATATCAAGGAATTATTCAGCAATAATTTTCAAAAAGAGTTAATTGTTTAAAAGTTTTTTTCTAAAGCAATCTTACATTTCTTAATTATTTTTAAAACTGTAAAATATATAATTAACATTTCATTGTCAAGTTTTCACTGAGTATGTTGCAATGCAGTATAGGTCTCTGCAATGCTGCCTTCGAAGTATGCTAGGTAGCAACATAATTATGATGCCTACTTTTTAAACAGCCTTTAAAGCATGCACATGATAGACTACCTTTAAATGATGCTGACAGAGCAGAGGTCACTTACTATCAATCAATCAATCAATATTTATTTATATAGCGCCTTCCACCAACCACAGATTGAACCAAGGTGCTTAACAACATTAGTAAAAAATAAACATAATTACAAATAGGTTTAAAACATATTTACACAATAAAAACAGAGCAGTGTCACAGAGCCATTAAGTGCAAAAAGCCATTTTAAATAAATAGGTTTTAAGTTTGGCTTTAAACAGAGGCCGGTCAGTGATGGAACGTAACTCAATGGGCAACAAGTTCCAGAGTTTAGGACCGGCCACTGCAAAAGAACGATCGCCCCACTGTTTGAACCGGGACCGGGGCACCTTCAGCAGATGTTGCCCAGCAGAACGTAGAGCTCTGCTGGGTTTGTGAGAGGTCAGAATCTCACACAAATAGGAAGGTGCAAGGCCCGTGAGTGCATTAAAAACAAACATTAAGATTTTAAAATGAATTCTAAACTGGACAGGGAGCCAGTGCAGGGAGTACAGGACAGGTGTTATGTGCTCGTGTTTATGACTGTTAGTTAGCAGTCGGGCAGCAGCATTTTGCACAAGCTGCAAACGGTGAAGTCCAGTTTGGTGAACTCCCACATAGAGCGCATTGCAGTAGTCTATGCGGGAGCTAATAAAAGCATGGATGGCTTTCTCCAGGTCAGCACGACTTAAAAACGGTTTGACCTTTGAAAGGAGGCGAAGCTGAAAAAAGCTTGCCCTAACCACCGAATCTATTTGTTCATCAAATTTTAGACTGCTGTCTAGTTTTACTACATGGTTTTACAATGACAACATGGTTAAGATGGGGGGCCAAAGCAAAAGGACCAGGAGCTGAGACACTAGGCAGGTTGGATGTGCCGAACACAATACATTCACTTTTATCCTCATTCAAACAGAGGAAATTCTGGGACAGCCACAATCTGATGTCCTCTAAGCATCTGTTGATGGACTGAAGACTATTAGGACAAGCAGGGACAACCGGAAGGTAAACCTGTAGGTCGTCTGCGTACAGATGAAAAGACATTTTGTGCTTTGAAATAACTGCACCTAACGGCAACATATACAAGGAGAATAAAACAGGGCCCAAAATGGAACCTTGTGGCACACCAGAGGTCAAGGGAGCGGAGGAGGAGGAGAGGTCACCAATCCTAACAGAAAAAGTTCTCTCTGTTAAATACGACCTAAACCACTGCAGCACAGGTCCCTGAAGCCCAACCTGTTGTTCCAGACGTGTCAGGAGGACTGAGTGGTCCACGGTGTCAAATGCTGCAGTAAGGTCCAGCATTATGAGCAGCACTGGCTTTTTCTTATCAAGGGACAAGAGAATGTCATTTTGTACTTTGAGAAGAGCGGACTCAGTGCTGTGTCGTGTCCTAAAGCCAGACTGAAACAGTTCACCGACTGCTGAGTGGCATGATTGAGCGGGCGGAGATTCCCTCGTACGCAGCCCCGCACCTGAATCCTCACCGGACGGCAACACGGAAGCAAACACCCAGCGTCAGGGAGGGCTGGTCGGAGCCACCGATAGCTGAACTCTAAGGAACGGGGCAGGTCAAATTTTCCGCACACCGTGGATTTTCCATTCAGCGAACAGCCAGAAACATCCATACATAATGAAGCCAGGTAAGCTTTGAATCTTACGAGCACCCCTCCTCTTTTCCCGCGTCTCTGCTTCTTGTTACGAGGCAACGTGCAGAAAGGACGCCACAGATAGGCTGGCACAGCGGCTAGCAGAGGCGGCGGCGTTTTTAAATGTCCATATTTAACAAAACCAGTCAGGTTGTTCACCGTATCCCGTATTTTTAGCAGGGTCAGGTGTTCATACACCAATAGCGATGACACATTATTAATGACACACAGGATAAATACAATAATTAGCAGGAAAGTCAAGAGACGTGGACGGCAGGCCATACACAGCGGCGCCATCTTCAAAGAGACTTACTAGGCTTTACAACAGAGGGTCTGTTAGATAAGACATTCTTTAAGAGGTTATTTTGGACCTGCCTGCTAGTGTCTTAGCACACTACCCAGATTTCAGACGCTGGTAGCTGAGGACACAGCCTTTCCCATGCCAAGTCTGTGGATGAGTCAGTGGATGAGAAAAAGAACAAACCATCAGGATCCTTCCAGACACAGAGGGAGAGAGAGAGAGTGAGAAAGAGTCAGAACTTAACCTACTGACACAGTTCCACAGTGACGACAGTTTCCAGCGTCTCCAATCCCTGTCCTCGCGTCCCCTGGGCTGGATGGATTATGTGTGTTGAGAAGATTCCATGTGGCCCTGAAGCATTACAAAGCCTCGAGTCTGTTTTTATTCTGGAGTGGATTCAGATTAGGAACAGTAGCTGAAGACACTGTTTACACAAAACAAGATTTAGCCCAGAGACATCTCTCAAATGAAAGCTGCTCTTTACTTTGGAGGACATACAGATTACACTGATTAACTGTAATAATGAGCAAGGGAAGGTTCAGTACTACTTTTCTTGAATCCTGTGTATATAATGCATTAACTGTGTCTCGTAATGCACCTCCATTAAGAATCTAGTTTAATAGATATGACAAGTTGTTAGAAATCTACTCACATTACCGATGTTGGTTTCATATGAATGTTTTTTTTTTTTTTGTATTTTAAAAAAGGTTTAAAGCTAATGACCTTAAAAATGACCTTAATAACAATCAATTAAAAATAAATAATTGTTTTTCCTTAAAAGTACATTCAGTGCATATCAGTGTTTTTATCTACAAAAAGTTAAAAGTATTTTATTTTATTATTTTATAAATAAATGTAATTTCCGTTTTGTAGAAAAGCACCACAACATTTTATAACATTGATCTAATATTGTTTTATCTTAAAGCGTTTAAATAATCTGATATTTTAAGAAACTTAATAACCTTATCATGTGAATACAATTGTCACACACCTGGACTCATTTAGTGTTTTTGCCCCTGTGACCCAGTTTCTGTCTTCCGTGTTTGGTTTGATTAGTTCCCAGGTGTGTCTATTCTCTTCCTCATGTGTGTTAATGTCCCTGTTAATTTAGTGATTCCATCCACCTGTGTTTCCCTATTATCCTTTGTACTTAAACCTTTTCCTTTCAGTTCAGTTTGGTCGGGTCTACTTGCAACTCACCGACTACTTGCTACTAACTAACTTGCAACTCACTGACTACTTGTTACTTGCTACTCACGAGCTACTTACGTGTGTCTTCCTCCGTGATCCATGTTTGGATAACTCCTATGTTGGATAATAAAACCTTATTTTGTTTATCCTCGGCTCCGTGTTCCTTCCGGCAGCGCAAACCGTGACAGAAGACCCGACCTAAAAAAGAAAGTATAAAACCGCGTGTTTTTCCCTCCGTTTTGCTTTTGTTTTTTCACAGTCTTTTCGTAGTCTCTATGGATCCCCTCTATCGCCCCGAATTCCTCATCCTCCTGCTGAAGCAGGAAGGACGTTCTCTCGAGGACCATACTAGACGGTTTCTTCTATTAGCTAATGCCACCAGCTACCCGGACGACGCGCTCTGCACCTTCTACAACACCAGCCTGAACTCCAAGTGCAGAGCGTTGTCGCCCGAAGATGGTCTTCGGGAGGATTTTGCCGCATTCGTGGAGTGGACTCTGGCGAGAAATGGCTCACCTTTCACCGCCTGCCCGATAGAGGATCTCGCCAGTCCCACTCCCGACCCAGAGACCAGCCAGCCACCATCCCGCCACATGGAGCCAGAGCCCACCGCAGCCGCAGAGCCCGAGCCATTCACCGACAGGGAGCCGGATCTCGAGAGCGCGACTGACCAGGTGTGTGAGCCGGCAACACCGTGCATCGTGGGAGTCCTCGTGGAGATCGAGGGCGTGGAGGAAAGCCCTGCCCACACTCCTGCGACTGAGGGTGAGCTGTCTGCAGTCTCTGAAAGTCATATGGAGCAAGTTCTGGATCTGATGGACTGGTCTATGGAGGTAATCCCTAATATTCCTGTTTCTCCGCTGGTTCCGTCCAGCCCTGACTCCCCTGTATACCCTCTCAGTCTCCCACTCCTACCTCCTCCAGTCATTTCCTCTGCTCCATTTCCGCTGGTTCCATCCAGCCATGAATTTTCTGTTTCTCCGCTGGTTCCGCCCAGCCCTGAGTTTTCTGTTTCTCCGCTGGTTCCGCCCAGCTCTGAGTTTTCTGTTTCTCCGTTGGTTCCGCCCAGCTCTGAATCTTCTGTGTCTCCGCTGGTTCCACCCAGCTCTGAATCTTCTGTGTGTCGGCTGGTTCCGCCCAGCTCTGAATCTTCTGTATCTCCTGTGTTCCCTCCTGGCCTCCCTCTCCCACCTCCTCCAGGACCTGCTGGTCCCTCTGCTCCACTTTCGCTGGTTCTGTCCAACCCTGATCCTCCTGTCCTTCCTGCCATCCTTCTCCTCTCTCCTCCTCCTAGACCAGCCAGTTCCTCGCCATCCCTGCTGGTGCCAGTCAGTCCCGTAGCTCACCCTCAGTCCGCGCCATCGGGGCGCGATGGTTCGCCACTGGACTGCCAGTCTCCAGCTCTGCCTTGGCGCGTTAAGGTCCTGTCTCCGCCTCCTGCCTCCGAGCCCTGGACTCCTCCTCGGTCCTTCGACCCAGCGGCTCCGCCTTGGCTCTTAGCTCCCTCGTCTCCACCGTGGCCTGTCATCCCACCTGCTCCACCGGGCCCCCTCGTCCCTCCGGCTCCACCTTGGTCAGTCGTCGACCATCCGCCGCCTCGGGACTCCACTCCTCTGGTTCCACCTCGTCATTCCATCCCTCCGGCTCTGTCAGGCTCCTCCTTCCCTCCGGTTCCACCTCCATCCTCGGTCACTCCGGCTCCACAGCGGTCTGCCAGGACCCCGCCTCCGCCTTGGTCGCCTGAGCCTTCTGCTCCACCTAGGCCCTCCGGAACCTCGACGTCACCCTGGCTCTGCGGCTGTGCTGCTCCATCTTGGGCTCCTCACCCACCGGTGCAGTCTCCGCCTGTCGGCCCCCTGGTGTCGTCATCCCCTCCTTCACCATGGCTCCTCCTGCGTCGACTCCACCTTGGATCTCCGTCCTGGCTGGTCTCTGGTGGACCATCTGGCTCCTCCTGCTCCTGTCTCCTCCCTGGCTCCTTCCTCCGTGGTCCCTGTCTGCTGGCCCCCTCCTGGGAGTCCGTCCTCCACCGGAACCTCCTCCCAAGTTCCCACACACGCCTCCCTCGGTTGTTTCTACGGTGCGAGGACGCACCTACCGGGAGGGGGGAGTACTGTCACACCTGGACTCATTTAGTGTTTTTGCCCCTGTGACCCAGTTTCTGTCTTCCGTGTTTGGTTTGATTAGTTCCCAGGTGTGTCTATTCTCTTCCTCATGTGTGTTAATGTCCCTGTTAATTTAGTGATTCCATCCACCTGTGTTTCCCTATTATCCTTTGTACTTAAACCTTTTCCTTTCAGTTCAGTTTGGTCGGGTCTACTTGCAACTCACCGACTACTTGCTACTAACTAACTTGCAACTCACTGACTACTTGTTACTTGCTACTCACGAGCTACTTACGTGTGTCTTCCTCCGTGATCCATGTTTGGATAACTCCTATGTTGGATAATAAAACCTTATTTCGTTTATCCTCGGCTCCGTGTTCCTTCCGGCAGCGCAAACCGTGACAACAATTGTACAGTATCACTTTTGAATGTATTTTTAAATAAATGAATTGGTTTATTCACAAACTTATTAATTTTCACAAACTGTGATTCATTTCCACAATTATTAATATTATAAATCTAACAATATTTTCTATTTTATATGTGCCCATTTATAAAACCCTACTTTGTGTTTTATTACTTTGGCATTAAATGACAGAAAACTAGTAAACGCTGCTGAATGATTATTTTTAATACAATGGAGGGAGTGATGGCACAATTGACATTCTTTTTACCAGTGTAATCAATCTCTATATATTTTTCCCCTCTTTTGGAAAAATGAAAAATAAATGGGACAAATGGAAACACAATTATATTTGTTTTCTATTTACTACTATAGAAGATTAACCAGCTGCTTTCTGAGAACTCTAGAAATGTGAAAATAGTCCACAACGTGTCGCATCATTAATGATGTACAAGTTTGAATATAGAAATGCAAATTAAATTTTACAGCAGAAAAGATGGTTTTATAAGAACTTTTCCTTTAAAATAGATTTTCTCTGTATCTGTGTATTAGTGGTGTTCTCAGGGTGAATGTGTGGCGTTTGGGACGTGGCCGCAGAGTGTGGACGGAACCTGGGGACCTTGGACCTCCTGGGGCGAGTGCAGTCGTACCTGCGGCGGCGGCGTCTCCTCATCCATGAGACACTGTGACAGCCCAGCGTAAGTAGGCAAAGTAAGCCAGAACAAAACTGAACAGGTCCCTATTTAGTCCATCTCACTACAGCTCACACTAGTCTCATTTCTGTCTTTCATTTCTGCATAAATGGCTTTAAGCTAGTCATGTGAGTTTGCCCTTTGCCACACTGGCCAAGAGAAACCTACTTGCTTTGAAAGTGAATTCTCTGCGAGTTGCTTCCTTCATCACTACAGTATTAACAATAGACAATGAACCTTTTTAACCCACAAACTTTGCATCATTAGGGTTCATATGCAGATTAGTATGCATTGACCCAACTGTCGCAGTTTCAGGTACACTATCTATCATAGTTTGAAAAAAATATGATTTTTACTGTTTCTGTAAGAAGTTTCTTATGTTTAGCAAACCTTTATATTTGAGCAAATTTACAGAAAAAAACTAGCAACCCCAGGCACTGTATTAAATTTTTTTTTAAAGCAATATTTCACCCAAAAATGAAAATTCTGTCATCAACCACTCAAACCTGCATTGATTTCCTTTGTATTTTTTTTTTTTTACATACTGTGAAAGTCAATGGTTACCAGCAACTGTTTGGTAAACAACATTCTTCTAAAGATATTTGTTTGTGTACAACAGAAGAAAGAAACTCATACAGAACAAGTGCAGGGTAACTGATGACAGAATTTTCATTCATTATTTTGGAACCCAAAAGATCCCAAACTCAAGTTTGTCGTGCCAAAATAATTTTTTTTTTTTTTTTTTTTTTGCCAGTTTCTCCAAAGATTTCATAGGTAGTCGCAGGAGCTCAGAATAGTTTTGTATGTAGATGGAATTTAGGTTTCATTCCTGGTGGTTGTGGAAATGTCTTTCCTTGCGCTCTCGCTGCAGACAGTGGCGGGAGTGTGGCCGGTGTAATATGTAACACCTGTGTAAGATGATTGGCCCTTAAAACCTGGCTACCCGAGAGAAAGGAAACCCAAGCACTTCAAGCTAAGCTGCGCTGGAAAGCATTCATTAAGTGCGGTCCCCGAGAAAACAGCACAACCAGCTGCTCTTGGGGCCAGACGGCATGGGGGGAGGTGAAGGAAGACTGCCAGAATCACCTAACCCTTGGCAAACCTCAGTACACTGCCCTCCTGGGTCAAAATAACCTGAGGAGAAATTGCCAAACAGTTTAGCCATTCACAAAAAGAGACCTGCATACATACATCAAGTATTTATAAGACAATGAGAAAAAGTGTATACTGCCCTGCTGGTCATAACAACCTGAACAGACACTGGAGATAGAACAAATGTCTTGAGCTTTCTGTCAAACAAACACAAGTGGAAACTGCTTTTCATATTTGCCTGTGGCTTGAGGAGTTTTCTGAATGTCCATTTATGGGACTGAAGTCAACCTTGATAGAACACGTAAATACTCGTGGGGATTATTAGGGGCCCCATTATTAATTATGGGGATTATTGTTTATAGAATTGAAAATCACTGGCCTGAGGGGCTTCTTGCTCTCGAACAATGGAACTCCATGTAATGATTACGCATTAGTTTTAAAATGATACCGTATATCAGTGAAGTTTGGCTGAAAAGATCCTTTTAGTAGATTCTTGGTAGCAGAGATGCTTTTTTGTGCTTCTACTGGCATAGAGTGGAAATGCATGATAAAATATAGCTGCAAGTGTAGATGACAGGCACTAGAAAAACTGTGGCAACATGCATTTAAATACAATAGGACTGCTTCAAAGTCTGTTTTGAGTGGCACACTTCCTCCTATCAGCTGGTGGCGCTATGACCATGAACCACAATTGTCTCATTCATGTGATCAGCCGGCATGAACAAACGTACATCACCAATTTTATCTACATCAGACAGTGCACTTAGAAGATACAAGACTCTTCCAGATTCTCTTTTTTTGCCATAAATTTATACTGTTATCGTGGCAACACTGTACAAGATATCAAAATCCACATTAAATCCAAAATGGCCAACTTGGCAGAGCTAATGTTTGTCATTTTGAAAGTTGAACATATGTTTTTGAGTTTTATGACTAGGTAAAACTGACACTAAAGGGGACACTTACATTGTACTACAGTACAATATCCAGGTGAATTCACAATAATGCGTCCCAGCATAAAGATGTATTTCTGTCAGGACTCCTATCGTAAAAAATTATTGTCACTTAGCATACAGTTTGGATTGGCACTGGCTCTGTTCTGGGTAAAAACTTGAATGAGCAGGGAGAGTAGCAGTAACCATCCTTAGGGTAAACAGAACAGAACCAAATGCAGATATTTCAATTAATGATATTTAAATGATATTTCTGTGCAACAACATTATTCAAGTTAAAAGGAGTCTGATTCAGGAAATGGAGAATATCCGAAAGCCAAGTCCTGACTGTGATGAAAGGAGGAGCTGGGGATGGGGAAGGCTAATGTGCTCTTGAGCAAGTGATAAATCTGCTGAATAATACAATAAAACAAACAGGTTTCCCAAAGAATGTCTTGTGACAACTTACTTTTTTTTCACACAAACTAATCAATGCCCTACCTAAGTGTGATTTCAGAATTGCAAGAGATTCTGAAGGAAAAAAAATCTGTTAAAAAGTCAGAATTGCAAGTTATAATATATTAATATATTGGGATTTAGATTTTATATCTCGCCATTACAACTTTTAGAACTGTTTCTCAGAACTGTTAAAAAAAAAAACTGTAAGAAAAAAACTGAATTGTGAAATATTAATTTAGAGATAGACATATGGTGACTTGGGCTAATATCAATGTTGCAATGGTAAGAGGCCAAGTTGAGTCGCATTTTAAAGTTTAATTGGCTTTAGGGCAATAATGTTTAAATAACACAGAGAGTTCATTATACAGTCCAAATCCTTTTTACATAATTTTTTTAGAGAAGGGATTTTTTAATATATATCGAAATTTTCATTTTATATCTTGCCATTCCAACTTTTTTCTCAGAACTGCTAGAAAAAAAGACTGAATTGTGTGATTATAAATTTTGAATTGCAAGAAAAATGTCAGAATTGTGAGAAATAGCACATAAATGTTGAAATTTTAATGTTGAAAAAATGACACATTAAACTGATCTGAGACCAGCACAGAAGAGCAAAGTCAACCCAGATCTGAAAGATGGCTATGATTGTGTGATCCGATGACCTGATCTGATCTTTTGGACACTAAACTTCTGCAGAAGACCTGGAAGTATGTGTTTGAGTGTGAGTGATGGACATGTTGAGATTGAGGTTACTGGACCATTTACTCTACTCTGCTAAAGCAAAGGCAGTACAGATGCTGACCAGTGTTGACTGGAATACTGTGTGGATGCGTTTTATACTTAGACTCCCCTTATGATATCTCATGAGTCTTTTTTATTCGTTCTCTTTCAGACCGACAGGTGGAGGGAAGTACTGTCTCGGAGAAAGGAAACGCTACAGATCGTGTAACACTGATGTGAGTTACAACTCAGTTTTACAACTTGCAACTTCATCTTGATTTGTTTTTTACTTTTGTTACAATTAGAAACATCCAGTGTTGTTTATATTATTACAATTGAAAAAAAATATATATATATACAACATATGTATAATAATTATTTAAATATATTTTAAAATGATTGCTGTCAAAATAAATGCATTCATGCATGTGATTATTTATTTATTTTTTCAGTTTAATGTGTTAAAATTATATAAAGCAATTAATTTGGGGGCAGAGCTAGATTTGACCACCCCACTCATAACTGCTGCTTCTGTGTTCGCAACGCGTGCTCTTCAGTTGCATGCACAAATACAGCAGTGCACACTATATATCTCTGTATCTGCTATATATCAGTCAGATTTAAGAAAATGTCTCTGACATGCAGTTTTTTTCCCAAACTGTCCTGGAGCGGCCCAGCACTGTCTCACTGCTCTTCAGTGTCACATGATGTTTCATATATCATTCTAATACAGTATATTGATTTTGTGCTTAAGAAACATTTATTCTTAGGGCTATCAATCAATTAAAATGTTTTATCTAAATTACACAATGTGGGGATTAATCAACCTAATTTATCGCATAATAATTACTCACAAAATAAAATACCCATAAAAGATCATTTACAGCCATTATTGTGTTACATGAGAAAAGCATGAAATCACAAAAAGTAGCTTTAGAAATTAATATATATATTTTAAATTTTTGGGTGAACTATATACACATTTAATTTTTTTTGTTTTGTTTTTCAGATTATTTTATGAATATATATGAAATTATTTTTTAATGAAATGAACAATGTCCGTGATTTCTCCAAATAAGAAACTAAAACTGCAGGTAGATGGTATTTAAAGTCTTAATGAGTAAGTCATTGAATCGTTCATTCATTCATTCGATTAGATCAAATGGCTGATTGACTGATTGAAGTAAACAGCTTTTTCATAATCGCGCCATTGAATCATTGGTTCACACATTTCATTCAAAATGCAGATTTATTCAGAAATTGTGTGTTGCTCGGAGATGCACAATAGTTCTTCTGTGGCTTTAATAGATGATATTTGTACTGGCAAAAATAAAAGAAAACACAATATTAAGTTCAGATTTATTGAACTATTATTGTATGAAATCATTATCACATTTGCACTCGTGCTGTTTGGGACACAAACAGCACTCGTAAGACACTGCACTTGGTGCTCATGTGGTATTGCTTAACTCTAATACACATATGATATATGAGACAAAAACTCATACAGAGGCCTTTTTTCCCCAATATCTTGAATTTTAGGGGCAAATAACTACAATTCTATAGGCTCCATCACTCAGTGAGTTGCTGTTCTGCAACATGTTCATCACCAATCAACTGTATCCACCTTATCTTTTCCCGTAAGAGCAGGTGCGGCCAAATGTAAAAGTAATGTGCCTGGCTTCCGGTCTAATCTGCTTCCAGCTATTTTTACCTGTACAATACATCTCATTTTGCTGCTTGATATTGCAAACTGGTGTGTCTTACCATATTTTTTTAATGCAATTTCCTAGTTTTACCGTTTATTGCACATTGCTATTCTTCTTGTTATCTCCCTACAATGGCTAATAAACCAAAAGTCTCACACATTCACAGAAAACAGCTTACTTCTGCATTAATAAGGTTGATGGGTGTGTTTGATTTGATGTCATACACCTATCGATCTGCACAGCGCTGCTTCAAGACAAACACACATTATGAAATGTAAGATGATATAAGTGGTGCAGGGCGAGTACAATAATTGCATTAAAAGTTTTAATGCATTTTTTTTTCATAAATAATACATTTCCATTTTCTAATGAATTAGATTGTCAAGCTACTGTGCCGGAAGCAACACGGAGACAGAATAATTGAAAGATTCTTTATCAATCCAACACAGGGGTAAATCCAACATGGAGAAAAGGAGGAAGACACACAAACATAACTTGTAGACCCGACAAAACTGAACTGAAAAGACATTGCTTATAAAGACAGACTAACAAAGGGAGCTAAGGGGACACACCTGGGAACTAATCAAAAATCAATGAGACAGAAGCTAGGTCACAGAAGAAAATAAAAAAATAAAAACACACACACACAAACATAGCTCTGATATTTCGTCCCCCTCCTGGAAGGTGTCTCCTCGCACTGTAGGCAACAACAGGAGGAGGAGGCATAGGTGGGAGCTTGGGAGGAGGCTCTGGTGGAGGACGGACCCCCAGGTGGGGGTCAGCAGACAGAAACCACAGAGGGAGGAGCCAGGAAGGAGACGACAGAGGGAAGAGACAGGGAGGAGACAGGAGGAGCTTGGAGCAGAAAGAGCACAGCAGGACCCAGGCCACAGCCGTAACAGTGGCCCAAGGTGGAGCCGATGGTGGGAGGTGCCATGGAGGAGGCATGGTTGCTGACTCGGGAGCCAACCAGCGGCGGTGGAGCAGGTGGAGGAGGAGCCCGAGGTGGAGACTCAGATCCAATGAGCCAGGGGGATGCCGGGGATTCGGGGGGCCAGGGTGGAGTTGAGGGCTCTTGCAACCAAGGTGGAGCTGGCTGGAGGAAGGAACACAATGGAGCTTGTGGGACCAGCCAGAGGGATGAGATAGCCCGGAGAGCTGATGAATCGATTGTTGATGGTGGAGGCAAGAAAGCTAGGAGCCAAGGTGGAGGCAATAGGACTACAGGCAGAGGCCGAGTCCAGGCCTCAGAGGCGAAGGTGAGAGAGACTCAGCCCACAGCAATGCTCGAGGCTCCCACCGCATAGATGGTGGGCTGAGCAGAGGGGCTGCCAGATGAACACGGTGGAGGAGGCAGGAGTGGTTGTTAGGACAGGCATTTTGGAGGAGTGGCCACTGGAGGGCACATTCTAGGAGCAGGCACTGGAGGACACTTTCTAGGAGCATGCACTGGAGGATCGGAAGCCCCCTCAGGGCTGGATGAGGAAACCAAGAATGAAGGAGGGCTGGATGGGACCAGAGGAGGCAACAGAGAAAGGAGAGGGGGCAGTTCAAACTCCAGTTCTGATGCCCAGTCAATAAGATCAATAAGACCAGCCAATGCAGGGGGCGGAGCTCCACTCCATGCTCACACTGTCTGCAGCTCTCTCCCTTGCGGTGGGCACTGTTGCCGGCTCTCGCACCTGGTCTGACAGGTTGGCTCTGGCTCATGGAGGGAAATGGCTCTCCGTCATCAGGGATCTCGGGCTTGTGCTCTGTACCGTGGGGAGATGGTGGGCTGGCAGATTCTGGGAGCTTTTGACAGCAGCCCACCACTGGTTCAGTGCTTATAAAATAATGACCCATCACAGATATAATATAATTGGTTCTTTGACAATATGAAATCTAAACAAAGCTTTTGAAGGGGACAGCCAAGGGTTGAGGACCACTCTCTGGTATGTTTGTGTGGGGCATTCCAGTGTCTGGATTTATTATGGCTGTGGCTTTGAAATTATTATGTCATTGAGGATATTGTTCAGCCATTGTTCAGTACCAAGCAAAGGTCTGCTATCATTTGTTCTACTTCCCAAAACAATGAGCTAATCTGCACCCCTTCGCTCACTGCTGACTCCATGAGCCGCCCGTTTACATGGTGACTAGGGTTAATAAAAATGCTGAGATGGAAAGAGGCCAAGTCGCATATTAAGGTTTAATTATATTTAAGGAAATTATGTTTAAATAATAAAATTACACAATACACTTCAATTTTAACATAAATCTTTTAGAGAAGGTTTTTTTTCTTTATTATTATTATTACAAAAGGCAAAAAAAAACAGTGAAAGGTGATTGTTTGTACCCATTCCCTAGCAAGTTTTTTTTTTTTACTTATTTAAATAAAATCGAATGTTATATATATATATATATATATATATATATATATATATATATATATATATATATATATATATATATATATATATATATATAATATTTTACAGATTTAACCTTAAAATTAAATACATTTATATTTTTATATTATTGCATATTTTATTTAATAAAAGAAATATTTTAAAACTGTATAATTTAAATGTTATTACATTTTCATTAATAACATTTAAAAAATGTATACAGCTGATTTCTGTTATCACAAAGCACAAAATACAACACTCTAAAACTGGTAAGAAAATATTGCCCATTCAAACTCAGATGAACAAGACCTGTAGGAGACGTCACACAGAAGACGAGAAGATATTAAGAATGGAGTAAAGGTGCACCGGTCAACATTGACCTGTGTGGGATTGTGGTAAAAAAAAAAGAAGCTATTTCTTACATTTAACCTTGTGCAACCATGTCTGGAGTTTGCCAGAGTTTTAAATCAGCCAATGGAGAAAAGATCATGTGTTGAAATCAGACCAGCAGAACTTTTTAGCCAAAACTAAATGTAATATGTCTAGCTCTAGTGCCACCTCAACATTGGCCACCTTAAAAAAAAAAAAAAAAAAAAAAATTGTTACGCTATTTGATATTGTTCAGTGTAGGATAAAATTAAAGTCTTAGAAATATTCTGTAACAGGGGACTAGGCAATGACAGTCCTGGAGTGCCGATGTTCTACAGAGTTTAATAAGGCTTTTACACTGGGCTCGCTTGCTGCGGTCCGAGCGCAATTGTTCCCGGCGCCGCCTACAACGTTGGTCTACTTTCACACTTTTTAGTTGTATCAAACCCAGGTGTGTTTAAAGTCACCTTACATCATCGCAAACGCACATGGAAAACGCATGGAGAACACAACGCGACTGAGCATAGTTGTATTTTTTTTGTTATTTTGGTGCTATTATGCACAGTATAATAATTAATTAAAATTATTTAAATTAGTTAATTGTAATTTATTTGATTTTTACTTTTAGGAGTGTGGGGAATCAACCTCGGCTCTCTTGTGTGTTGAGGAAACAATTATATCGACAGTGTTACGCATGTGCGGGATACTTTACTTCCTGAACAAGTGTGCAACCGACTCTGTATTGCTTGCACATTCACGTGAACCGCACCACAGTTCGGGAGCAACCGAACTCAGACCACCTTCTCCAGGTAGTCTCGGGTTTGGTACCCCAGTGCGCACCAAGGTCCGATGACAGTGTTCACATTAGCGATTTTTCATGCGACCCGTGCCACGTTCCGCACTAAACTGCCAAGTGTGAAAAACCCTAAATCCAACCCTGAAAAAATCCTCACCTGCCTGTAGCCTTAGAAAATCCTTTAGAAATTGATTAGCTTGTCCAGGTGTGTTTGATTTGGGTTTGAGCTAAACTTTGCAGGGCAGCGGCTCTCTAGGACCGATGTTGCCTATCCCTGCTCTATAAGATAATTTTGTTCAAATGAGAGTACCATCTGAATGCTTTTTCAATGGTTCATTTACCACTAATTATTTAATTGTTTGATTGCAGGCTTGTCCAGCAGGATCACGTGACTTTAGGGAGAAGCAGTGTGCTGATTTTGACAGCATGTCTTTCCGTGGGAAGTACTACATCTGGAAGCCGTACACTGGAGGTAGGTTCCCAGCCCAGCACCCAGAGCGATGTGCTACAGAGGGAGCCGCTCTCTCCCACAGCCTTCCCAAAGTCTGGGCTTCAGTGACAGTGTACATACTGGCTTGCTTTGTGTACCCTGCTAACACCAACTCTGTGGAAGTCTCTTTGATGGGCTGAAAATACTTCAGATTCCAAAACGTCATCTATTGCTAGTCTGTGTATTGTATGTGTTTGACTGTATGTACACAGGTTTCTCAGAGAGCTCAAATCTACAAATTAAAGTGTGACAATTAGGCCTGTCAATGTAATGCAGTGGTCTACCCCAAAATGACAATTCTCTCATCATTTACTCACTGTTATGTCATTCCAAACCTGTATGATTTTTTTTGTCAGTGGAACTGAAAAGTAAATATTTTGACCGGGGGAAATTATTATTATTATTTTATTTCTCAGTCTGTTGTTTTAGACTCTAACGACTTTCATTTTTATGGACAAATACAGTCCAAAATATCTTCATTTGTGTTCCACAGAAGAAAGTAATTCATACAAGTTTGCTTAAACAATCTCTTAAATTTATCGCAACTAATTTCTTTGTAGAAAATGTTGTTTTAAATAACCCAGAGGGAAGGGTGCATTTCTTGTTTACAACAAAATGGCCCAAACTCAAAAAACTAAGAAAAACTGCAAGAATCCAAAACATTCTGACAGGAAGTTCACAGTCAATTCAGTCATCTCCTTATCTCGCTGCCCTGTAACAAGCATTATCAATACCAATTGTTTGGCTCTTAAAACTCATTTTGGAGGTGAACTTCGCTTGTAAAGTCTGCAATAACCTTTGTGGATGTCTCCATGATTTTTATTGGCAGCTCTGTTAATCTCTCCCCGTGTCTTTGCAGTAATGATGTCAGGCAAAATGTTCAGATTACACTATGAGTAATGCCTCTCTTGTGCTCGAGTGCTTTGACTGGATTGTTAATATCAACAAAGGCATAAAAGAAAACTGTGGGCCTTGCCTGTGATCCCTGGCTTGAGTCAGTTGCAAGAAAGCAGTCTGCGAATCACTTATCAATGCACTAGTGAGGTGAGAGATTGACTGTTATTGCATATGGATTATCGTATGACATAAATCGTGGCCACCTCTTTGACACAGCAGGGCCTCGGACCCTCGGACCTTGGGACCCATCAATAACCTGATAAAAGGTCCCACTGGTGTTCAAGAGAGTGACATCAGCTGTTTCACGATAAACTCGCTGTGTTTCTCAGGTGGAGTGAAGCCATGTGCGTTGAACTGTCTGGCTGAGGGCTACAACTTCTACACCGAACGCTCGCCCGCTGTCATCGATGGCACGCGCTGCCAGACCGACTCGCTGGACATATGCATCAATGGAGAGTGCAAAGTGAGTCTACAGCTCAAAGAAGAAAGTCATTTTTTACTGAGAATTTACTGTTGTAAATAGCATGCCATTTTATTGTACTTTGGCTGCATCCCAATTACAAAATGCGTTGAGCTCACTAAAAATACAAGTGAGGTACAGCAGTTTTGATATCTTACACACGTTTGTTATATATTGTTCGGCAAGTTAGCATTAGCATCTAGCTAAAGCACTTGCATATTATTACCTAAAAACTAGCGGTGTTGTGATATTGAAGAAAAATGCCATATGCGATACAGTGTTAAATAATGTGATATTCGATATGCGAAACGATATTGCTTTAAGTGTGTGAAATCATTTTTAAATTATATTTTAAAATATGAAAAAAAAATTATATAATCAATGATAGGTTTCACATTCTTTCTTAAAAAAGAAAGCATCACTACAACTTCTGAAAGTGACCAGCATTGTTTTAGCATTACATAAAAAAGCAATGTCACAAATCTAAAAACAAGAAAGATACAAAATAAATAAACAGTGCTTTAACATTCAGGCTGGCTTACATTAGATTTATTTAACAGTAGCATTCAAGTAAGAAACAATATATAAAGTCAGTAATCAAATGTATGTGTTTGTCTTCACATTAATTAATATAGCCTACATTGATTCATAATAAAGCTACAAAAGTTAGTCAGTCAAGAAGCAGTCAGTGATTTTCTTGTTTTCTTTTGTTGTATGACAGACAGCTGCAGGTTTACTATAGTAGGCTGCTGGGATCCTATTGCTCCAAATCCTATTTCTTTCCAAACTGTTCAGGTTCTCTTAAGACTAGGGCTGCACAATCAGTTTAATCAAAATTAAACTGCAATTGCAATTTGGCAAAAGCTGCGTTTTTTTTAACATGAGCAGCTTATCAGCGAAGCAGGGTTCTGTGATCAGTAGTAAAAACTGCTCCATCCATTTTGATGTGCGCATGCCCTAACCATTGAGCCTTAACCATTGAACTGTTTTTATTAATCCAATGTGAATAATAAACACACAACTACGACAATATATGGCTTATGAATTCTTCTTATTATAACTTTCATTATAATAAAGCTGTAACGTGGCTGACAAGACGTGAGACATGCGAATCCATGTGCAAGCTTTTATTGGACAGAGGTGTGGTCACAACAGGCATGGGTCTAACAATGGCAAATAAGTATATAGAGGGCAAGACACAAGAATAATTTTAACCATGCAGCAAACCTTTTTAAATATTTTGATAATTTACTGAAAATAAATAAATGACTTTTAAAACCATTTAACTGATTATTAATCGGTCAAAATTAGCTGATACAGTTTGCTGCATTCATGCGACTGTGAATGAATCAGCAGAGCTTGTACGAGCTTTTGTCATCGCTGAATCTTTCTCAGACATTTCCAAATGTCGAAATTGGTTAGCGCATATATCGGTGCATGATGGTGTCCAATGACTCCGGTGAGCGGCGCTTCTCAAAGTTGGCAGATAGCCCTTTTTACGCTGCGCCATCAGGCCTAATTTGGTCTTAATCCGGCCCTGAGTCTACTGGAATTTGTGATTGGTTGACAGCAAATTTCAAATATTAAATGGATGAAAAAGATGATGCAAAATCCAAAAACGTTGTTTTATTGGAAGGTGCTAAAATATTTGCAGTGCAAAAGAGAAAACAAAAAAATAAACAAAAACTGTACAAAAAGAAAAGGAAACAGCAACAATTTGCTAATTTTGGCTAAACCAAATAGCCCAAGTTGGCAACACTGCTCAGTATTAGAGTCCACAATCAGAACTGATCTTCTTTCAGCCATGCAGCCTATTCATAGGCTGAAGCCCTGCCTATCATACCAACTAGGTACAAATGTTTTAGTTTTCGATGATCAAATTAAATAATATAAACACCCAACACAACTATTAAACCTTGTAAACAGGTAAAACAACAACCATTAACAGAGACAGAGCTTAACAACTAATTAAATGGCAAAAGAAGGTTTTCCTAAATCCCATCCTCCTCTGACATCACAACTAAATGGTATTTTCCACAGGAAGTGATGTGGCTATTTTTTTAAAAAGACAGATTGACCTAGATTATGGGTTTGGTCGTACAGAGTGTATATTTATACATAAAAATTTTCATCGCGATTAATTGCATCATTGTCCACGATTAATCGCATTGTTATGCACAAACCTAATAATGCATTCAAAAGTAGTTTATTTTTGAGTAGTTATGTGTGCACTTTTTTTCATTTAAAAGTAGGCCTTCTGATATATGAACAAAAGTGAAATAACATTTGGTTTGCAAACACTTTAAATAAATAAGGTGCTTTTTCACAGCAGTGTTCCTTTTACATAGTAGCAGTTAAAGTATTTATTGTAGCCCAACTCTCAACTTATAACATTAATGTAATTAAAACAAGCTATTTGTCACTGCCAGGACATTGTTTTTATAGAAAGTATTTTATTGTTTGTTATAGAAAAACAAGTTATGCTCAGAGTCCAGAGCCTCAATCATAACAATATAACCGGCATCTTCCTATTAGAGACCTGCACGATCGTGGGACCCATCGCAGCAGAGTGCGGCACGGGACAACACTTGATGGGTGGGTAGAGACTCATGTGTGCGGGAAGTGGGAGAATAGTTAGGGTGTGCTCAAACTAGGCAATCTTAACCCCCAAAGCCTGATTCGTTTGTCTAGTGTGATCACTCCATTTTGCAGTCCCTGTCTTGGTTGGAAAAGGTGGGGAAGAGTGCAGTTCAGTTAAATATAGATCAGTGAGTGTGAGCGCTAACCGCACCTGAGTGCAGATATTCTGATACGTGCTGCATGATTGTGTTAATATTTCTGAGCATCAAAAAGCAAAAGATCTGTAAAGCAATATATTGCGAGAGGTACATGTGTTACCACATCTCATATGACTCAAAGTTAACAAAACTATTCACTCCGCTGTGTTGAGCTAGAGCGCTTCTCTGCTGTCTTCATGTGCTATCAGAAACTTCCTGTTTCCAACTTATGAATACATGATTACGAGCTCATTGCAGTCTTTTCAGTTAACAATAGTGCAATAAAATAATTGTAGTTGTTAATCATTTAATGCGATAACGCGTTAACTTGCCCAGCCCTAATATATATATATACAGCGACACTGAACCGAGCTCTCTTCTGCAAAGTTCTCCTCAAAGTCCCTCCTGCACCGGAACGAACACATACAAATCGCAGTTTGAAACAAACAACAAGATGTGAAAGAGCCCGATTCAGTACTCGCGGTGTTCTGGTGTTCAGGGCTCACGCAGAGAAAGGCGTCTCGAGACGCTAAAAATAAGCGTTTTCAAGTGTTTTAATCAAAACACTTGAACATCGAATTTGCTTATTTTTGCTCTTGTGCCAACAAAAACATACAAAATATGTCAAAATATCCACCTTGGAAATTATGCTCGAAAAAACTGTCAGTTATTTCTTAAGTGAAAGTAAACAGTTGAAGGAAATAATGGGATGTGTATTATATTGGATGTGTTCATCGTCTCTTAAAGTGACCGCGCCTAATTTAGCGACTGGCTGCTGTAATGTTAATCCAAGAAAATGAAAGAAAGAAAATCACTCACTGCTCTTGACTACTTTGTAGTTTTAACAGTCAAACCAAAAATTATTCAGACACCAGATATATATTTTTTGATATATATATAGCAAAACTGTAATAATGTGAGAAATGTTGAAGGTGTCTAAATAAATGGAGGTTTCATTGTATATTTCATTTTTACATTGAAGACTATCCAGTGCTTTTTTACATTTAATTATTTAGTTTCTGTATCTTGACACCTACAAACTTGCACAAATTAACTTAATAATGCAAAATAGCACAAATTAATAAAAATAAACGAACATACAAATTAGACCATTTCAAACAGGGCTCACTGGTACAGCCTACACCGGGGCCCCGCTTGTGCAATGTGGAATTAGTTTACAGCTTTTTCAAGCAGTTTGTGATGCATTTTGGAAACAGGAGATGTACATTTCTAATGCAATATCTAGCTTGATAAACCCTTCTCAAAGACTTACTGTTTGTCAATTTTATTATTGTAACATACATATTCTGAATGCCGTCGGCAGAATTCGAATGAGACATTTTAATCTAGATTAATTTCAAGATCACAGTGAGATTAATCTAGATTAAAAAAATTAATCTATGCCCACCTCTAATGTATATACAGTATATATATGTGTGTGTGTGGGGGGGGGGGGGTATATTTTTAGCAATAGCCAAAAAACACATTGTATGGGGCAAAATTATAAATTTTTCTTTTATGACAAAATTAGGATATCAAGTATAAATATAAGATATTTTTACATTTCCAACCGTATTTTAACTTTAAAGGTGATTATATATACAATATATATATACCGTATATTCCTCACTATAAGGCGCACTTAAAAGCCTTTAATTTTTTTTAAAAACTACTCTGCGCCTTATAATCCGGAGTGCCTTATATATATATATATATATATATATACCTTATTTATTTATATATATATATATATATATATATATATATATATATATATATGTGTGTGTGTGTGTGTGTGTGTGTGTGTGTGTGTGTGTATATATATATATATATATATATATATATATATATATATATATATATATATATATATATATATATATATATATATACACACACACACATACACAATATTGCTGTTAAACCAATATAGTACCGATTTGGCACATATTGACAGTTTTGTACATAAAAGGTTTGTGTCCAGTCAGTGGTATTTTGATGCAAATTCACCTGTTATTTTACCAACATGAATAAACATGGTTTGTGCTGACCACAATGTGTTTTGTCTGGTGAATTACTGGCTGCCGAGAGCATAAAACCAACAGAACACTAGAAATATAAATACTGTTACTCATGCTTCTGCTATTGTTTATGCACTTACCAAAATGTCAGTTTTCATAATCAGCCTGTCAAATTTCAGTGTTTGATATAAAGTCATTTTATTTAATTTTGTACAATTCTGTAAATAATATTGTTAACTTTGTTGATGTCCATTGTAAAATCATGGTCCTGAAGCAAAACCAGAACCATTCATCTTTTCATGTCATATTCTGACACAGTACAGCTGTGATTGACATGTTTTTCTTTGAATCAGATAGTCGAGGTCTGAGAATGCCTCGACCGTGTTCCCCTGCAATGAAACATCCTGCCTGTGTGTCTTTCCAGCATGTTGGCTGTGATAACATCCTGGGCTCGGATGCCAAGGAGGACAGATGCCGTGTTTGCGGTGGGGACGGCAGTACCTGTGAGGTCACCGAAGGGCTGTTCAATGATTCGCTTCCCAGAGGAGGTCAGGAGGCCACTGATTATACACACATCATATATAACACATATTCAATATCTTAGTATTTCACCATCTCATATGAACTTTTATGCATTGCCATGAGAATGTGTTGGACAACCTAGTCTATTGAGTTGGTAAGCAGGCGGTTGGGGTAACACAAATATTGGAAGATTTGATCACAAGCTGCATTGAACCATGAACTGGAGAGTTACTAATGGCCCTATTATACTTCAGGCAAAATTGAAAAATAAATTGGTGTGACATCAATCGAGCAAAATCAGGACTGTGAAACAGCTTGCCAAAGCAAACTTTCCGGAAAAGTTTGCTCCCGCTAGTAAACAAGTTTGAACTACCAATGGTCCATGGCGATTACGCAATAGGAAGGTTTGATCTGCCTTGAAATAGAAATCTTTTCAGGATTTCTATTATATGTATGTGCATTTGTAGATCCCACCTGCTTTTCAGTCATTACTTTAACAAGTATGGAAACAATTGAAAAACTAAACCAACATCTGGACATTATAGGTAATTTACAAATCATGTCATACAGAGCATGTCTGGGGTAAAAAGGACGTATGGTCACCCTACTTTAATACAATCTGTATAAAGTGCTATATAAATAAACGTGAAGTGACTTAGTGCAAACATCCACATCACTATAATCAGATGCTTTCTTAACTGCTTTTTTCTCACAACTGTATTTTTTGTTGTATGTGCATCTTGTAATTGAGAACAAAGTGCACAGCACACAGTGTCAGTGGCAAAGGATTACAAGTAAAGTGAGTTATGTAATCAGATTACTTTTTTTAAGTAACTAGTAAAGTAATGCATTACCTTTAAATTTACAATGAATTTACAAGCAAACCCCTGATGCCTCTCCTGTTCCCGTGTTGAGAGAAATCTGGAGTGACGTGCAGAGGCACTTACCTGGCCTTAGGCTTTTTAATTTCCCTTTTAGTGTGAAAGGGCCTTTACAGTTGCCAAAATTTTTACTTTTGGGTTCATTAAAAAGTTATTAAAAAACAGATAAGCAAGCCCAACCAATGTGACAAAAGTAATGCAATACTTTACATTAAAAAAGAGTGACTAAGTAATGCAATTAGCTACTTTTTATGGAGAAACACAATATTGTAATGCATACTTTTAAAAGTAACTTTCTCCAACACTAGCGGCACATATTAGGGGTGTTCACCAACAATAAACCGCTGCTTACATATATAGTGAACAACTGTTATCCCAAGTGAATAATGAAAAATAACTTTGTTTTAAGTGTATCTGGTTCTTAAGATGTTCTGTCACCACTGGGCTTTGAGTTATATCTAGAGCAGTTGTCCATACAGTCATTGTCCATATTGCTTTGAATATTTGACATTTCTGAAGCTGTTCAAAAACATAAAACACAATATGGCAAAATCTTTAAATCACTGCTGACCTGTATGAAAGAAGAGGAGCACAACGACTCATCTATCCCTTTAGAATCCCATTCCAGAGAGTGTACCACACAGCTGCCAAATGCGACAAGTTTTTAATCGCTTTCCACTAGAGAAATCCCACTTGAAGCAAGCACAGCAAAAGCGAGTGGAAGAACGCATTGTCTTTTTGGCAGAGGCTTCTGTCAGGGAGCCAAAAGGGTGCTTTGGCCAAGCTCGAAATTCTTCATGGAAATGCTGTGGGTTTTTTCATTAGAAAACCAATGATAAAGCTTTTTTTGGGTCAAGAATCAAGTTGTCAAAATAGAAGCAGTAACACAATATATGAGTATTAATTGCATCATCCAGTGAGAGAATCAAGAAAACTTGTAATATTGCACACATTGTCAGGCCACATCCAAAAGTATTCTCTGTAGTAAGGGACTGTTTTCTCCTTTGAAGGTATAGCTGGTAAATCATCTGAAACTTTAAGGGAGAGTGAAGGGTACGGTGTAGATTCTTCTCTTTTAATGAATTCTCTGTTGCTAAGTTAGTTAAGTTTTCTTTGAACATGCTTCTTAACTTATCTGGGGTGCTTTTCCCAAAAGCATAGTTGCTAATCTGTTAGCAACTTGGTTGTCAATAGAAAATTGTATTGCAACCAACAAAGTTGCTAACTTAGTTAGCAACTATGGTGTTAGGAAACGCTCCCCTGAATAGTTTACAGAGAAACACTTGATGCAACTAATAAGAATTCTCCATAATGGTTTAAAGAGGGGTTACAAATTAAGATAGCAAAATGAAAAAAAGGGTTACAAATTGCACGTAAAAAGAAAAAAAAGAAAAAGAAAACAACAATAAAACTTTTGATTTTCTTTTTGGAATTACAGAGTTACAATTAGGAATCTATAAAACTACACAGCTTTCATAATTTTATACATATATGCAGTTATACACTCAACAATGTAAGATGTGACACAGTGGCCAAAAAAGTCTCTGTGATTTTGGTGCTTTAAAGGGGATAAATTCAAAGATAAAACTTAAGAGAGATATACAGAGCAAACTCGCATTGTATGTTAATGCTAATTGCAGCACAGCATTCTAATTTAAGTGACACTAAAAATATAAAATATAAATACATATGTTGGGTGGACTAGTTGATTAAGCTACCTCCTAAATATATTTATTTATTATATATATATATATATATATATATATATATCATTACCTAAATGTAATGGAATTGTGGGTTTGCGGCACCCATTATGCAAAAAAAAAAATGCTGCTAAAACAAAACATCTAGTACATCTATAAATGCACGTTTATGGACAACTGCAAAATAGTGCTGTTCTATGAGTAAAATTCAGGTTTTGCTATATTTTGTACATTTTCTAAATCAAGTTTTACATTTCGTAGGTTATATGGAGGTTGTCCAGATACCAAAAGGATCGGTTCATATTGAAATCAGGGAAGTGGCCGTGTCAAAGAACTACATCGGTGAGTGCTTCTATTTATCTTCTTAAAGCTTCGTTCATAAAGCCATATTGGGTAAAAAATTAGTGAAATGGTTTGTTTTAGGCTTTGTTGTTGGTGTAAATCTGAATGAGTCTGACAGCCTTCCTTGCTCTCATGTCTTATATTTGCTCATTGTCTTGATTTTGCCTGTTGTCTTTTTCCAACCGCAAGCTGAGTAAAACCATCATGGTTCTCTGCCATGTACTGTAACTAATTAAAACAATCAAACAAGCATGTCTAATTAAGTTGTTTTGAGTGCAAACATAAATATAGCTAGTGTGAATGACAGCTTGTTGGGTTTTGTTATCATGTTGATGTAGAGGTTTTTCTCACCGTTTGAAAGTAAGATAAGTTGTTGATGTTCTAGCACAGCGGTGGCTGTGTTTGCGCCAAAGTGTTTGTGAGCAACATATTTAAGAACATTTTAAAACACATTGTGTCTCCTACAGACATTCACATGCATACCACATTTGTCAAATATAAACATATGGCCCTGTTTAAAGTGAGAATCTTTTTAAATGGCCTTGAGATCATTAACGTCTGACAAATATTTGGCTGATGATGTAGCATGCTTGCAGAATTTGTTTTTTTTTTTATGTTTAACATCAGTCAGTTCTCTTAATTTCTAACTGAAACAACTGTCTTATCTTTCTGGTTGGGTTTGCCCTATTTTTCATTATAACTGATTTTTTGAGGGCATACACTCTAAAAACTGCTGGATTGAAAACAACACAATTTGGATTATTTTGACAACCCAGCGCTGGGTCAAAAAGGGACATACCCAGTGCTGGGTTATTTTAACCCAACCAGTTGGGTTATCATATTTAACCCAGCCTGCTGGGTTGCCTTTTTTATGGTTTAAAATGACTACATTGCAGGGTTTCAAAACCCAGAGCGGGTGTTTTTTATCACTGTATTTCAGAAGGAAAACTACTGTATATATAAAGTGTTCGATATCATTTCGCATGTAATGCTTGATGAGGCAGCGTTTGTGAGCTCAGCGCCGCTCTGCAGCCGTTACCCGTAAACTTTAAAATGAACTACTTTAAAATTAACCCAAATTGAGCTTGGCATTAAACTTACAAATGTTGTTCATTTTAAATATCACTTTTACACACAAATAATAATTATCAAAAGGAAAATATTTATTAAATACAAGAGAAAAGTCAAAAAGTAACATGTTAGAAGAAATGCAGAAAAGGATGGCCTTAACAGCTACAGAGTTCATAAATAAAGCATTTAACATTTGATGAATATAACTTAAGATCAAATTGGACTTTGTTCAATTGTATATATTGTATAAAAAAATATACGAAAACACTTATACAATAAATGTACAATTAGTTAGGTTCTTTACCAACTATTCTGGCATGACAGTACACAAATAAATCACAACATTAACTCTGATATTATAACATTTAACAGACGCATGTGTGTGTGTGTGTGTGTGTGTTTGTGTGTGTGTGTGTGTGTGTGTGTGTGTGTGTGTGTGTGTGTGTGTGTGTGTGTGAAAGAATGTGAGCAGGTGTATGATTGACAGAGTGTAAACTCTTCTACTAAACAACACAGAAAAAGCATTTAAATTTTTTTTTTTTTTTTTATTATTATACATTATACACTTACAGTTTGTTTCAAAGACCATGAATACAGATCATGCATCACGGTCCATTTTCATGATCTCTTTAGCATAACTGATGTAGTCATGAAGAAACCCCATCAGCACAGCATGTGACATCTTCTACATCATCCAGGGCAGCGTCCTCCTTTAAAACCAGTGCTGCATCAGTTTAGGGGAAAGAAGATTCTCCTCTCTGACCAGGATTCATCCCAGTCACCGCCTGCTCTTCATCAGTGGTCTAAGAGAAACACATTTGAAAAAATGTAACATTTAATTAAACTATCCATTTTCAGGTAGAGGTGTATTCACATCCGTAAGGATAGGTAAATAATCGGTTTAAAAGTTTCAACACTTTGTGCGGTTGTTTACTGTCTCAGTCCACCACAGCGCTCCAGAATGCTATAATGGCAGCACTAGTGTGAGGACAGGTGATATTGTTTGAATAAATATCGCTTTCAGAAAGCTTCTTTTCTGAAACATTAAAACAGTCATGACATTCACATACCTCACAAATGTTCATGTACGTGGAGGGCTGCTCTTCAAACCGTTAGTTCACCAAATAATTAAAATGGTCATAATTTACTCTCCCCATGTTTTTCCAGACTCATACAAACTCTGCTCATTTTTTGGAAAACATATGAATATATTTAAAGGCGCAATATGTAATTTTTCTGCTTTAAAAATAGCAGAAATCACTATATCTATGTTATACATATTTTTTAATTGTATACTTACATCATCCCGACAGTTTCCACGAACTTTCAAATCCGGACAAAATGATAGTTTAATTAGAAGACACGGCACGTTTCTTTATTTCCGTTTTGTCGCCCGTCTATGGCATCATATAAACTTTGACCCCTCTAGTTGATCTAACTTCCTGCGTAACCGCCTAATACAAAGGTGAACAGAAGCAAAGACAAGACGAAGAAGAAAAAGTAGTAGCTAGCCTTGATCGATACTATTATATTTTATATTTATATTGTTTATATTCATATTTAAACTTCAATCAATAACTTAGTTATGGATCATGATTATGCTTTGCCTGCACGTTCTGTGAAGCGCAAACGCACGGGTGAAATACATGACGAGGCACATTTAATATATTTTTAAGTAAAGATAAAGTTAGCTGAATGGATGCATACCTGTTTATCAGAATGCAAGCGAGTTCGGCATCTCTCTGTAGTTTCAGCTTGTCACGAAGCTCTCTCTATCTTGGAAATGCAACTCCAATATTTACCCGTGTCTTGTTGCTTCTCTTGTCCCAAAACCATCTTGGGTCATTTATTTCACCCGTGCGTTTGCGCTTCACAGAACGTGCAGGCAAAGCATAATCATGCTCCATAACTAAGTTATTGATTGAGGTTTAAATACGAATATAAACAATATAAATATAAAATATAATAGTCTCGATAAAGGCTACTACTTTTTCTTCTTCGTCTCGTCTTTGTTTCTGTTCGCCTTTGTATTAGGCGGTTACGCAGGAAGTTAGATAAACTAGAGGGGTCAAAGTTTATATGACGCCATAGACGGGCGACAAAACGGAAATAAAGAAACGTGCCGTGTCTTCTAATTAAACTATAATTTTCTCTGGATTTGAAAGTTTGTGGAAACTGTCGGGATGATGTAAGTACACAACTAAAAAAAAAAAAAAATATATATATATATATATATATATATATATATATACATACATACATACATATATATATTGATTTCTGCTATTTTTAAAGCAGAAAAATTACATATTGCGCCTTTAAGAGGGAAGACCAAGAATGATGACTCTCCAAATCAGACAAGACAACAACAAAGTTGGTTTGAATTCTGCAATAAAAAACACAGACATCAATGGTTTTAATGAAATGAGCACGTAATCACACTGTTGTTGCATCAAAATGTGAAGTAAACCAGCAGGAGACAACAGAAACATTTATTTTCTAAAAAATAACTTGCATAAAATCTCAAAAGAATGATGCTCTCCCATGTCTCTGGCTTTTAACATCTACAAAAACAAAAAACAAACATTATTTTACTCTTAGTAAAAAAACAACAACAACTGATAACATGAAACGTGAAATGACATCAATGGTTTCAATAAAAATTTATGTTATTCTAAAGTTTACTCTCCTTAAACCGTCTGTCCCTCTCTTCAGAAGAACACCTCATCCTCACACAGGTCTGTGACTCCTCACACAAACAGCTTCTGTGTCTTTAACTCTCGGCGCGAGGACAATGAAGACACGAGCTCGACAAGTCTGAAATATTACATGTAATAATAAGTATATTAATTAACATACTTATAACAGTTACCACTTCAACAGCCTCAAAATAATTATGCTAGTCTTTACTACACAATGCCGTTTCCTTTAGGAGACAAACATACATTCAGTTTAACCGCGAAAAAAAAAGACAAATTAACATGAGCATAACCGTGACCATAACCGTCTATTAACGCCTCAAAAAGTACAGATAATGTAAAATCTTATGTAAATATGACAAAATACATTCACTTACATTATATTAAAAGTACATCTACCGTTCAGTAACGTTACATGAACTTTTATACAACTCTTTAACATTTGGCGAATGCTTATCCATTCATATAAAAAAACATGCCTTGTCACTTTCAGCTATGAGACTTGAAAGAACCAATTGTCGTTTGGTATCATCGAACTCACATCTTGACACGATATGTTTAACATTTTTATCCTTTTTTTTTTTTAGGTAATAATGACTTAAATGTCAGTCTTTAGTCACTCATGTATAAATCATACTATTTTATGTAGCTTTTTTGTGCTTTTTAGAGCTAGACACTACTTTCACGTGCGGAAAAGAGCAGTTTAAACATTCTGCTGAATTTCGTCTTTATTGTTCCATGGGGGGAAAATATATTTTGATTTTGATTTTATGTAATTCGCAAAATAATAGAAATTTGTGGAAATGTCACCACAATAACAGATAACGGTGTAAAACTCTTGGACTTATTTGAAAGAGTTTATGACATGAAATTATACTAAATATTTCTCATACTTTTGAAAATCCAATGCTTAGTTGATCCTGATAAGCTCTCATTATCACAGTTGTAAACATGATGACTTCCTTCTTTCATGAAGGGGTTTGGCATCAAGGCATCTTTGTTTCCAGGCGGAACATTAAAGAATGCGACTTCTCCCGGAAATCCTGTATAATTCAACCAATTCGATGATGACTTCGAAACTCCTGAAGTGTTTAAAATTTTGTGTGCTGTATGCAATCAGATGTTCAACTATCTGTCCCTGGTAATGGCTGGCGTGTAGGCTGATAGTAATCTGGTGCTACAATTTGCCTATTTTAGCTAGTTTAGCCAAATATTAGTACCAAAATAATATTTGGCTATTTGGAGCTGCCCAGTTTCTAATAAAACATCTTAATCTTCAATGTAAGTGTTAACATTTGAAAGATTCATTAAAAGTACCATTAAATTCTTTGTTAGAAAAATACTTTGTGTACCTTTAAGAAAAATAAATGGTGTCTTTTTGAGCTGGAGTGAGTAAAAAAACATCTGGATTGTTCTTCTAGAATTTGGCCCCATCTGCATCAGGAAAAGAGTGAATATTTTGAGGTGTGTTATGCTTTAAGATGAGATCTTTGTTTTGACAACTGAGCAGTTGCGGTATATGTAAGACTTTCACCTGAACTTGGTAAGTTAGATCTACAAGCTGCACAGCGTCTGAAAGCGAGAGTGAAAATTGCCCATGACATCAGGAAGCCTGAGCTCCACTGTAAGATGATGCTCATCATGTTGATGAATGACAGCGATGACTTCACTCTCTGCTTGGCAGCATCTCGCTCGTATCGGGTTATTAACTGGAGCTCTCACTTTTCACAGCTTTGAAATCAGAGGGGGATGACTATTACATCAACGGAGCCTGGACCATCGACTGGCCCCGCAAATTTGACATTGCAGGAACAGCCTTTCACTACAAGAGGCCGACTGATGAACCCGAGTCAATGGAAGCTCTAGGGGCCACCACTGAAAAGTTGGTGGTTATGGTGAGTCGATCTTTATTTACTATAAAGAATACAGTAGTGTTAGTTGTACTAGTATTTTAAAAGTATCTGTTGGATATGAAACCTGGTAGGTCATTTACATGCTTTTTTTGCTTACACCGATGTGGGAAACCAATGTTTGCATCTAACTTGTGTATATGCCCCTTCCTCTATCTTCTACCTGTTTTTTCTTTTCACTGCTTCACTTTCCTTTCAGTAAAAGTGACAAAAATAATTAGTAATTCAAGTCTTTCCTTTGACTTATTTTCAGACTATAAAATCTCACATAATCAAGTTGTCTTATAGTAAAGTCACAGTAGTTATACTGTAGAGCAGGCTCGTGTTCTGAATGCACAATTTGAAATGGCTTGGCTCATTCTAAATAAAGTCCACATCTGTGAACAAACCTCACATGAACTCTGGCTAGCGGTTTCAGAGTTAACAGTTATATATGTTTGCACTAAAAACCTCTGTCTGGCCAAATAAGAGTGCTCATGTGCACATGTTTTATCACGCGTGTGTGTTCATTCCGAAAAGCCCCGTCTCGACAACCACAATGGCTTTCGCCTGGACAAAATTGCTGGAAATACCAGGCCTGGTCGCAGCACCGCTGGAAAACGTACAAGTGGCCAGTGCACCACAAGCCATTCCATTGCGGCCCACACTGGTTTACATGGCTTTCCAATTTATAACACACACACAATTACAGCTCTCTAACTAAGTAATTCAGGAGTAAAGCTGATGTGATATGCTAAATATGTGCTTGTTGAGGCTGAACTGAGGTTGGGCTCATCCAAAAAACATCCTATTCTTAATAATTTGATTGCTCCATTCCATACATTTTTAAGACCTCAGTATTTGTCTGGAGTTCTATAATACCTGGAGAACATCCAATTCAACTCAATGACAGTTGCCGGGTTGGTGCATCCAGCCTTGATCCACCCAACAATTTGGGAACAAAACCTAACCAGGTAGACACTGAACTCTTCTGTAGACCCATTATATTAGTAACAGAAAAGTAACCTGCCATCCAATTTTTATGTTTCAGGTGTTACTACAGGAACAAAACCTGGGCATCCACTACAAGTTCAATGTGCCGATCCAGCGTACAGGAAGTGGGGACAATGAAGTGGGCTTCTCCTGGCACCATCTGCCCTGGTCTGAGTGCTCTGCAACATGTGCAGGAGGTAAACCAATCAATCATTCACATCCTTACTAAGAAAGTTTGTTGTACCTACTTATCATTAGCTATGTTTCCAACTTAAGTTGTGAATTTAACTTGTACTCAAAATTAAAATATCACACAAAACATTTGTAAATAAAGTGCTGTTTCCATCCCATGTGTTTCTTGTGAACAAAATTGTCACTTCCTGGGAAACTGATGCAAATTATTAATATTAAAAATGAAAGTTGCTGCATCTGGGAATACTTGTGGCTCTGTATTACTAAGTAATAAATCACGACGCTTAATGCTTGGGAGAACAATAGTGTGAGACAGATATGGGAGGTGATTAATATACAAAATAATTTTGATAACGGACTTTGGCTCAGGCATTTATCATTTGATATGGTATTTGATTACTTATCCAGTTATCCAATCACATTACTTTTTTGATGTGCATTAAGGATTTTATAAGTTAAATATTTCCATTGTAGTTTATGTGGATGTCTTACTGTTAAAAAATTTAGCCTGCAAGTATTTTATGAACACTTTTAAAATGCATGCAAATCCTGGTGTTTCACAAAACCAGTTTGAATGATTCATTATGACTAATTATTTAATTATTAAAAATTTTGGTTTAGACTATTTTGATACTTTCATGGTACTTTTATGTAATTTTTTTTAAATCTTAAAAAAAGCTCTGTTTTGACTATATGGTCCATCAATTTGTTCTGCTAATGTACAAGTTATGCAGAGAGCAGAAAGGCTTATTTCAACATCTGAATGTTGTAACCACATGTAAATGTGAGCCCACACCTCAAATATGACCAGATTGTTCAAGCTGCCCCCAAAATAAATGGCTTTCTTACAACAATAAATAGTTTTCCTCTCTGCTTTTTTAAAGTATGGCCATTAAAAACATTGAAAATACTTGTTATATTCACCAAAATATGCAAACATCGCAAGCTAGTCCATGGAGGATTTTCTCCAGGCTCAGTGAACTCAATCTTATCTGTTGCTCAGTTCATTTGTACACATTTTAGTTTATATTAAAATACCCCAGAGCAACACTTATGTCATTTTTTTTAATTGTGTGTTATAAATATAATTCATGGCTGTTCTGTTGGCAAGCCACACAGGGAGTGCTTAAACAACTGCCATAAAAATTCTGCAATATTCTATAAAAAAGATTCGTGATTCACAGCGCTACAGAGTTTCTTGGATTTGATTCTTGCTTTTCTGCAAACTCCTATTAAATTTCAATGTTGCCATCTTTTTATTTCGATCATTATGTGCAACAACACTGATAACGGACTAACATCATGGAATGATTTCTTGAGATTACATTTACCCCCTAGTTTGGTTTCATCGAATCAAATCTCTTTTCTCGAAAGGGGTCATCATGCTCTCACCAGAGTATTTCATTATTTAGGTTACCCAATCAAGAATGCCGTATTGGCAGCTATTAGATCCACCTCACATGGTGGCTTTGTGCATTAGACAAGCTTGGCATAAACCAGCTTAACTGGAGGCTAATGTCTTTCCTTATGGGCCTCAAAGATCACCTGCACCAGTGGCTCCTAGTGCTGAGTATATAGCGTAGCGCTCTACTCTGCCATTGCTGTGCTGTGCTGTTCAACCGAGGCATTTACACACCTAGATACAGTACAATACTGAGGGGAAATAATATTCTCTATCGACACAGAGTGGTCCGTCAGCAAGTGGACCCCTAGAGAAGGTACCAAGAAGTAGTTTTACCTCAGGGATCGACGCCAACCACACAGCGCTTTGCTGTGCAGCACTTCAAACAGCTGAAAGCACGAGGCAGATGAATGAAGCAATGTTTTATTGTCTTTTTTGCAGGCTTACAGAAGCAGGAGGTGGTTTGTAAAAGACTGGACGATGGTTCGGTGGTCCAAAACAGCTACTGTGACCCGGACAGCAAACCGCCAGGGAATCAGCGACCTTGCAACACTGAGACTTGTCCTCCGGAGTGAGTATAGCAAATTTAAAGTGTATTAGAAAAAAAAAACACTCATGAATCTCATAACTGAAATTTGTTGTTCATATCCGGAACAAGGCAACAATTACAGTATAGCCCGTTTATAATTATTGCCTCTACTGGAACAAGGCAAAAATACTGATTAGAATTAGAAAATACTACAATTACTATAATTGAATTAATAATACAAATTACTATAATAAAAAATACAAAAATTATAATAATCATTGTAATGAATTTGAAGAATAATCTTTTTTTATTATTATTATACTTATATCAATTAAACTCAGTATAATGAAAACTATCATCATACATACTTAAAATTGTACTTTAATATATCATTACTTTTGGCATTATGGGAATGACAATTAGATGTTTTCACTTGACATCATATCTGAAACCGAAGATGTTACAAGTTTCCGATGACAAGCAATCCTGTCCACATTGAAGTCCACAGGAAGACACAGATTCAACCAGTCAGAAGTTAGTTGATATATATATTTACATTACATTTACATTTATTCATTTAGCAGACGCTTTTATCCAAAGCGACTTACAGATGAAGACAGTGGAAGCAATCAAAAACAACAACAAAAAAGCAATGATACATAAGTGCTATAACAAGTCTCAGTTAGGTTAACACAGTACACGTAGCATGGGATTTTAAATAATATAATAAAGAAAAAGAAAACAGAATAAAAAAGAAAAAGAAAAAAATAGAAAAGTGCAAACTAGTTAGAGGTCTTTGCACATACACACACACACATACATATACAATTGCATAATAAATGAAAAGAAAATAGAATACAAAAAGATTAGAAAGGTAGTTAGATTTTTTAAAGAATAGAATTAGAATAGTGAGTGTTAAAGTTAGAGGGTCAAATAAAGATGGAAGAGATGGGTTTTAAGCCGATTCTTGAAGATGGCTAAGGACTCAGCTGCTCGGATTGAGTTGGGGAGTTCATTCCACCAGAAGGGAACATTTAACTTAAAAGTCCATAAAAGTGACTTTGTGCTTCTTTGGGATGGCACAATCAAGCGACGTTCACTTGCAGAACGCAAGTTTCTAGAGGGCACATAAGTCTGAAGTAACAAATTTAGGTAAATGGGTGCAGAGCCAGTGGTAGTTTTGTAGGCAAACATCAATGCCTTGAATTTTATGCGAGCAGCTATTGGAAGCCAGTGCAAATTGATAAACAGAGGTGTGACGTGTATTCTTTTTGGCTAATTAAAAATTAATCTTGCTGCCGCGTTCTGAATTAATTGTAAAGGTTTGATAGAATTGGCTGGAAGACCAGCCAAGAGGGCATTGCAATAGTCCAGCCTGGACAGAACAAGAGCTTGAACAAGGAGTTGTGCAGCATGTTCCGAAAGAAAGGGCTTGATCTTCTTCATGTTGAATAAAGCAAATCTGCAGGATCGGACAGTTTTAGCAATGTGTGATATAGAGTTATGAGTGGCAGAGTTCGGAACTAATTATATTTCACAATAAGCAGGTCTATCCAGTGTGATGCCAAAGTAAAAGAAGCCAAATAATTATCAAAATGTCTTGTCACTTGTCATGGTCATGGTCACGGAGGGGGCTCATGTGAAGCAGCCTGAGCCCCAGCACTGGCGATGCTGCCACTCTGGAACATTTTTAGGGGGTGAGAAGCACCTATTTTGAAAGAGGCCGGAAGTCGCTGTAGAGCCACGGTGCGCTCCTTTACCATCATTGCCCTTGTTGTCACTGAGTTGAGCACTGTTCCCAGAAACAATATCCGTTGGCTGGGAGAAAGTGAACTCTTGGCAAAATTCCCCCTGAGCCCCAGGCATTCCAGGTGGCTGAGTAGCAGGGTTCTGTAACTCAATGCCTCCCTTTCTGACTGAGCTAGAACCACCCAGTCTTCGAGGTAATTGAAAAAGCAGAGTCCATTCTGCTTGAGAGGGGAGAGAGCCACATCCATGCACTTTGTAAACATGCGAGGAGCCAAAGACAGCCTGAAGGGGAGGACCCTGTACTGGTAAGCCACACCCTCGAAGGCAAATTTGGATGTGAAAGCGTCTTTCAGATCCAGTGAAAAGAACCAATCCCCGGAGCATATTTGTGAGAGGATTTGTTTCAGTGTGATCATTCTGAAGCTCCGTCTCATGAGGGCGCAGTTCAGATGGCTTAGATCAAGGATGGGGCACTGCCAACCTTCCTTCCTGTGAACTAGGAAGTATCGGCTGTAAAACCCTGAGTCCAGACAAGCTGGGGGAATGACTTCTATAGATCCTTTCACCAGCAGATTTTTCACTTCGGCACGCAGAACGTGCATGGGTCGTTGTGCGAACTGTAGGGAGCAGCCTTGATTTATTATTCCCATAACCTAATTTCACGCTAGATTGGGCCCATCATTTGCAGCAAACACAACTTCATTGACACCTGGAACTGAAAGAGGCAGAACACATGGGGCAGTTTGGAGGATGCCCCCTCCTCTTTCTTGCCTGTAGATCAGGATGACGGCGACTGCACGGGGTCCAGCACTATATTCGGGCGTGGTCCCTGGCGCTTAGGGAACTAAAACCATCTGGTGGCTGAGCAAGAATGGTTTCGAGGCTTGACTTTCTCAGGCTGGGCAGCGGCAGCAGCAGCTTGCACTTACATTGGAGGCTGTCGAATTGGCGCCTGCTTGGGGCGACTGACAGCAGCAGATAAAGTTTATTTTGGCAGAAAGTGTTGCATTGCCTGTGACGACTTCTGTGCCTGAGTGAAGCATTCTGCGAGCCCTTCCATCACTGGTCCAAAGAGGCCGCTGGGGGAGATCGGAGTGCTAAGTAGGGCACACGCCACGACTTAGTTAGCTCATCATGGACTTGGAAGAACGGCGAGGCTCTCTGATGAGGGGTTTGCTGGTGCCCCGGCAGAAACGCTCGTCCAGACAGCTACAGGATGGCTCCTCCGAAGGAGACCATTCTAGACCCAGCTCATCCACTGCCCTGTAGAGAATGCAGATGAGTTTGGCGTCCATCCAGAGTTTCGTGCAGCTGAGCTCTGATGTCGTCGAGTGGGTGGGGTCTGGCGAGTCTGACAGCTCCTCAGCATCCAAAACGTCTAGAGACGTCTAGCAGTTCCTCTTCAGTCCCTCCGAACAAGACTAAATCACTCATGGCAGCAGAGGGATATTGGTCATGACAAATGAAGAGGATGGGGGAATCTCCTCTGGGTGGAGAAAGTGAGGAACGCGGGGGCTGAGCCGGCGTGAGCTCACTCTCATCCTATCGCTTTAATCCTCTGCCCCTTTTTCCTTGCCGGCTCGCAAAAGGAAGTAAACGGGAGGGCGTGAGGAGCGAGATCACTCTCGGAGAAGAAAGCAATTTGGGAGCGAAGAAAGAGGCGAGATTCATATTCTCACAATGTGTGCTCGCTTGTCAGCGTGGTGTTTCCCCAAGCACGTGACACACTCGTTGAGCCAATCATCAGCGTGCAGAGGGGCTCTGCACAAGCTACAATGATGAGCCGGCATTTGCAACAACGGCGTAGAAAAAGGCTCATTTTGAGAAACTTGTTTTTTTTCTCTCACTCACCGGATAGCCACAGGGAAGCGAATGTTCTGCAGCTGGACCTGCAGTCGCATTCCAGTGTGAGGCAAGTCAGTGGCAAGCAGTTCAGCTGAGATCAGCAAAGAATCATCGTCGCTAAAGGAGTAGAAATCTGAATGCCTATGCTGAAGCGGCCAATATATAGCCAGAGGCCCCACCCATTCTGGTGGGCTTTGGCGGGCTTTGCTGCCATAGGTTCGTGCAGCACTGCTGCCGAGCCATTGGTTTGTTTCTATACACTGCACGAACCGATGGATGTGCAGTTTAACTGTATGATTGAATAAGGCTTCAGTTCAGGAGGAAAAATTAGTTTTTCCCCCATAGCGTCTTCGACGCAGTACGAGTGAAGTATTGAAAGGGTACAGGCTTTATTTATTTATTTCATACAAAATAAATTCTTTGTTGACAATTTTCCTTGAATTGTGAAGTAAAATGTATCTAATTTCCTAAACATGTGGCTTATACTCAAGGTTTTGCTGTCTTTGCCAGGCTAGGGTGAAAAAATACAGACATTTTATTCTGTTTTGATCAGCCTTATCAAAATAGTACATGGCTGCCTGGCAATAAAAAGCACAAAGGGCCACAACCCGTAATGTTTAATTTGTTTTCATAGCACCCCAGCCATAAAGAGCCTCTTTGAAGACAACTTAAAAACTAAGAAACATGATTTATTTCTTCATACAATATGTTGCCTATTTTCATTTTGGACTTTGGTGCCAAAATCCTAAAGGCATCCAAAAAAAGTATGAGTGATCACCTGCGTTTAATTGTATTGGCTTGCAGATTTTATGAACCCTCAAGGGACAATATCCATAAACGTGTGGAGTATGCGTGTGTGCGGCGGCCAGATGCACTTAGCACTCATTTTCAATGGGGCGAGCAGCTGAGCAAAGTTAACTTGTGTCTGCAAGTCTTAAATTGGAAGGAGGAATTAAATAGTTTTGGCCTCTGCACTTCTGCATCTTGCCAGTGGAGGGTTTAGTGAACCTGAACCCCAAGATGGGCATCGCTAATAACATCATGTAAAATCTATTTCCATCTCCAACTGATGTCAGAGGAATGCAGTCTCTGGCCCAGAAAGGGTCACAATGGTCATTCGAGAACACCCTGTTGTTTTGTGGGACTATTTTGGGATAATATCTCTCTAAAGATTTTGAAGATAATGACAGATTTTATTACGTGAAACGTAAAACCATGGGTGTACATTACAATAAATAATAAACAAAATCAAGAGCAATTTTTTAAAGGGACACAAAGATGTTTTGCTTTAAAGTCTTATAGTGGGGGCTTTTTATATTTGCTTAGAATTTTTGTGCACTAAAAAATTATCTTATGTCTGTTTTTATTTTCTCTGTCATTTTATTTGTCCAACAACACAAGTGGTAGTTATTTAAATATGAGTTAGGTTCATAGGTTCACCACACGGTCATATTATAATTATTAAATTATCTTGCGTCCTCCATATACTATTGTTTTTATATTTTTTTTACTACTAACACAATTATTTTAATTATATATCATTTTATACTACAGTTCTTACTGGTTCTTGAATCTGATTGGATGAAAGCTTTTTCAGCGCCATGATATTATAGTTATAACAGCTTTCCAACCATTTCACTGTTTGTATCACTCCGCTTGCAGTATTTCTCACAGCAAGTGTCATGGCGGATGCCCAAATCCACTATAATTTTATAAATAATACAGTTTTTGTGTCATGCAATGTAGTTTAGGTGAGAATGTAGTTGTTTAAACTTCAGATATGGGGTTTGTTAATAAAGATAACGTCTACTTGAAAATTTGCTTCAACTTTTTCAGAGATGTGAGCTGCAGGGTGTCAGCGGCCGTTCAGCACTCATGAACCGACCGAGAGCAGCTTCACCTCAGCAAGATCTTCTTGCTGGTGGCTCTGATGTCTATAGTGGTTAAACGTGAGATAAAATTTGTTTAGGGTAATTCTAACAGGCAATCTTTGGTCTCTTCAGTTTAATCTACTATTTGTTTTGAAGCAAATAGTTTTGGCTGAGGGCCAAATCTCTTCACGTTATATTTTCTGTAACTTCAATGCTGAGTGCTGCCTTTGTACTTTTGCATGAATTGCCTAGCACCTTCTCTGATGGCAGCTGTTGTTTATTAAATATTATTCAATAAATGATTATTTATATAAATAATACTAGTATTTAATAATAGTTTTTAGTACTGAGAAATGGTGTGTGTGTTCGTGAAGGTGATTTTAGTTATATTATTCCTCCATTAGATGAGTCAGCAGTAAATACTTGAAAGAGACTGAAGCAGGGTTGTAAAAAAGGAACACCTTGTAAGATGCAGTCAACAAATGCAGTGAGTAGCGCCATCATTGGAAATCACCCTTAACAGATGAAAGGATAGTGTGAGAAAAATATAACTTTCCTCAGTGGACATTCAAACTAATGTTTTATTGAGAATGTGAAATTGAGCTGAAGAATGAGTGCTGTATCAGATGCAGGTTATCACACTCAGTCCAATTCTCACATATAATACTCAACTCTACATAATACAATACAGTGAACTTTTAATAACAATATGCTTTCAATGAATTAAAGTAAAGCAATTAATTATTAATGTTCTAAAGTGATGTTTTCAAATTAGTAATGGAGGCTTGAGCTCAGCTGTTAAACTTTCAAACTGATATTTGAATCTGTGGTGGAAGGAAGTAGTTCCACACAAAAGATGTGGAACTTTTTATATACACTCTTGTGCTGTCGAAAAAGCAACACCACACTTGTAGCAGTGCGATATGGCTATACAGGTGCTGGTCATATACAGTATTGTTCAAAATAATAGCAGTACAATGTGACTAACCAGAATAATCAAGGTTTTTCGTATATTTTTTTATTGTACGTGGCAAACAAGTTACCAGTAGGTTCAGTAGATTCTCAGAAAACAAATGAGACCCAGCATTCATGATATGCACGCTCTTAAGGCTGTGCAATTGGGCAATTAGTTGAATTAGTTGAAAGGGGTGTGTTCAAAAAAATAGCAGTGTGGCATTCAATCACTGAGGTCATCAATTTTGTGAAGAAACAGGTGTGAATCAGGTGGCCCCTATTTAAGGATGAAGCCAACACTTGTTGAACATGCATTTGAAAGCTGAGGAAATGGGTCGTTCAAGACATTGTTCAGAAGAACAGCGTACTTTGATTAAAAAGTTGATTAGAGAGGGGAAAACCTATAAAGAGGTGCAAAAAATGATAGGCTGTTCAGCTAAAATGATCTCCAATGCCTTAAAATGGAGAGCAAAACCAGAGAGACGTGGAAGAAAACGGAAGACAACCATCAAAATGGATAGAAGAATAACCAGAATGGCAAAGGCTCAGCCAATGATCACCTCCAGGATGATCAAAGACAGTCTGGAGTTACCTGTAAGTACTGTGACAGTTAGAAGACGTCTGTGTGAAGCTAATCTATTTTCAAGAATCCCCCGCAAAGTCCCTCTGTTAAAAAAAAGGCATGTGCAGAAGAGGTTACAATTTGCCAAAGAACACATCAACTGGCCTAAAGAGAAATGGAGGAACATTTTGTGGGCTGATGAGAGTAAAATTGTTCTTTTTGGGTCCAAGGGCCACAGGCAGTTTGTGAGACGACCCCCAAACTCTGAATTCAAGCCACAGTACACAGTGAAGACAGTGAAGCATGGAGGTGCAAGCATCATGATATGGGCATGTTTCTCCTACTATGGTGTTGGGCCTATTTATCGCATACCAGGGATCATGGATCAGTTTGCATATGTTAAAATACTTGAAGAGGTCATGTTGCCCTATGCTGAAGAGGACATGCCCTTGAAATGGTTGTTTCAACAAGACAATGACCCAAAACACACTAGTAAACGGGCAAAGTCTTGGTTCCAAACCAACAAAATTAATGTTATGGAGTGGCCAGCCCAATCTCCAGACCTTAATCCAATTGAGAACTTGTGGGGTGATATCAAAAATGCTGTTTCTGAAGCAAAACAAAGAAATGTGAATGAATTGTGGAATGTTGTTAAAGAATCATGGAGTGGAATAACAGCTGAGAGGTGCCACAAGTTGGTTGACTCCATGCCACACAGATGTCAAGCAGTTTTAAAAAACTGTGGTCATACAACTAAATATTAGTTTAGTGATTCACAGGATTGCTAAATCCCAGAAAAAAAAAATGTTTGTACAAAATAGTTTTGAGTTTGTACAGTCAAAGGTAGACACTGCTATTTTTTTGAACACACCCCTTTCAACTAATTGCCCAATTGCACAGCCTTAAGAGCGTGCATATCATGAATGCTGGGTCTTGTTTGTTTTCTGACAATCTACTGAACCTACTGGTAACTTGTTTGCCACGTAGCAATAAAAAATATACTAAAAACCTTGATTATTCTGGTTAGTCACATTGTACTGCTATTATTTTGAACAAAACTGTAATTAGAATATCATCAAAATGTTGATTTCTTACACTAATTCCATTCAAAAAGTGAAACTTTTTCATTACATTAATTGATTACTTGCAGACTGATATGTTTCAAATGTTTATTTCTTTTAGTTTTGATGATTAACTGACAACTAAGGAAAATCCCAAATTCAATATCTCAGAAAATTAGAATATTGTGAAAAGGTTCAATATTGAAGACACCTGGTGCCACACTCTAATTAGCTAATTGACTCAAAACACCTGCAAAGGCCTTAAAATGGTCTCAGTCTAGTTCTGTAGGCTACACAATCATGGGGAAGACTGCTGACTTACACAAGGAGGGGAAGACACAAAAGGTCATTGCAAAAGAGGTTAGCTGTTCACAGAGCTCTGTGTCCAAGCACATTAATAGAGAGGCAAAGGGAAGGAAAAGATGTGGTAGAAAAAAGTGTACAAGCAATAGAGATAACTGCACCCTGGAGAGGATTGTGAAACAAAACCCATTCAAAAATGTGGGGGAGACTCACAAAGAGTGGACTGCTGCTGGAGTCAGTGCTTCAAGAATCACTTACCACAGACGTATGCAAGACATGGGTTTCAGCTGTCGCATTCCTTGTGTCAAGCCACTCGCCTGGGCTAAAGGACTGGACTGCTGCTGAGTGGTCCAAAGTTATGTTCTCTGATTAAAGTAAATTATGCATTTTCTTTGGATATCAGGGTCCCAGAGTCTGGAGGAAGAGAAGAGAGGCACACGATACACATTGACTGAGGTCCAGTGTAAAGTTTCCACAGTCAGTGATGGTTTGCGGTGCCTGTCATCTGCTGGTGTTTGTCCACTGTGTTTTCTGAGGTCCAAGGTCAACGCAGCCGTATACCAGGAAGTTTTAGAGCACTTCATGCTTCCTGCTGCTGACCAACTTAATGGAGATGCAGATTTCATTTTCCAACAGGACTTAGCACCTGCAAACAGTGCCAAAGCTACCAGAACCTGGTTTAAGGACCATGGTATCCCTGTTCTTAATTGGCCAGCAAACACACCTGACCTTAACCCCATAGAAAATCTGTTGTGAAGAGGAAGATGTGATATGTCAGACCCAAGAATGCAGAAGAGATGAAGGCCACTATCAAAGCAACCTGGGCTCTCATAACACCTGAGCAACGCCACAGACTGATCAACTCCATGCCACGCCGCATGCTGCAGTAATTCAGGCAAAAGGAGCCACAACTAAGTATTGAGTGCTGTGCATGCTCATACTTTTCATGTTCATACTTTTCAGTTGGCCAAAAATCCAGATTTCAGATACTGAATTGGGGATTTTCCTTAGTTTTCAGTTATAATCATCAAAATAAAAAAAATAAACATTTGAAATATATCAGTCTGTGTGTAATCAATTAATATAATAAACAAGTTTCACTTTTTGACTGGAATTAGTGAAATCAACTTTTTGATGATATTCTAATTATATGACCAGTACCTGTATATCAGCATGCTGTGATTACCTACTGCCATTTCACAGCCGTTCTGATATGCAGCCCTATCACACTGCTACGAGTGTGATAAAAACACAGCATGGTTTTTAATGGTATTAAAAAGGGGGGTCAACCCTCAAATGTGGTAGGTCCTGAAAATATATTTTGATGAAATAAAGCAAATACAGTTCTGTGGTTGGTAATAAATATTTATGGATGGAGAATTTCCTTTTTTGTGAAAACATTTTTGGGTCAGAAAGATCATCATGGATTCATTTATTTGATTTAAAAATAAAATAAAAAAACAATAAAAATGTACTGTAATATTGTGAAATCTAATTACAATTTAAAATAACTGGTTTCTATTTAAATATATAAAAAAATTTAATTTATTCCTGTAAAGCAAATATGAATTTTCAGCATCAGTCTTAGTCACAAAATCCTTCTGAAATTATTCTAATATGCCGATTTGCTGCTCAATAATTTTTTTATAATCACTTGAAAACTGTTGTTCTGCTTTGATGAAAAGAAAGATCAAAAGAACAGCATTTATTTGACATTTCTTAAAAAAAGCCTAAAACCTCACTTACCCCAAACTTTTTATATGCTATACGTACATGTTAAAATATATTTTGATGAAATATACATAGAACATAGAACTTATGGTTGTTGTTGGAATATTTAGGGCAATTTCCATTTTCCGTTTACTTGTGTTTCAGGTGGTTAATCGGTGACTGGTCAGAATGTGGGAAAACCTGTGATGGAGGCATCCGAACACGCACTGTTTTATGTATCCGTAAAATCGGACCTGCTGAGGAGGAGTCTCTGGTGGACAGCCACTGTCTGACCCATCGGCCAATAGAACAAGAGTCCTGCAACAATCAGTCCTGTCCGCCCCAGTGGGTGACGCTGGACTGGTCTGAGGTGACTTGATGTGTTCTTCATGTATCTCTATCCTCTAGAATGCCTGCCAGTCTTTTAGTTTTAATATTATTGTGTTTTTGTTTATAGTGTACCCCAAAGTGTGGCCCTGGCTTCAAGCACCGCATTGTTCTGTGTAAAAGTAGTGACCTGACCAAAACCTTCCCACCAGCCCTCTGTTCTGACCAAAACAAACCTCCAGTCCGTATTCGCTGCAGCCTAGGACGCTGTCTGCCACCACGCTGGATCCCTGGAGAATGGGAACAGGTAATACAAGTTCACACCTCATTCCACAGTTATTCATCCGGATGAGGACAGTTTAACTGAACCAGAACCACGATTTGCTTTCTGCTACTGTCTGATTGGTGGAATTTTCTGTACAAACTCTGTACAAAACTACTAGCTTCAGCAAAAGTATATACCACCAAAAACATGTACAATCAATTAAGATCACAGTAGGTTTGTCCTTAAAGGTTTATAAATTACTGAAAAAAAGTCTGTTTCCTTATGGAGAAAACGAATGGCATTTTTACTTTCAGAACTTGACTGTTGCACTCTTTAGACTCAGTTAACATCCTACTTTTTTCTCTCATTGAATACTGCTTCATTTAAAATTGGTTGTGAAAACAGTTCAAGCTGACTATAAACTTCAAGCAAATTCAGCCTTGAATATTTCAGGTGTTGTTATGATTTAGAACAAATAATGTTGTCTTCACAAATGTATTCCACAGCATTCCTGGTCTGAAAATGCAGGCAAGGCTGCAAGGCTGTGTAAAGACTATTTTAATACAACATGAAAAATACCATGTGTTTAGTTGACGTCAATAGAATTTACACTCTCGTGATTAAAGAGGGTCTCTGGAAAGCCAGTGACGTGTTTACGTAGGTGACAGTAAATATAACAGCCCAAGAGTGTGTAAATGATGCTAATATCATCCAGATTGTTTGAGGTTCATCTCTTCAGTAGACAAGGTTTTCGGTCAATGCCAAGAATATGTTTTAAAAAAGAAAAAACATATCACTCTCAGACCAATCCAGCAGTTTCATGCTTTAAAAAATTTGATACAATCAGAATAACTGTAGTGGCTTATAGTAAATATTTTTTTTAAATAACACAAAAATACGGACAGGTAATATTCGATAAGGATAAGAATTAAGGGTAGATTATGATCTTATCCATCAGGAATTGATTTCTTTAAATGGAAAGTTGAAAAATAGAGTCCAGCAGTGTATTTTTGTAGACCAACCCAGATGTTTGGCTTTCTGTTTGGCTCCCTCGACAAAAACCCAATAGGGTTATGAGATACTGAATTTGGGATATATAAACATAAAAATTAAAAGAAATAAACATTTGAAATATATCAGTATGTGTGTAATGAATGAATATAATGTACAAGTTTCACTTTTTGAATGGAATTAGTGAAATCAACTGTTTGATGATATTCTAATTATATGACCAGCACCTGTACAGCAGAGTGACTAATGAGTGAAATTTGTGTATTGTATTAGTTTGCTAGGCAACTAATTTTTCCAATGAATAACTGAGCTACATCATGGAAGGAGACTACTGGAATACATCTCAGTTTAATTTCCGACAGTCACAATTTACTCCCTCCAGCAACGTCGAGACCTCTAATGTAGAAAAGCTGACAGTAGTCAGAGATTACAATGACATTCCACAAGTAGCTCTCACTCCTTAGTTTTGAAGCATTGAGTTTGGCCGAGAATTCACAAGCGTGCCTCAAATCACCTTCAGTCATATTTCTAATAACTGTCAATCACGACTAATTATAATAAAAGCAACTATAGTAAATGTAACATTTTAGTTCATTATTTTAAAACATAAGATGTTAGTGAAGTTTTCTAAAAGATCTCAGTACCTTTAGTTTGAAAGTGTATCATATCAGTATTGCTTTGTCTTGTCATGTAACATCCTCAATATGTTATTTTTTTTTACTATATACTTCACTGCAAGTTGCGGTGACTAGTGAATGCCACTAAATGCAGAAGCAATTATGTATAGAGTGCATTTATAGAAATTAACATGTTTTTATGATTATAAAAAAATAACCAGTTATTAATTTCCCTGTGGTTCTGGTATTCAGGAGAGAGAGTTTTGTTTGCCAATACTTGGTAGAAAGTAAAAGAGATATCCTTGTGCACACGTTAATATTCCGCTTGGTTTCAGAATTCCATTTGATTTCAGATTCGCTTGCCCCTAAATACTTTGTAAAAAATTAACAAACCAACCATTGTTGGTCAAATTAAATATGGTTCAGATGAACTTCTTCCTGTTAAGACAATGGTTCTTGGCCAGTGTTGGGGAAAGTTACTTTTAAAAGTAGTGAATTACAATATTGTGTTACTCCCTAAAAAAAAAAAAATTAACTAATTGTGTTACTTCGTAACTTATGGAAACCATTATGCTACATTACTTTTTCCTCATCTGTCCTGGACTTGCTTTTATTATAAAAAAAAAATAAAACGTTCTATTTTTGGCAAATAATGGATAATGAATAATCCACAGGCTGAAGGAAATGTAGATTCACATCTGTACTATAGAGGGTGCAGCTCAAACAAACCTTGCAAAAAGGTTAAAGAATGAAACAAACATTTTCTAAAGTCATTTCTTTAGTAAGGTTGGCTCAAAAGGTCAGCAGCAAAGACATTGGTTAAAAAACTGGGATTAAATTGTCAGGGTAGTAATGGAAGATGAATCAGTTGCAGGGATAACAAAGATTTGGGTTTCAAACACAAAACAGGAACTAAGTCACAGTCCAGGAGGATATCCAGAAGAGATTCCAGCCGAGTCCAAGAAGTTGAATGTCAGCTCAGCAGGAGGTGTCTAGGGGAGGGGGTCCTGAGCAAATAGCAGAGAGTAACAGTCCAAGAGCAACAAGACAGTCCAGAGAACAAGCAAGGGATGGGAGGAAGGAAGCAGGGAGTCCAACAGCCAGAGCCGAAGGGGTAGCTGGGGAGCAAAAGGGGTGGTGGGAAAACAACTAAACTTAAAGGCAAGAACTCATAAACAAGGAACTAGATTGAACTGAACTAAATCAAAAGAAAACCCCTAATATCAAAAAGGTATAAAATAAATGCAAAGGAAACCAAGCTAGACAGTAGTAGGAACAAGACCAAACAACAGCGTCAAGAGCCAGGTTAACTCAGTAGAGCAGAGATTCAATCTGGCACAGGACAGAAAACAAGAGGGGAATATAAAGGGTGAGTAACGATCTAAAACAGGTGTAACCCTAATGAGATAATAAGGTAACCATAGGGGCGGGGTAACAATCGACAATAAAGCACATGGCAAACAAACCAACTGACAGCCATGTGCTCCAGACAGACCAGGGGCCCGTTCTTCGTACGTCGCTAACTCAGTTAGCTGGATTTGATTGTTGACGATTTGGCGTGATCTTGGATCTTTTGGTTCTTCGAAGCTCATCCCGGAGCTGCTGTCATAGTAACAGGTCTGTAAGCTTAAACCTTCTCGGGAGCAGACTTATTTCATGTAAACAGGATTAGATCGCTTCTTTTCAACCAGAACTGATACTCAAAATGTGTCTGCTACCACCGCTACTTTATTACAAGAGTATTGTACTGATCCAGGGACAATAATCTATAATAATAAATCATATATTTTTTTTAAAATAATATAATGTTGTGTAGTCCATAACAGGCTACTATAGACAGCCAGTTTTACTCACTGAAATATTTATTTGTCATAAAATTACTATTTCATAATTGTATCAGAGTCGTACACACATGCTATACAGATAGAGCCGTGCATTATTTTGAGTGATGACTGCTATTATAAGAGTGGCTTGATGGAGCGCAGGAGATGCAGATAATATGATATTGATCCTTTAGAAACTTTCATTAATGCGGTCACGTAACAAATCTGTCCCAATATAAAATGAATAGATAATTTCTACATTGAAATAAAAACGTAAACACTGCACAACTATTATAAATTGCGAATCTAAATAATTGGGAATCATGAAAAAATATATAATAAAATAAAAACATGTATCTATTATCCGTTTCATGTATCTATTATAACATTTATTTATTATAACAAATTATATGACATCATTACATTGCCGTCTTCCCACCAGCCAAGGGGATATGTATCGATACTCGAAACCATGATCAGCAGTGCAGCGATTGGCCGGTGGCAAGACGGCAATGTAATGATGTCATATAATTTAAAACGACACCTGACAAAAAAAACTTGACACATTTTTGGACTTTTATAAGGAAACAGCCAAGCAAACAAAACTACATAAATGTTATAATAGATACATGAAACGGATAATAGATACATGTTTTTATTTTATTATATATTTTTTCATGATTCCCAATTATTTAGATTCGCAATTTATAATAGTTGTGCAGTGTTTACGTTTTTATTTCAATGTAGAAATTATCTATTCATTTTATATTGGGACAGATTTGTTACGTGACCGCATTAATGAAAGTTTCTAAAGGATCAATATCATATTATCTGCATCTCCTGCGCTCCATCAAGCCACTCTTATAATAGCAGTCATCACTCAAAATAATGCACGGCTCTATCTGTATAGCATGTGTGTACGACTCTGATACAATTATGAAATAGTAATTTTATGACAAATAAAATATTTCAGTGAGTAAAACTGGCTGTCTATAGTAGGCTGTTATGAACTACACAACATTTTTATATTATTTTACAAAAAATATGATTTTATGATTATGATTGTCCCTGGATCAGTACAATACTCTTGTAATAAAGTAGCGGTGGTAGCAGACACATTTTGAGTATCAGTTCTGGTTGAAAAGAAGCGATCTAATCCGGTTTATATGAAACAAGCCTGCTCCCGAGCAGGTTTAAGCTTACAGACCTGTTATTATGACAGCAGCTCCGGGATGAGCTTCGAAGAACCAAAAGATCCAAGATCACGCCAAATCGTCAACAATCAAATCCAGCTAACTGAGTTAGCGACGTACGAAGAACAGGCCCCAGGACACAACATAAACAAACCCAGATCAGGCCGGTTCCTTGAAATAAATACATAAAGGACATTTGTGTTATTTACCATTTAATTATAAGTTTGTGTCATGTTCTGAGTTTGCATTTCATAGTTTTTATTAATTTTGAGAAATACTGCAGTAGTTTATTTGCAAGTGAGATGAGTAAATGCATGTTTACATTTAGTCTAGATATACAAGCATCATGTTCAGACAGAGCACACAATACCTCTGCATTTACTCCCAATTTCTCTTAACATGGGTTCTGGAGAGCTGTCAGTCAATAAAAGGGAAAACAAAGTAACTGGCATTACTTATTTGAAAAAGTACATTAAAAAAGTAATAAGTAAAAAATAACTTGTAATGTGTTACTCCCAACACCGTTCTTGACTAGAATAGTGGACAAGACTTTGTGTCTGTAGACAAATGGGTTGAATATATTGTTCTTTATACAATTTTAGACCAGTTACTAAAGTCTAACTTAATTGACTCCTCGTGGCAAAGTGGCTTGTAATATTTTAACCTTGCTTTTTATTCATACATGTTCTTCATTCTAATACTGTTGTCTTTCAAATACTGTACCTTTGTAGTGTATAGTAACTTAGATTGGTTGTTGTGCTTAAAGTGACACTAGCACTGTGTGATTTGATCATTTTAGAAAAATATGAATTATTTTCAGAAATAATTATTAAAATGATTTAGTTCTGTCTTTGTTTGCATTGTCATAGTTTTAACTATGTAATAATTTATATTCTTCTAATTGATTTTCATGATTTATAATTGAAAGTCTCTGTCTGTGGCACTGGTTAAACAATCTTATGGTTAAAAGTAATTTGCAAAGTAGTAAAATAAATGTTGAAGGCTTGGTGAAATGTTTTGACCTTATATGAGAAAAAGATTTAAGTCTGTTTTAAAAATAAAATCAACAGCAGGTCCCAGAGGATGGAGAAACTGCTTGTAAAGTTATGAGTATTCATATTGGTTATCATCAGTTATTTTTTATTTATTTACTTACTACTAATTACTGCTTATTAGTTAGTATGGGGTGGATTAAGGGATTTAAATATAGTCATGCAGAAGAAGGCATTAATATGTGCTTTATACGTTAATATGCTTTATATAAAACTGATTTATTAACAGCTTTTCAGTCATAATATCACTGCATCCATAGTTCTGACGTAGGTAATAGAGACTGTACTAAAGGCTCTCTGTGTGTTTTTACAGTGCTCTGCTCAGTGTGGACTAGGACAGCAGATGCGGACGGTTCAGTGTCTGTCGTATACAGGACAGCCCTCCACCGAATGTCCAGAGTCACTACGGCCCAACATCATGCAGCAGTGTGAAAGCAAGTGTGACGCTACACCCATCTCTGGTGGCGACGGTAAGTCAGTCACCCTTCCTCTAATCCTGTGAAAGAGTGGCGATGGCTTATGAGTGTTTCGTATGAGCTGCACCTGGCTTTGATCACAGTTTTGACATTTACAAAGTTTGTGGTCTCTGCGTTCAATTTTGAATTAACAAAGGATTATATCGTTCTGTTCTTGACCGTTATTAAATACTTCAGTTTGGAAACAAGACGGTACAATCCTGGATTCAATAAACGTTCCATGACCCTTGAGAGATGGATCCCTATTCAGATTCCTTCACTGGGGAAGCAGCGTTAGATTATCCCTCCTAATGGACCCTAATAGGATTAGTTGTGTCCTAATCAGCAGCAGTGACAGAATGTCTACTTTCATTGTCTTCAGCCATGGCAGTTTAAAGACTCTAATAAGAAAGCCATCGATTGAGGTTGGGCCAGTTAGCACCATCAGCACACTGTCACGCTAATGCAGATGGCCGTCTGCCCGCGCTGTGAATCAGGTCACTCTCTTTTTATGCTTAGATGCTATAATTACCATAAGAGGCTTGTGCCCAGGCCCTGAGTCATGGCTTCTTTTGAAGGAGAACTTAGAGTTTTGGCTTTGACACAAAGGTAGTCTATTAGATTTCCAGTGCTGCAGGGTCATGCAAGATTCTGTCCCCTTCCTACTGAATCCGCCTTGGACCCAAAAATAACTTTTAATTGGTACTCTACATCAGGGGACCCAGAAATCCCACAGAATTGTGTTTTTTTTATTCAGACTTAGCATCTACCTTCACGAAGCTACTGGCTAACTGACTGTCCTTCATATTCACATAAGTGATGTTCTCAAGCCTAATATGTATTTAATGTTACAGGCTCAACCACACGATCACAGAAGTACTACAATAAAAGTTTACTGTTCATGCACACACACTAATGTCAGCAAAATGATTCGGTGTGTGCAATTAATGATTAGCCTGCTTCCTTCTCCTTCTAAAATAAAATATTATGGTTAGTCTAGCATTAACCATTTGTTTTGTTGTTTTTTTGTAGTAGAACCGTGGCTAATTTTAGTAAGGGTTAGCATTTATCATTCTAATTATACGTTTGCTTAGGGTGTATGCAATTTACGACACTATCACTGCTTATTTGTAGCTAACTCTGCTACAAAGGGATAACTAGAAAGGCTAATTTGATTAATAAGATGCTGCCATACATTTAGGGGTCCTATAGAATTTCTTGTGATGCATCTGATTAGGACAACATGTAACAAGGTTGGAATTGACAGGAAGAAAACATTAGCACAGGCCGGGTTGTAAAACATCTAAGGATGACAGGACAGTGAGATTTATATGGGCTGCTAATTTTCATCCATGCAATCTAGTTGACAAATAATTTTCATTGGTGCTCGCTTTCACTAGCATATTAAAATTTGAGCCTTTCGCCACTGCACTGATTAAGAAAATTAGCAAAATATGCTAATAACACTAGAAAATGCGCAAAATATGTGTGAATGGCTTGGTTTCAGTTTTGATGTAAACAAGATCTTCTCCGCATTAATGTTCTCTTTTCCCGCAATATTTGTAATCTACAACACAGCAGCGCTACATTTAGCCACTGCACTGCCACCTAGATTCACACAGACATCTGAAATATGACTCGCATTCTAAGAACCCAGAAGGTTGTCCACAGAGGACATGCAAATATGCTTTTCATTAAAAATACTGAGGGATATGAAGTGAAATGAAAAATGAAATTAGTAAAACGTTCTTCCATTCAGTTGATATGGAAACATGTTTGACATGTTTGACTGTAGTTTCATTACTTTAAATGATAAAAAGCAAAGTAGCTGTTCTTTATTGCTTTGAACAGCTCATCAGAGATTTTAGATAGAGAGAGTTGGGCCCAGTAGTAGGTCCAGCAGCCTCTGGGATCTGTTTCAAAGTCTTGAGTCATTGATCCACACAGACTTGCTTGTCATATAAGGAGACCGTTCACCTAAAATTAAGTCTGTCATTTTTTACTTGCCTTCATGTCATACTGAACTCATTTGACGTTTTCTTTTTTCCATGGAACAGAAATGGAGGAATATCTTGGACATTTTGAAAATATGTGAAGTGAATCACACAAAGCTGTCTTATTATTGTACCTTTATTCTGATCTTGGAGCTTGACAGCCCCAACTCTAATCAATCTTGGGTGTTAAACTACAGCAAAAAGTCAAAGGTTTGGAATGACATGAGGGTGGGTAAACGATGACAGACTTTTCATTTTAGGGTGAACTATCTCTTTAACAAGACTTCAAGTTTCCTCTTTGTGGTTCCCCAGCATCAACCACTTACTCACTCCTCCACGTATCCTTTCTCATTCCATCTTTTTTCCTCTTTCCCTAGAGTGCAAAGACGTAAATAAGGTGGCATATTGCCCGTTGGTGCTGAAGTTCAAGTTCTGCAGCCGTGCTTACTTCAGGCAGATGTGCTGCAAGACATGCCAAGGACACTGAGCCCGCAGAGACAACAAGGAAAGAGAGAAAACTGGCAGGGAGACAGCGAGAAATGTCAATGCTGGACACAGAGAAGGAAGCCTCTCTCTCTCACTAATCAACACACACACACACACACAACTGCTTTTAGCCCTGTGGAACCCAAACCACTGCTCAGCACTGCGCTGAAACCTGTCTTATTTTCACTTCTGTGAAGTGGGAATGTATAAAATGATCATTATTGTTGTTATTTTTATAATAATGATAATAATTGCTCTTGGTTATTATTATTATTATTATCAATGTCTTTTTGTTGTTATAATCCAAAGTGCTGGACACAACACTCACAGAAGTAGCACGGCAGAGGTTTACTGTATTTCAAGGTGCCCACCTAAGAGAGTTTGGGACATTGGTATATCCCTGGGTCTTGCTTACACACTCCTAACATGGTTCTGTTTGTAACGCTGCATTCAGGGGCATTCAAACCATTAATGTTTGCTCACATTGGCAGCATCGGATTGATTGGAGGTAATTTGTTTTCAATAAGAGTTGGCGGTTTGAGGCAACATAAGCATCAGATACTGTTGGTGGCATGCCAAAATATCGCTACCAACAACAAGCGTGCAGACACCATCATTTACGTGATCCAGCATCTGATACATTTGTATACAGCAGGCCAAAAGGAACACTTCCAAGCAACGGATAGTACTGAGACTTGGTGACTGCAATGTGAATGCCCCTTTAGGGTTAAAAATAAATAAATAAAATCCAAATTTGTCACCCAAATGAAACTTTTCGCTCCTAAAAACAAAGTATAAGTCAGGGGTAGAGCTGTCAAAATGGATGAAAAACTAATTTCAAAATTTTGAGCTTAAATATTATTACAATTTGAATTAGATTTGAATTTAAAATGCATAATTTCAGTTAAGTTAAAGAAAAGCTATTGCCTGTCTCCTGACGCCACAAGTCGCAGGGCGCATCGAGCAGAAGATAACATGACTATCCGTGAAAAAAAGTGCATAAATGTTTCAAACCAATTATAATTAATTAAGTTGCTTAAACAATTATAAACAAAACAGCATCATGTATGTATTCATACAAAGGACTGAAATCCAATTACATTTTTCATTTAAAACAAGCTGAAGTGGGATGGGGGAAAAAAAACACCTCCATTAAATCTTGAGATATGTTTTTTTTTTTTTTTACTTGGATTAATTTTACATGGCTTTCTAAACATGCAGATCTCTTATGTGAGAAGTGTGTGCAATGATAAAATGCAATGACACTTACATCGCCATCGCATCTTGTGCGCCACTGATAAGGCTGCCTTCCTAACGCACACCTAAAATTCTAATGCAGCGTTTTTGCATTTGAATGTGGATTTTTATCTTAAAATCAACGAATAGTCGAAATCCAATTTTTTTTTTTTTTTTTGACAGCCCTAATCAGGGGTAACCTGTCCTGCTCCTGGAGAGCTATGTACCTTCCTGCAGTCTTCAACCTGCTCCTACAGACCTGGCTGTTATTTTAATTAAACTCTGCAGGTGGTATAGACTTACTTGCCGTTTGATTGAAAGTATAGACTGGGAGTGTCCAATCCTGCTCCTTTAAGGGTCAGTATCCTACAGAGTTTAGCAGCAACTTAGCATAGCAGCTGAACTCTGGCTTTGCTTCACTTTGCTTTTAGTTTAACACTTGCAAACTTCTCTAAGCACTTCCCAGCTGCTACTGCCATATTGAAGTGCATTCGACTTTGTGAAGTTGACATGGGAAGTTTATATAGACCAGGGAGGTCCAATCCTGCTACTGGAAGGCTGAGTTTGGACATCCCTGATATTACCCCTTGACCCCTTCGATTTTTATTAAGGGTGTTAATATACTTCATAAGTACCCTTCGGCAGCTCCATATACCACAATGAAACATGATTGTGACCTCACCATACATAGTTTAATTTGCCCCCACCCCAAACAACTCTATGACATAATAATAATTTTTATTACAGCCCAAACATACCTGTAGACATATAGAATGCTTCTTCAAACTAATTTGTAAAGGAAAACATTTAAATAATAAATCAACTCCATAGTGGATTCCAAGTGAGGTTTCCACCAGTTGTGGGGACTCGTGCAACATAATCAATGACGTACATCCGATTCAATGAGATGAAGAGAAGTTAGTGAGGGAAGAGCATAGAAAACAAATTGTAGGGCCATTGTAGGACAGTGGCACTCAAGGAGCAGGATTAGACACCCCTGGTTTAGATATGTACATTTATACACTTGGCAGCCACTTTTATCCAGAGCGACTTGCACTGCATTCAGTCCTAGTTGTTTTGACAATAACTTTTAAAAGTAAGATGCCAGGGCCAAAGACAAACAGGGTAGTGTGATTGGGTGCTTTGGTGTTGAATTCGTGCAGAAGAAATCTAAATTATAGCTTCAGAGTCCAAATGTTCAGTTGATTTAGCCACCTGTTTTACTGAGCTGAATCACATGACCACAGGCCAAAGAATTCCACCATTGTCTGACACTCGAACAAGGCCTGGAAATCAGATCAGTTTCAAAGGAAGGTTTCTACTATTGCATCTGTTGAATTATTGTGGACAGCAGAGAGACATTAATTGCGATTCTGAAGTGATTCTGCTTTAGGGATCCGTATTCTGCTTTAAATTCTGGGGTTCTGACATTTAGGCATCTGCCGGGGACCAGCATGTTCCAGACACAATCATTTTCACATAAAATGCGTGCTGCAGCCACACTCCGTCACATCATCAGTAGAATACACTGACAATTCATCAAGACAGGGATCACTTGCTTGGAGATCTCCAGATCTGTGATGCCGATGCATTAGTAAAGTTTAGTAAAGGGCCAGTGCCTGGGTAACCTGCCAAACCCCATAGATCCGGTCTGCCATTGACTACCTCCAAAACACCCTTCTTCCTCCTTCCCCGTGATCACAGTGCTTCCAGCCCACACTCTTAAACCCTCCACACTCAATGGTGCTTTTCTTTCCTCAAAGAAGGACTATTTGTTCCACTGCACTTCTTCTGTTCATCTTTTGAGTTGGCGGCTCTTCTGGCCCCATGGTGCTATAAGACCTTGATGCAACCTGGCTATGCAGTCTGACAGAAAAACCAAGAATACTTTAGCTCTGTTCCAAATCCTTGTGAGCTCCCTACATATATAATGCATCATAGACTCGTTATAGAGGTCATTCCAAAAAGTAGGCTGTGGGCAGTATCGTTTTATTTATTTTAACAGATTCAAAGGTGGAATCACACTTTCACAATCCCAGAATACAGTGCTCAATTGCAGACAAAGTGAAAAATGTGTACTGTGCATTTTTATGCGTGTTGGACTATTGTGTCATTAGCTTAGCCACATGCTACTGGAATCAATTTTGAGTCATGTTTACTGTGCACTTTACGAATGCTAGTTGATGGGGTTGCTGCCTACGTAGTGTTTCAAATTAGTAAATAGGTTCTATTCTAGTTATGATGCTGCTTTAGGCCTGAAATATACTCTACACAACCACAAATGCAAACTTCTAGCTATACCGGATTTATGAAATGTGTTAGACCACGTTGCATTCTTAGCATTGCCACAAGTGGTGCTATATTGCGCATTAATGTAAAATATTGTCTTCTAGAGTCAGCCTCTTCAGATCAACTACTGTCATGGTGGAGTAACAGAGAAAAATCTCTTAATGGTCATGCTTCTAGCTGAAAGGATGAGTTTGGTGAGGTTTTCAGAGCAACTCAAGACCACACGTTTGCATACTTACCTAAGCCATGTTTTTTAACATGGAATGAAACCAACTAAGATATAGAAAAGAAGCTCACTGGGTTTTGGAACATAGCTTTTTTCTCTTTCTTTATGTCATTTTACCTCACATTGGTTTAATTTTGTCCATCAACTACATGTTGCATTTTTCCATCATCCATGAGAGACTTTACCCTGCTCTCTCTTAGCTAAGGGAACATCAAATTATAGAGCATTGGGGGACCTCAATTTTAGATCTCACCTGTGTTATGGGACCCAATCGATTATTGTTATCAAGGAATTATGGGACATTTTTATGATTTTAATCATACAACCATTCTACTTTTGCTGCTGCTACTCTTTTGTAGCCACAAACACAATTAATTGATTATGTATTGGGAAATGGTTATACTGGGATCATTCTACAGTGAACAGTGAACAGCAGAACTGTAGGCCCAACATGCTGAGCATTCTGATATTGTGCTTGATGTACAAGTTTACTGGCTTTGGGACAAGGACTCTCAATAAGACTCAATGAAACTGGTACTGGTCGCTGTGAACTTGTGTCTTTGAATGTCACATTGTTTAACCTGTACCTATAGAAGAGAGTTTTGATTTTTTGTAAATAGTTGCTTACATTTTATATTCAGTATTATTAACGTTGGTACACTGTTACGAATTTTTATTTTCCGTAAGTTATATGCTAATTTATTGCCATGTGTCACTTGTTTTATGTATGTTTCACTGCATACAAACTGAAATCATGTCTAGTGAAAATAATGCAGTGGAATAACACCCTTTTAATCTTGTTTTACGCTTGGTAAAATGTGAGTTTGAATGTGTCTTATTTGCTACTAAAGCACTCTTAAAACTACGTCAGAATGCTTTTGTGTGAGTCTGTGCGTTTGTGTGTGTGTGTATGCTAGTATGGCATTACTGCACTGTCTCTCGAGTACCAGTGCTCACAAAAATAATAATAATAAATAATGGTGTCAAAGGGTAAGGACAGAAATATTCCCATAGTAACTTCAACATTCTCAGTCCTTTGGTTTGTACTCTTGCTGAATCCAACATGTAATGGATCTTGAATAAAATGACTTTAAAAGGGTTGTGCTTGCTTAGATGTTCCTTCCTGTGGTCTCCCACAAATGGCTCAAGTATATCTAAATGAGTTTACAGCCTGAGAACAATGGACTCTTTCATTAAATGGATAATCCACCCAAAAAGTTGACAATTCTGTCATCATTTACTCACCTTTGTGTCGTTCCAAACCTAAAAGACTGACTTTCTTTCGTCGAACACACAAGAAGAAATTGCTAAATGTCCAAAGAGTTCTGAATCTTAAATATATATATATATATATATATATATATATATATATATATATATATAAACAGGCCAAACCTTGAGCCCTTGATGGAGATGGGCTTAATTATGTTCTTCGCAATGTTTCATGGAAATGGGCTTTTGCTGCTGAGCCATTTGCTGAAATTTCAGCTCCCAGCTACTGATCTTAATGGAATTATGGGTAGTGTAGTCCCAACACGACACTCTAGAAACATTTATCATCACTTATAACACAGCTTTCTGGAACACTTTCTGATTGGTCAGCTGCAGCATGCAGTGGGCAGATATTAAATAATATTTACTGTTGTCGGCAACGTTGTACATCAGACTGATCACTTTGTTCCTCTTACCAGACAGCAGGCTTGCTATCACTTGATTTATACAGTACAAATGCAGTTGCCACCATTTTTGCATCTAAATGATCAATTCTAGTAAAAAATTACCACAGGTAACTTCAGTAATAATGTTACAGTAATATTCTTGCAGTGTTCATCTTGTTACTCAGAAGACTGTGTTGTACTTTGTAATGGACATTTGTTTCCTGGTGGAAACTTCGATAATATGCTGCGATAATATGTATGTAAAATTTTAATTCGCTAAATTCTTGTTAAAAACTCCAATTCGCATTTCACGTCAGTGTATTTATTTGTTTATTTTATAGGAAGCCGCATAACAAGTGAAAGTTCTTTATTGCAATTTTGCAATAACGGCCATCTGACTATACTGTACACTATTTCTTAATGATCCCGATGTCATAAAGGTTTAGGTAACTTTATATGTAGCAAAAAAAATTCACTTTGTCTGGTTAGATGCCGTATTGAATTTAACAAGAAAATGAGGCTGTGAGAGACACTCACTCACATAGACCAAAGTCTATGGACAAAATGAATGAATTTTTACTGCTCAGAAACCCACCAGTTGTGCTATTTAAACATCTATGCTGTACTTGGCCTGATGCTAATTCTAATGAATTGCAGAGTACAGATAACTAGCTGCTCTGTTTTGTCTAAAGCAACTGCTTTTGAATACCTGAAAGACTGCTTGGGTCTCGTTTGCTTGGAAAAAGAGACAGAGTGATCGAAACAGACAGCGATAGAAGATTAAGAACGTCTCAGCAGCTGGCTGCAACTGTCAGCTTCAATTCGGCTGTTTACATGTCGACTCTCAGCATAGCCACAACAAAGACGAGCCAAGACAGCAGAGACACTTGCCAAGAAACAATTCCATTCTTTATCTCTTTGTAAACTGAAGAGACAGACTGAGATGTCAAACGAAATAATGATATAGCATAACAAAGCAGCCCTATGTGTGTATGGAAGCCATAAAAAGACAAATTTGAAGCCGTTAAGATACAACCGCATAAATGAACACCAACACATTTCTGTCAATGGCAACATGTTGTGAACAGCATTGGTTTTGTGCCCAAGATCCAAGCGTTCTCATTGTTAGTGTAACGGGGATGTGCATAAGGCAATGGTGATCAAAGACATGCTGATGGCAAGATTGCACTTGCATTTTGTTCTTACCCAAAACAGATGTTTATCTTTGAAGGTTCTCAGAGAGGAACATAAGCTTTGTTTACTTGGGAGTACTGGCTGAGCGTTTGCCTGAAAGTTCCTGACCTAGGGGGTCTGGTGTAATGCTGTTTCAATGTGGTCCTAGCCTAATGCAGACTAGCCAGTGATGTGGTCTTCTTCACTAAGGAGTGCAAAGTTTTGATCCCAAAGACAAACCCAGCCTTTGTATCACACTTAAAATATTTGCACATTGGGATTATAACAGATTAGGCAGAATAAACACGATTTCGAGACAAACGTTCAGTTGTGGCACATGTGTGGAACACTATAGGGGAGAGTGGGGTGATTTGTGCCGGGGGGGGGGGGGGGGGTTCCGCTCTTCCGCTTGTTTCTGGAAAACCATTGAAGAAATTGGTCATGTGACCACATAATTTTAAAAAGCCATCCATTTTACTCATCCTCCAAAGAAGAGAGACACATGGCATGAGAGGTAATCACATTTTAGCTCAAAAAACTGTTTTTTTCCATTAAAAGTAAAATTTCTATTATCAAGGTTTTTTGATTGTAGCGTCCGAACAATTCTAGAAAAGTTTGAAAACATTTCACACATATTTTAGTGCTTTACCAGGCTACACAATGAGTCTATACAGTTAGCATGATGTTAGCTCTTAACTGCTGGATCTTGCTAGTTTTTCACATTTTTGGGTATGGGGTGATTTGTGCCAAAGGGCCTGGGTTAAGCTGTGCCAGTGGCACTACTCACCTCCACTTATGATTATTTTCAACACATTTTTAATTTGTAATTGTACATTGCACTATTGCATTTTAGCACTTAAACTATGTGGCATTCTTAATTTTAGACAAAAACCCATTATGCCACGCACTTATAAACGGAAGACCGACAAAAAAGTTATATCTTACTTCTGATTGGTTGATTGGAATGACCTTGAAAAGTTATATCTCACTTCTGATTGGTTGATTGGAATGTTGAACATGTTTTACTTGGTGAAATCATGCTTGCCAAGAAAAAGACATATTCTCTCTCTCTCTCTCTCTCTCTGTCTCTCTCTCTCTCACACACACACACACACACACAGACACACACACATACACACATTTAAAGAAAATAGTGAAGGGGTTATCCCTGAAGGTGATGTGCTCATCCCAGTTTATATTCCCCTGAAGCATTGACAAGTGGCATTGACAACAAAATATGTCTTATTTCAACAGTTTAATAGGATGACAATATATGAATAAACCTTTTTTGTCTTGCTTTTATATAGCATTACAGTTCATAACATTAAAATGTTCTGTTTTGCTTCAGAAATCACTGGCACTATTTATCCCAACGTATTTTCCCAAAAGGCACAACTTACCCCGCACCAGGGGCAAGTTGTGCCACAAGACCACTTTTTTCCCAAAAGCTATATTTCTGAAACAATTTATTTCAGATCCAAAGTTATTGTTCTCAGGGATGCACCACATCATGAAATATATGTACATTCTCAAGTGAAAAAGATTACTGTCATGGCCTCACTTTAAAGTCACTTTGAGTAAAAACTGGCACCACTCACCCCACTTTCCCCTAACAATGACAAATAACAATATGTCTGTTTCAAAACCTAGTAAGTTACCTACATAAACATAAATTAAGTTGTGTTCATGGCTGTTCCAAAAATAAATACTAAGATACCTTGTTTGACAAAAGAGAAGGAAATCCCAGAATGCATTGCAATGGGATTATATTGAAAAGAGTTCAATTTCTCTTAGGTTGCTACCTTAGAGGCTGTTTACACTGCACATTACTGCATATATTAACATGATGTTAAATTAAAAGTCAGTTTTAAGTCATGACACACCTAACCAACATCAAAGAAATGGAAGTTTTAGCGCAAGTTCTACTGGAAAGACTTAATGCTACGTCATACATTATATTTAGAACTAGCCAATCATTGCTCGACACTCGGAGTGCAGTACTATGAACTAATCCGGGATAATGGATAATGTCTTCTGTTCAGTTCCATTGTGCAACATCTACATAGCTTTTTTTTTATGCAAGCAAATGAGGATGATTGCCCCCATAGACATGAACTCTTGGAGTTAAAGTGCAGTGTAAAGCATGCCAAGTTGTGTGAGTATGCTGTAGGGTGTATAAGTTGTGACTGTTCATTAGACTGTTCAAAAAGCTATCCCTCAGTCAGCTAGTGCAGGATCGGATGCTGTGGAGACGTCTTCCTAAGGGAAGCAGAGAGAGCAGTCTGTGGGACGGTTGGTTGGAGTCTCTGATGATCCTCCAGGCTTTCCTTATACACCGCCTGGAGTAGATGTCCTGGTGGGAGGGCAGCTCACCTCCAACAATATGGCGGGCAGTTCACACGACCCTTTGCAGTTGCCAGCAGTGCTGTTTCCAAACCAGGCAGGTGTCTATGTAGGAATTCTACTTCTATGGGATTCTACTGATCCAGCTTTTTAACTCATTTAAGGCAGAGGGGAATATCAGCACGTGCTTTCCAAGAACAGGGGGCTCGAGGTGGGAACTCATTAGCCGCCATTCATGCTGCAGTACCCAGGGAGCAGTTGGGTGTTCGATGCCTTGCTCAAGGGCACCTAAGTCCTGTTTTTGCCAGCTCGAAATTCAAACCCACAACCCTATAGGGTTAGGAGTCAAACTCTCTAACCACTAGGCCACGACTTCCCAGTGTGTAATGGATGAGAACCAGAATGTGACCAACTCAATTAGAATTCTTCTATTAATAGAAAGTTAATTATTGAGAATGATAACAAATGTTATTAGTATTTATAACATGGACATATCATTATAGTTATAGTTCACCTAAAAATGAAAACTGTGTTATCATTTACTCACACTCATATCATTTCAAACCTTTTTGAATTTCTTCTGCAGAACACAATAGAAGACATTTTAAAAACTGCCCTTTTGTCCATAACATCACATTTTTAGTTTTGGACCCATGCACACAAAAAGTAAAAAAAAAAATGTATCTTGTCTAATTTTACTTCAGCTTGACTGACGCCATCTGCATCATGCTGGTACTGTATCCAGGTGATGCCAATCAAGAAAGATAAATCTCTTCAAGCAGATCCACATGGGGTCACGTGCACTTGTAAGTTCTAAATGGCACAAAGGAACATGTCTGGGACCCTTTTAGAGACTTCATGATGTGCTACAAAGAATTTTGGCTCTACTTGAGCAACTGTTTTCTAGATGAATCACACGTGGCTGGTTTTTATCTGTGGCAACTGAAAAGCCCCGAGCTCCCATACCCTGCTTCTGGAAAGAAACAGGAGCAGATATGCAGCAAGAAAAATCCCAGACCACAGCTTCATGATCTACAAGGCTTCAGCTGTTAATGAATCGATGCAATAGAAGCTGATATGATGAGGTGTGAGAAATAACAGCCAAATGAAAAACAGCTCTTTGCCAGGAACCAGAATCGCCACCCAGTTTTCCCAGCCCTGCTTAGAGCATCTCCAGTGTTCAGACAGAATTTAGTTTGAACAAACAAGCAGAATGTATATTGTAACACTAATTTCATTTGACTGGTAACCGTCATATAAAGTCTTAAGATTCTATTTTTTATTATTGACTAATTTATAAATTGCTCTTATATGTTATGTTGAAACATTGAACATTCACAATACTCCAGTCTGCACCTTTGTTGCAAGAAAAACATCAGCTTGCACAACTATTCCTTTAACATGGTGTGATCCAAAAGTGAACAATGCTGTACAAGCAGTGTACAAATACAAGGTCACCTTGATGTCTCTCATTTTTGATGATATGTTTCACTGACTTTGAGAAGAGTCCAGGTTAAGTAGATTAGCTGTACTGCAAATCAATAACCAATCACTTAGCCTAAAAGACGGCACTAAAAAAGGGCCAGAGAGGGTGAAGGAGTTTAATATCTTTACTTTAAGCACATGCTGCTAATGGAACAGATGGGGATGGTAAGAGATGAAGAGTAAGCAATTGTAAGCAATTGGCTAAATGAAATGGGATTTACATACACAAAGGCCAAACTAAAACCAGCATTAACACAATCAAATTTCCCAACTCATTTATGGTGTGAGGTTGCATGTCAGGTAAAGGACCAGGGAAATTACAACAGGTGTACATTAAATTTTTGAACACTTTTCTCATTCAATTAATAGAAAAGAAGTTTGGTGATAATTTTTCAGGTTGATAATGCCACAGAGCAAAGAGTGTTAAAGCTTTTTTTCAGGAAAGGCATATCAACTCATGACATGACCAGCAATTTAAAGATTGAATCCAATAATAGCAGGGAACAATATCAGGGAATTTATAAGCAATTTTTCAAAGCCCTCAACTGCAACAACATCCCTTATGAAAATTATCTATGGCTTTATTATAGTAAAAGTGTTGTAACCATGGTTTGGAGAATTTATTACCAGTTTTACAACAAATACCATGGTTTAACTATGGTTTAGGGTACCCAAACCATGGCCTTACTATATAATTTTTTTGGTTTGTTTTATTTGTAGTAAAAACATGCTCAAATTTCATAAGAGTCAGCAAAGTAGTTTTAGTCCAATGCTAACTACTGTAGCATTTAAAAAAAAAAAAATCCTCTCCTATCCAGAACACAACATGAGGGGGATAAAACACATTTTTTGGTCCCACTTTATATTAGGTGGCCTTAACTACTATGTACTTGTATTTTGTATTTTGATGTCTGTATTTTGTTTCTATGTTTCGCCACGAGATTCACATCCCGTGGTAACTAGGATTTACACAAGCTCCAGGTGGGTTAAGTCCTACCTCTCTGACAGATCCTTCAGTGTGTCTTGGAGGGGTGATGTTTCAAAGTCACACCACCTTGCTACTGGGGTTCCTCAAGGCTCAGTACTTGGACCACTTCTCTTCTCCATCTACATGACATCTTTAGGATCTGTCATTCAGAAGCATGGCTTTTCTTATCACTGCTATGCTGATGACACCCAACTCTACTTCTCATTCCAGCCTGATGACCCGACGGTAGCTGCTCGCATTTCAGCCTGTCTGAGTGACATTTTCTAGCTGCATGAATGACCATCACCTTCAGCTTAACCTTACAAAGACTGAACTCCTGGTGATTCCAGCTAACCCATTGATTCATCACAACTTCTCTATACAGCTGGGCTCGTCAACCATAACTCCTTCGAGGACAGCCAGAAACCTAGGAGTTGTGATGGATCATCAATTAAGCTTCACTGACCACATTGCTACAACGACCCGGTCCTGCAGGTTTGCCTTATACAACATTAGGAAGATTAGACCCTTCCTGTCAGAGCAAGCAACCCAACTTCTTATCCAAGCTCTTGTTCTCTCCAGACTGTACTATTGTAATGCTCTCCTGGTGGGCCTTCCTGCATGTACTGTCAAGCCTCTGCAAATGATCCAGAATGCAGCAGCGAGGGTTGTCTTCAATGAGCCAAAAAAGCTGACGTTACTCCTCTCCTCATCAGGTTACACTGGCTACCAGTAGCTGCTCGCATCAAATTCAAGGTACTGATGCTTGCCTACAAGACGACCACTGGCACGGCACCAACTTACCTAAACTCACTGGTTAAATCCTATATGCCCTCCAGAAGCTTGTGCTCTGCAAGTGAACAACGCCTTGTGGTGCCATCCCAAAGAAATTCAAAATCACTCTCACGGACCTTTTCCTGGACTGTGCCCAGCTGGTGGAATGACCTCCCAATCTCAATTGGTACAGCTGAGTCTTTACTCATTTTCAAGAACCATCTAAAGACTCATCTTTTTCGCCTGCACTTAACCTACTAACACCAGTACTTTTCCTTTTCTTGTCTTTTTCATTTAATAAAAAAAAAAAAAAAATGTATATATACCTGGCTATGCGTTCTATACTAGACTAACTGAGACTTGTCATGGCACTTGTATTCTGTTGTTGTTCTCTTGTTGACCTGACTTGCTTCTATTGTTCTCATTTGTAAGTCGCTTTGGATAAAAGCGTCAGCTAAATGATTAAATGTAAATGTAATGTACTTACATAAAAAAATAAGTACAATGCACTTACTGTGTTCATATTGTATTGTAAAACACTTTTGCTGCTACTGAGGTGGGATAGGGGTAAGGTTAGGGAGAGAGTTGGAGGTATGGGTAAGTTTAAGGGGGGGTTAAGGTGTAAAGTATGGGTCAACAGTGTAATTATAAATGTAATTACAGAAATTAAATACAGATGTAATTACATGTCGTTTTTTTTTTTTTTTTATATAAGTACAATGTAAAAACATCTATGTACACAATAAGTACATTGTACTAAATTAAATAAAATGTAAGTACATAGTACTTAAGGCCACTTAATATAAAGTGGGTCCCATTTTTCTAATATCATCTTTTGTGTTCTGCACATGAAATAAAGTCATACAGATTTGGAATAACATGGGGATGAGAAAAGGATGTCAAAACGTTGATTATTAGGAGAACTATCACTTTAAACTGCTCTCACTGGAAACCAGAGATTTATATTAATTGTCTGCTGGGTTTGGGTGAGAATCCAAAAGTTATTGTCCCACTGATGACATCGTCCCTCAAAACAACACAATCTCTATCCTAGGAGAAGCTATGAAGAAAATGTCCAGTGTTGACGTGGATTCCACACACAGCACACAGACATGCAACACACAGACATGCTTTTCAAAAAGGTATGAAAATAAGAAGCAGACCAGCCGTCCTCGGTGCGGCCTCTTGTATGGACTCAGACACGAAGAGCTTCATCATAATAAGTCATCATAAGTTTTCTAATAGAGACTAATGAATATGTGTGTCAGGTGAGACGATGACAAAGTTCAGCCCATGTTAAAGAGTTAAGATTGCTTCATTGGTTAATAATTTCTTCAGGGTTTTTCCTTGCCCACAAGTTTCGCTGGTCTCCCATAGTATACATTCAGGCAGGCCTTAAATGGAAATATTATTACACTTTCAGACTGAAAGGTTAAATAGCAACCGTCCAGGTTGTAATTCAATGCAAAATGTTGTTCAGTCTGATGTAAAATATTTTTGAGGTTTCCTTTTTAGAGTTTGACCTTGGTCTTGGTTGAAGACTTGGGCTTAATTTATTGTTTTGACTAGTTCATTTCTATGCTTTAAAATTTTCCGGAAATAATATTCATTCCAGATCAGCCTCATCAAATTCCTCCAGTACCAAGGTCTTCATAAACAGTGCATCATGGATCCGGAAGTCTGGCGAGTACAGGAGGGAAAATGAATTTTTGGTGATGGTTCGATCATTACACACTATCAGGTTTCACTCACTGACGCTGCGGTCGGCACCACCACTGCTGCTACTGACAGATTTCATTCAGTGATAGATTCTTAATGAGATGCCCACTGGATGTTTTTACCAGCAGCCATCTGAGGGTATTTCTACAATTGTGTCCAACCAATGAAAGTCAATGGGGTCCAAAAATACATATATTGGACTTTTATTGTATGGTCATAAAAAAAAAAAAAAAAAAAAAAAAGTGAGAGCATTATCATTTGGAGGTGAACTATGCATTTAAAAGTCTTCTCTGTCTGATGTGTTTGTCGTCACAGGATGGGGAGTTTGCAACTGTGTGCATTCTTGTGTATCCATAAGCCAATCAGCTTGGTCATGGTGTAATTAAAAAAAAACTCAGAAAAGTTTCCTTAACATCCAACATAGTCCAACTAAGGCGAGTGTGAACAGGAGCAAATTTTGGTATTCTGATTAATTATCTCCCTTGACTTTATGCTTCCACGTCCCCCCGATTGCCTCATAGATAGTAAAAGATTGCCTGAAAGCCTTTCCTCCTGTCCATATGGTAATTTTCTACTGTGCGACAGAGAGTCGCAAGTTATGACGCAATGGTTAGCCTATTTTTACAAAAACTGCTTCTACGGGACCATAACGTAAGATACAAGGTAATGGAGCCTTTTATACATTTTTGTGTTTCTTTAGAAATAATTAATGGACAAATGGAGTCTTTAAATGCCTCAGATGTAAAGTTATTCGCTGTCAAAGTGCCAAAATGAATGGGAGTCATAGCTCGCTCGCTGAACACAACACAGCAGATGCAGAGAGAGAGGCTCGCACTGGGAAAGAGAAACCTCGCGTTTGTACGGCAGCACCAGAGAGTCTAAGACTAAAAAGTGATTGTCCAAAAAGTCGCTAGATTTGTCGCTAGTTGCATTTAAAAAAAAAGTTTTAACAACAAAGTCACCAAATTGGCAACTCCACTGCCCAGCAGACCGACTTCAACCATCTCATAAGTGTTGATAGGCTATTACTCATGAGGTGTAACCAATCAGATGGGCGGGACATTGAGCATTCTGCAGAGTGCTTAATACAGAGAAGCTGCGGGGCAGCTAATTCAGAGCTAGCCAAAGTAGCGCATTCTAAAATAAAATTTACTTTAATCAAACCATGGATCCGTGATATGTTTTGCGATCCGTCTCGCCACTAGTGTATTAGCACTGATCACTTTGGGGGGGGGGGGGTAAATTTATCCCCACCAGGAATAAAAATAATTAAGAAAAGGCAGGGATACATTGACCAGAAAGGGGGAAATCCCACGCATCCCCCCGGCAAATCGCACCCTGGTTTATGTTGTGAGTAAACATAAACAGTTGGAAAAGTATTTGAATGCTCGTCAATATGTTTGATCTGTTCATTCAGTCTTAAATTGGCAGTAAACCTGCTGCTGTCTTTGTCATTAATAAATGGCATATATGCTAAATGTCATTTGACCATACCGTAAAACATGTTTCATCACATCCGCTTGTCAGAGAATGTGTTGACACCTCTATGGTTGACACCAGTATGAAGTGATGTGGATATCTATGGACTTTTATGGTAATCAGCTAACCTAGCTCGCTAGTTTTTAATTGTTGGTGTTTTATTCCATTTTAATTAGGGCTGTTAATGCATGCAATTACTTCAAAAATTGTTCATGTATTAAAATAATTTAATGCAATTAATGCAAAATTACTGAAACACAGTTTCTATTCTAAACATTTTACCCAATTTCACTTCTTTGTTTGTAATCAGTTCATTTTAAACTACTGTATGTGAAATTTTTCGGTCCAGTGATCCAGTATACAAATCCATTCAATTCAAGTCAAGTCATTTTTATTTGTTTTTAACACTTTATACAATACTGATTTTGTCAAAGCATCTTTACAGTGTTAAACAGGAAAATAGTTTGTCATAATGCAAGATGACAATAACAAAGTCATTTTTCAGCTGAAGTTAGTTCAAAGATGATTCAGTGATGTCATCATCATCCAGTTCAGCTCTTTTCCAATAGTGTCTGTGGTTATGATTATCTTTGGTATCTACTTTGAAGGCATCTTGAGTAAAACATCTTCATATTTAACAAAACTCAGAAAAGACCTGAACTTTAAGCAACGTAACCTGTTTTTACAGAATACACATATGTAATCAAACAACAAGAGAAAATGAGAGAATCGTTCACTGTTCTTCACAGGTTAACTTCAGTACTTTTAATAATGATGAATGTATTGTTAATTCATACAGTGAAGACTGAACGGTGAAGTTCTTCTTTTTTTTACATTTGATTACTTTATTCAGTTTCTGTATAGTATTATTTTAGTAGGCTAAATTATTTTATTTGCAGTTTTTTTTCTATTTTATTTACCCTATTGTTTGTAAAATATTTTTTATTTTATTACTGACTGTTTCAACACCAGGAACATAAATTAAGAAAGCAAACAGTGTCTGACTTCATGGTGACTTGAAGCAATGAATAACAGTTCTGTTGCACAATGTACATTGTTTTATGCTACAACTAATTAATCTAAAAGGAACAAAACTATTAAAAAGGTGGAACTAAACATGAATGTAGCTAGTACAGCATCAATTTAATTACAATAAATCTCAGTGTGGATTGTGGACAGCAAACATACCATATTTGCCAAGGTAATGCTAAAGAGAACATGGTTTACTTCACACTGTCTTGATATTCAGTCAGAAATAACTCCTGACATCCACCTCTTGGGCTTGACAGATGAAATCATCTCTCTGAAGTCTCAGTTCTGCTCTATAACACAATTCACAGCCCTTCAGTTGATTGTTATCAGACTGAGAGACACAGACTAGTCCTGTTTAGATTATTACCATCAGGAGCAAATGATTCATGGGTAATATCACACTTCCACAGGTGAATCCCTTCAGTGTTTGACTTCCACAGGAGAATCCCTTCAGTATTTGGCTCCCAAACTCTGGAATAGCCTTCCTTATAATGTTCGGAGTTCAGTCACACTCTCTCTGTTTAAATCTAGATTAAAAACGCATCTCTTTCACCAAGCATTCGAATAATGTATCTCTTAAATTGTGACTGCAGTTGCATCTGATCAAATTCGCATTCTTAGTGTTAAGCTTGGGTTAAATTAATTAATTTTACTTTGTTGAACAGCAGCTATGCTAATGATGTCTCTATTTGTTTCTTTTGGCTAGGAAATACACAAGCTCCAGTCTGGACCCAGAACACCTGAGAAGAGATGATGCTGACCCTCAGAGGACTTCAGATGATGCTAAACCTGAATCAACAAACAGAACGAAGAAATATTGCTACAAGTGTGACTGCATCATATAATAATTGCGGTTAATAAAGTTAATCGTCTGGTTGACTATGCCTTGTATAAAGTTTTCTGGAAAATCCTGTCATATACTCACAAACTGACAGTCACCACTTATAAGCTTCTATTAAATATTGTAGAAACAAAATTTTCTGTAAAGTTGCTTTGTAATGATTTGTATCGTAAAAAGCGCTATACAATTAAACTTGAATTGAATTGAAACCTAATTCTGTGCGTCATTGCGCTATTTCTATGTCACTGCGCATGCGCAGTACTTTCCAGTATTGGTTCTCAATCTGATCAAGTGTTTACATGTCCTCTCGCTCTGATTTCAAAAGGGATAAACCACCCCTTACAATCCGATCGAAATTTTAGTCAGGAGTGCCAATGGACTCGGCTCATTGGCAAATTTTTTTTGAGAATGATAGGAAAAATGACGGCACTGTTTCAAACAAATTGGACATTTTTGGTTGGAGAATCAAAAATGGCTGCACAAAATATGATTCAGACTGTATTTTTTTAAGTGTATTTCACGACAGACATGTGTGTCTTGCATTAATGCTGTTATTTAATGGACAGGTTGAACTCTGGGGTTGCTCAATTCTGGGCAGATGTGGAGTGGATTCAAGCTTTCGCATGTTTTCACGGCTTTTGCTTTTTTTAAATGGTAATCATGGCCAATAATATGAAGTAGAGTTTAACAGATTACACAGTTAACAAGATTACGATTATGGCTGCCATGGATGAAAATTATGGATGAAAATTACTGAACCAATTGTATTAAGTTTTTTTTTAAATGTCAGCAAATAATAAAAACAAATGTTAATGTATATACGCAAATTATTTCCATATCATGTGATGGAAAAAATATTGAAACAATAGTTAAATATAAATGTCTGTCATTTAGAAGTGGTAGAAACTATTAGATATTAAATTATTAATGGCATATAACACATAATAAAACAGAATCAAGTCAAAGCGTGCATTTTTAAGTATATTAAAAAACAGAGTATATTCTCAAAAAATTTCAGAATATGCATAATAAATCACAATCTAGGATGCTAACAAATTGATAATGATGAACTTGAAAATACCAACTTAACATTTAAAGAGTGCATACATTCTGTGTCTGAGAGCATACGTGGCTTACGCAACATATATGACAATATATTATCAGCCTTTATGACTCATTTTTTAATCATGATCAATTATTCAATTATGTTATAAATGCAATAAATTTGTTTATATCATTGAATCAATGCATGTTTTTACATGCTTTTATATAAACTTATGGCCTCTTTACCTTCTGTCTATATTGGCTTCAGTTATGTTACTATGATTGATGTCAGTTTTAAGATTAGTTGGCCTGTGCAATTTGACCATGAATTTAATCAATTTATCAGTTAGGTCACAAATGTCACGATCGGTGTACTGGAAACATGGGAGAGGGAACCAATAGCAGGTAAGTCATTTAATAAGGGTAATCCAAACGGGTAAACAATCCAGGCAGGGTCAAAACCAGAAGATCCCCAGGGCGGAGCAGAAGACCACCACAGCCATGTGGTCAGGACGAGAGCCCCCCAAGGCGGAGCAGACCTCCGTGCGGCCAGTCCAGTGGTGAATAGCCTAGCCTTGACTCTGGAGAGTTCACTGGAACCTGACTCGACTCCGGAGAGTTCACTGGAACCTGACTCGACTCCAGAGAGTTCACTGGAACCTGACTCGACTCTGGAGGGTCAAATGGAACCTGACTCGACTATGGAGGGTCAACTGGAACCTGACTCGACTCTGGAGGGTCAACTGGAACCTGACTCGACTCTGGAGAGTTCACTGGAACCTGACTTGACTCCAGAGGGTCAGCAGTGACCTTCATCCTGTGCAGCGGCGCTGGGCAAGCAGCCATCTTGGGCCATGACTCTGGACAGGCGGCCATCTTGGGCTGTGGTGCTGGGCTGGCGACCATCTTGTACTGTGGCGCTGGACCGGTGGCCAGTTTGGGCATTGGCGCTGGGTTAGCGGCCATCTTGTGCTGTGGCGCTGGGTTAGCGGTCATCTTGTGCTGTGGCACTGGGCTGACAGTCATGTTGTGCTGTGGCGCTAGGCTGGCGGCCATCTTGGGCTGTGGCGCTGGGCTGGCAGCCATCCTGGGCAGTGGTGCTGGGCTGACGACCACCCCACCGGAAGAGACAGGAGTGGCTGGGGCTTCCCACCGACACCGATGCTGCAGGTAGCGCCCAAATTCCCAGAATTCCAGTGTCTCTAACTGTGCCATCTCCTCCTGAGACACTAGCCGCATTTCCACTGTCGGGCCAGTGCGAGCCAGGGCTTAAAGCAGCCCGGGCGGGGCTCATAGCCTCAGGCAAGCAGCACCGAGGCCAGAATAGCGCAGGGTTTCCACAGTGGAGCTTGAAGCACCGCTGCACGTCACTAAAACACGCCCTTTACACGCCTCTCAGAACAACGTTATGCAACCTCAAAATTTCACCAACAAAGAGAAGTTATCAGAAAACTAAGATATATGTCACTGGAACATGTGCGATCACAAAACGAACATGATAAAAGCAGCAGTTTGTTTGCATGCTTTGTTATATATTCAAATTCAAAAGCATCGATGTTTTAACTATAGAATACATGATACATTGATCATATTGATTTAATTTATCAGGACTCAAAATTAATCACACATAAATACACTTATTTCTATTTAATTAATTTATTTTTAACGCTCATGAAAATAGCCTGCTTATTCAGTCGAGTCTGTTTCTGTTTATTAGCCACAGTAGCCGTCATATTTAGAATGAATGATAATATCTCTATTTTTATAAAAGCTCCCGAACAAAAAACATTATTAGGCTATATTCTTTTATGATAGGCAAACTGAGAAAAACTCTCGAGACGAGGCTTGTGACAGATAATATAAGTTACTTAATGAATACACGATTGTGATAGAGAATAAGACGCTGAATTCTGATTTCTTCAAGCGGTCATATTTTACCATGTTTACTATATGTTTAGCGTGCACATATTTTTCATCGCTTATAAATATTTCAGCCTTGGTGATTCTATAATACGCATTGGATCAAGTTATTTCAAACACTCGCTGCTGACTGAAAGATAGTTTTGTGCTCGACTTATTTAAAAAAGTGTTTAATGCTGGTGTTAAAGCTGTTATCTTTCTGAAATGATCAGCAGCAAAGACTCTCTATTTTTATAAAAGCTCCCAAACAAAAATCATTATTATATTTTGAGGATATGCAACGTGGAGCTAAACTCACGAAACGAGACGACAGATAAAATGTTACTTAATAAATACACAATTGTAATAGAGAATAAGAAGCTGATGTCTAATTTATCCAAGCGGTCATATTTACCATGCTTACTATGGTAACGTTAATGTTTAGCATGCATAATCTTTTACATCGCTTCTAAATATTTAAATATAAAGCCTTGTTTAGTGATTATAATCCACATCAGATCAAGTTATTTCAAACACTTGCTGCTAACTAAGAGTGAGTTTTGAGCTCAACTTATTTTAAAACGTCTTTAATGCTGGTGTTAAAGCTGTTATCTTTTTGAAATGATCCGCGCTGAGCTCTCTAGACACGGAGAAACTCCGCCTTTGTTCATAACCCCTCCTCTAGCCCCAGCTGGCCCGCTTTGGCCCAAGGTTTTCGTGGGGCCAAAAAACCCTGGCCGTTGGCCCCGAGGAAGCCCCTGCGAGGCACGATCAAGCCCCGGAAGTGACAGTGGAAACGCGACTGGCCCTGGCACGCACTAGCACGCCCGGTCTCAGCTCGATAGTGGAAACACGGCTACTGGATCATCCAGCCCGTCGTTAAAATAGTGAAGCTGTGGTGCTGGGCTGGCGACCATCTTGTACTGTGGCGCCGGACCGGTGGCCAATGTGGGCATTGGCGCTGGGTTAGCGGCCATCTTGTGCTGTGGCGCTGGGCTGACAGCCATCTTGGGCTGTGGCGCTAGGCTGGCAGCCGACCTTGGGTTGTGGAGCTGGACTGGCGGCCAATCTGGGCATTGGCGCTGGGTTAGCGGCCATCTTGTGCTGTGGCGCTGGGCTGACATCCATCTTGTGCTGTGGCGCTAGGCTGGCGGCCATCTTGGGCTGTGGTGCTAGGCTGGCGGCCATCTTGGGTTGTGGCGCTAGGCTGGCAGCCATCTTGGATTGTGGGCGCTGGACTGGCGGCCAATTTGGGCATTGGCGCTGGGTTAGCGGTCATCTTGTGCTGTGGCGCTGGGCTGACAGTCATCTTGTGCTGTGGCGCTAGGCTGGCGGCCATCTTGGGCTGTGGCGCTGGGCTGCCAGCCATCTTGTGCTGTGGCGCTAGGTTGGCGGCTATCTTGGGCTGTGGCGCTGGACTGGTGGCCAATTTGGGCAATGGCGCTGGGTTAGCGGCCATCTTGTGCTGTGGTGCTTGGCTGGTAGCCATCCTGGGCAGTGGTGCTGGGCTGACGACCACCCCGCCGGAAGAGACAGGAGAAACACGGGAGAGGGAACCAATAGCAGGTAAGTCATTTATTAAGGGTAATCCAAACGGGTAAACAATCCAGGCAGTGTCAAAACCAGAAGATCCAAACAACATAAACAAGACACGAACACAAGGCAAGGCAAGGCAAGGCAAGAATTGACGGACATGAACTAATCTTCAAACATTAAACAAGGACTCCGTAACACAGACTCAGACAGACAGGGTATAAATACACAGAAGGATAATGAGGGAACAGGAGACAGGTGGGGAACAATCAATTACTCAACAAGGAGGAAGGTGACCAAATAAGGGAACAGGAAGTGATAAGGTGACAGACACCGTGTGAAAGGAGGACATCTAGTGGAACCCCAGGGAACACAACCCAGACACTGTGACAACAAAGTGATCAACAATGCTTAAACATCAGAAATAATGAATTTTATTAACATAATGAAAACTTACACTGTCATTTTGAGAGGATGGTTAAACATGTTCATGAAGAGGTTTGTTTTGCGTAAAAATGAATAAAAAATTCACTGAGGAATAAAGAAGATGGTGTTGCCTTCCCTCTATGGGTTAAAAACAATAAATGCTTGCCATCTTCATTATTAGTAGACAGAAATGAATGTCTTTTCAACAAAGAGTTTGCAGATATCTCCCCACACACAGTGAATATGATTTTTCTCAGCTAGAAATGTTTTTCCACTCTTTTTCATTGGCAGGAGTCACTCCAGATGGGCAGCTGCAGTCTCACCTCCTGGCCTTCTTTTATTTAATCAGTTTTTTGCTCTCCTCTCATCTCCTCTTGTTGACGGGGTTGTGTGGATCATAGATCTCAACGGTGTCTTCGTCCAGCATATTGGCATCTTTTACCTTTCTGGTTTGTTCATCAAAGTGCAGAACATGGGCCATCCTAAATCGCAAGGGGAAAAGGAGCTCAGTTCAAAAGCACAGCAAAGCACAGCTCATGGGCCACTAAATCATCAAAATCAGTGCTGGGAATTTCCCAGTGGAACAGATCTGATCAGAGCAGACTTCCGACTCGGATGAGTCTGTGAACAATCTGTTTTTAAAGCATTTTTAAAGAAATAACTGAAAAATGTGTCATTTACTCCCACTGTGAGTGGTGCCTATACTAAACTAAACTAAGCTAAACTAAACTAAAATTAAATATATAAAATATGAATAAAAAAGTTAATAATATTTTAACAATAAGATAAATTAATAAATAGTATAATATATATAATAATTTATTAGCAATAGTTGTAGTAGTATTGTTGTTGATATACTTATTTTATTATAGTTTGTACAATAACAATTATTATTATTATAATGGGTTTGGAACAACATTATGTCACGGTTCATGAATTCACTCTCTCTCTCGTCTAGCGTGCTGTTGTGTGTGTGTCTGTGGGCATGGTCACTGATCAGCGATGATCAGCAGCGCCAGCTGGTTTCAATTGTTTGTTCCCTTTATAAGTTCAGTAACCTGTGTTTCATGTTGTCAGATCGTTGTTCTCCCCAGTGTGCTCCTGTACCTGTTCCCGTGTCTTTAGTTCCCTAGCTTCCCAGTATTTCTCATGCCACTGAACCCATTACCCTCATCACGTCTGGCAACCACACCGAGACTATAACATTCCTCCTCATGAACTCTCCATTGGCACCTATCGTTCTTGGTCATCCTTGGTTCACTCAGCACAATCCTAGAGTCGATTGGGGGCACAATTCTGTATCTATGTGGAGTAATACTTGTCATGAGTCATGTTTAGTGTCTGCGTGTTCATCTGTACCTGTGTCTGTTTTTCAGGAGGAGACAGTCAATTTATCTAACGTGCCCGAAGAGTACCAAAACCTGAGAGAAGTGTTCAGTAAGTCTCATGCTGCTTCTCTCCCTCCACATCGTCCCTATGACTGTGCCATAGACTTAGTACCAGGTGAGTCTCCGCCTAAGGGCAAATAATATTAACTTTTTGTTCCAGAGAGGGAGGCTATGGAGAAATATATTTCTGATTCTCTAGCATCCAAATTCATTAGACCTTCCTCATCTCCAGCGGGGGCGGGGTTCTTTTTTGTGGGGAAGAAGGATGGGTCTCTGCGACCGTGCATTGACTATCGAGGGTTGAACAACATCACGGTAAAGAATACTTATCCTTTGCCGTTGATGTCTTCTGCTTTCGAACGATTGCAGGGAGCATTCATCTTCACAAAATTGGATTTACTTAACGCTTATTATTTGGTTTGCATAAGGAAGGGAGATGAATGGAAGATCGCATTTAATACCCCCAGAGGGCACTTTGAATACTTGGTTATGCCCTTCGGGCTATCCAACTCGCCTGCGGTCTTCCAAGCACTCGTCAATGACGTGCTGGGAGATATGGTTGATCAATTCATATATGTTTACCTGGATGACATATTGATCTTTTCCTCGTCATGAAGGCCTTTGAAGGGGTAACGCCTCCGCCCGATTGCCCACCGAACCGGTTATTTGTGCCTGAGGAGTATTGGTCTGAAGTCATTTAGTGGGGTCATTGCTCCAGTATAGCTTGTCATCCAGGAGTTAATCGTACCATTTTTTTGGTTTATGCAACGATTCTGGCGGCCGTTAATGGCTCGTAATATCCGTAGTTTTGTTTTGGCTTGCTCTGTTTGTGCCACTGGTAAGACGTCCAACCGACCCCCTAATGGGTTACTACAACCGCTGTCAGTCCCTTCGAGACCCTGGTCCCACATGCAGTTTCCTTTCATTAAATTAACTGACTTAATATCTCATTACATGATTTGAGCACACTATTCAGCACAGCAGCAAACCAGTCAGATTGGTACTTTCAATTTCTGTATGTATGCGACTAGCGTAAAGTTAACTGAGGGACTGATCTACAGCTTCAGCCTGTACAGTGATGCCCCATGGAGGTGGTCTCAAAAATACAGCCCAGATGCTCATCTATATTGCATTTCTTCAGTAATGCTCCTTCTCTCTCTCCTTGGCAGGCAGGAGATTGGCAGGGAGGTGATTGGCAGGCAGAATAACATTCCACGGAGCATTCCTGAGTGCCAGCATCAGAAAGAAGAGCTCACAGCTGGCTAAAGTTGCTTACTGAGGACTCCTGAAGACTGCAGCCCAATCCAAGAAAAAGATTACACTACACCAACAGGACACAGAACTACATTTCTGAGTAGTTCTACTAACGGCTTCTATGATTTCAGAAGACCACACAAAGATATTTGAAGAGAAATTGCTCCAATGGTGTTCCAAACCCATCAATGTTTTTCATCTTCTTTGTATTCACAATCACAGTCCTGAATCATTCTTCAAAATATCTTCTTTTGTGTTCTACAGAAGAAAGTCAGTCATACAAGTTTAGAATGATGAGAGTAAATAATTAATGGATTTTCATTCTCTCTGAGGTAATATTTAGGGCATTGTTTTTGGAGTAAGCCTAGGTTGAGGTGCATATCCACACATCTCACCTCTGCTCTACTGACCTACATTTCATTCTGAGATGATGGCTTCAAGACATGGAAAGAAACCTCAAAGAAACATCAGGAAGGGTGAAACAGGTCATTGTTATCATCACATAAACGGCTGGATGGCTCTCTGGGGTCTCATCTAAACCAAAGAAAGATGCTAAAGGAACTGACATTCCACACCTGTTGGAGCTATTCTGGTGATGGTCAGAATTTCTGGAACGACTCTATCCTTCACAAATCCAAATCTGCGTCTCATACTAAACGCATTCACCTCCAAAGCCCAGGGGTGGTTTGAAAGAACAAGACGTGATGGGACTCCCACCTGTCATTCAATACGGTGCAAGTTTTGGTGGTTTCGCACAAGTGTGTCAGGAAGTACCTGAAGGAGATAAAGGCAGATTTTAAATTGAGCCAGTTGTCCGAGTCAAGATGAATGCATAAAGGAACCGAGAACAGAGAGGTCTGCTCTCTAATATTATGAGTCTTCTCGTTGGTAAGCAATCTGCCACGCAATTTTTGAGCAATCACAGAACCCCTGGATTCTGCCAAAGAGACGCATAAAGAGTCTGCGAGTGCATGCAAGCCCATTTTTAAGTGTTCGGCTGAGTGTGTGTGCATGCTTGCGTCCATTGTTTGAAGTCCGTAGGAGATGTGACAGCTCATCTAGAATGTCATGCTGGCAGGACTCCCGTCGTGTAAATCAGCCGGCTCTGATAATTTCTCTAGCATTCTTGGTGATGACAGCCTGCTTGGAGTCCTCGCCTAGAGTTTTGGCACAAGCAAAAATCCCACCATTTGATTGGGGCTGTAATCAGGGAGGGGCTCCCGCCTCGATTCCGAGGCCCTCGGAAGCCTCTTCCTGAATTTATTTTTCTTTCGCTTTTGTGAAAGAGGGGGAAGTGGGAGCAGAGGCCTGGGCGAAATGGGGTTTTGTAGACGCAGACACAGATGGAATAGTTTACAATCTGGCCCAGACTTGACTTCCAGTGTCTGACCTGTTGTAACCCATATTACATTTGTGGGCTGCAACAGGCGTTCAGAAAGTGGTACAGACTTCCCACTGCTGTTTTTCTAGCACTGGGGGCCTCCCATCCCTCGTTCTCTCCGGAGTCAGACCAAAAATGCCCCAGCATCATGGGGGTCCTTAGACAGTAATGACAGTCCATCCTAAAGACGAAGTAACTGATAGGAAACATGTAGGAACCCGGGCTCAGACAGCACCGCCCACCCCTTTTGTGCTCACATATGGTATTTGTTGGAGTATTTGAGTGCATATATTTAGATTAAGACTCAAGGCCTTTGATGAAATGTGAATACGAGAGAAAAACACACAGAGTCCATTCATTTCCCTGTGGTGGTTTGCAGCGTGAAAAGGGAGGACGACTGTCTGACAGATCTTTGCTTTATCCTCAGCACATCACCGCTGTAGAAAAGACTCGCACACCATTAATACTGATAATTAATCAAGTGGAAAGACATTACTCTTCACAGAGGCATGCGCCCGACCGCATTCTTTACATTTGATTGTGATTTACGGTTTTCCTGCGAAAGTGCAAAATGACTGCAGCGGATGTCTACCAAACATCTACTGAAGTGAAGTTTCTGCTCTATAAAAAGTCACTTCAAACGCTTCCAAAGGAAAACTACCCTAGGTTTCAATGAACTGTATCAATGGATAGGTTATACGTTAGTGTGTGACCCAAAAAAGCAAACCACTGAAGCTATACGTTTTAACCGAGACCCAAAAAAAAACAGAATGATTTACCAGTCTGCTTCCAGTAATCCTCGGAAAAACTAGAAGTGCTGTGTGACGCATTGGTCATGGCAGGGCTTTAGAAATGAAGCGTACCTATGAATCACAGTAATGTCCAATCACGTTGAACGTTCATTAAATAGAAAAACACATCTTTCAAACTGGAAGCCATAAATGTGGATGAGCAAAATCAGTTTTTAAGTACCTACAACCATCTCAGATCGCATACTTACAAACACATGCATTGGTAACACTTTAGAATAAGGTTCCATTAGTTAATGTTAGTTATTGTAATGTATTAATTAACATGAACAAACAATGAATAATACATTTATTACTGTATTTATTCATCTTCGTTAATGTTAGTTAATGAAAATACAGTTATTCATTGTTAGTTCATGGTAATTCACAGTGCATTAACTAATGTTAACAAGCACAACTTTTGATTTAAATAATGCATTAGTAAATGTTGAAATTAACATGAACTAAGACTTATAAATGCTGTAGAAGGATTGTTCTTGCTTAGTTCATGTTAATTAATACATTAACTAACATTAACTAATGTAACCTTATTCTAAAGTGTTACCCATGCATCTTCATCACATGTGCTAGGAAGATTATGGAGAAAAAAAGACTCTAACCGAAACATTTCTAACTGATATTCTATTTGTGTACTTAAGCGCACAATCAGAGCAATAACTTTGTGCCTCTCATAGCGCATTAAGATTGATGCTCCCTGGAGCCTGATTCATTTTGCAGCATCATAAATGTTATGTAATGTAATATGTTATGAATGTCTCCAGTGACATACAGACAGATGAGGCAGTTGTTACAGCTCATGACATACAACAACATCTGACACAATGCCTAGTAGTGAGTGATGTTGCGAAAACAATCAGTAGGGAAGAGTGGGGTAAGATGTGCCGCTTTTTACTAATGCTTGATTGTATTTAGAGATGTCGGCTATCAACTGAAATTACAAGTGTTGATAACTGAGCTATAAAAATATGACTTCTCAATAAAAAGTGGTACAGCTTGCCCCACGTTAGGGGTTAACATGTAAACGGATAAGCTGAAACATTAGGGAAAAGTACGTAAATGATTTACAGTCCAAATAAAAATATGAACATAGATAAGAAAAACAGCAATAACAAACAAACCCATTCTCAAGTAGGCTATCATATTTCTGCACATTGTTTGCATTTTCATAAACTTTTCCAAAAAATGTTTAATATTCTGAATATTTTAATGCAGTGTTTAAAAAAAATTTTAGTCACTGGCCAGGTACTATTTAGGATTTTTTTTTAAATAATTAATGATTATAAATATAACATGATTCAAGCACTAAACATTCACACATCATTTATATTTTGGGCCAAGGAAATGCAATGCAATGACAAAATAAATTTTAGCTGTCATGTCACAAGCAGCTGGATACTTGGTTGTGTTTGACAGAACAGACAGAAGGCATTTATTTTAAAATGTAGCTATCTGAGGAAACATGGTCGACCGGTATTGATGCAGGCGGTTAGTGCTGGTTTGGTATTGGTCTAGCTACATTATGTTGACCATCACAACTTGACAGACCAAAACCTGGTCTTCAAAGTAAAGCAAGTTGACCTAGCTGGTGTATAGAAAATGGTTTATCACCCGGCACTGGTTCTGCTGACACTTGTAATGAGCGTCTGTTAAAATTACAGCACGTGTATGACTACAGGTTGAAGTGCCCTGTCTGGAGTAGAGGGGGTGTGACACGTTCCATCTGGACACTCTGTCTGCTGGAGCAGTTATTTACTCCATTAAGTCAGCTGAGAAAACTACTTCTCCACAAGTGGCTATTGCAGCGCAGCAAAAACAAACACTGCATACTGTTCTAATGGTGTCAGCGCGCTGCAGAGCCAAGCGCATTACTTGGCCAGAGAGCGAGGTGGCTCAGGCACACTTAAGGCAAGCAGCTGTGCCTGATGTGGAGAGAGGTTATGAACGTTTCGCTATGTCAGTCCAAATAAATAGCTCTGCTTCCATAATGCGAAACAGTAGCTGTGCACTGGGACAAGCAATGAGGCGCAAGTTAGTGAGAATGCATTTGATCACAGACAACTGCAAGTCCATTAGTGCATTAACCTCAGTAGGAATGAAGAAGCGAGTAAAAGCAAATCACCAGCCCTTATCGTCATCCTCGCCAAGATCCTAGACGTCTTCCATTGGAACGCCAGGGGAGTCCGAAATCGCAGATGATAGATTGGATTTAAAGCGTTCCAAAAGAGCGAGTGTCTTTAAATGCAAAATTTTTTTTTTTGGCTTGGGGTATTTTGGGGGGAATTTAAAAAAAGGCTCTATGCTTATTCAAAGGGACAGTTCATGTAGAAATCCTGTCATCACCCTCATTTCATTCCAAACATGTATTACTTCCATTTTTCTATTCAATAGGAAGGTTGAGTGATCGGCATAAATCTTTTTGCGATGATGTAAGTTTGAGTAGTGTGCAGGATTTATATTTTTCTAGTTTATATTGGACTTTTGAACTATGCACCAACACTTGATTAATGTGTGAGGTACTATATTTTGTATTGGGTTCTGTGGAAGGAAATTCAGTTTTCCAAGCACTGAAAGTCAATGGGGTCCAGTGTTGTTTGGGACTCCAAAAAAATTCACTGTATGGACAAAAACAGCTGTAACAGCCCCTCATTCACTGAAAATATTGGCCCTCCAGCACATTCAAATATTGCCATTTGATTTATTCTTGAGTCAAATCTTTACTTATATTGACTTTGCTACAGATAATCGACTAACAGCCTGTGATCAGATTCTGTAGTAGACTGCAGGAACAAATAACTTGCATAATTTTGAATGATAGCCCATAAGCAAAATCCTTAACATTTAGACAAAGGAAAGAAATAGTAGAATACAGTATGGTGGATGCTTTTAGAAAAGGCAATGGTTTAAATAGCAATTGTTATTCATTATGACAAATTTTTGTATTTAACAGTGAAAACAAGTCAAGGAATGTACATGCAGCCAAAGTTAATGTCACTTGACCAAAAACACATTATTTATGAGTGTTTACATATGCAGAAAGGATCTGTTACACATTTTTTCTTTGTGTTCATTGCAATATTTATGATTTGTCGAAGGTCTGAATTCTTGACACTTTACCCTTGTAATTTCAGTACTTACATTACCTAATATAACCTAATACAAAGTCATGTGCTTTATGCTTTGTTAAACTGCATTTGAAGTAATTTAGTATGAATATTGCATTATCAATATATTACTAATAAAATGTAATTGTCAAACAAAGTATGACTTTAGATTTTGAAGTTGCAATAAAGCACACTAGTGGTCACGGCAGTCTTCATAAATTCACCAGTGTTTCACAGAAGAAAGTAAGTCAGAAAGGTTTCAATTTGAGTAAATTATGGCAACATTCTCATTCTTGGGTAAACTTGTCATTTAGTTAAATTCAATTGAAATGTATTTGTATAGCACTTTTCACAACCTCCTCACTGATTGGCTTACTGTCACCTTTGAGAGAAAGAAGAGCAATTACAATCTATTTAAGACAAATTAACTTCCGTTTAGGGATCAGTCTGTCTATTATTTATATGCCCATACAGTTTTATGCGAACATTTGGGAACCCCTTGCAGAATCTGTGAAAATGTGAATAATAATAATAATAAAAAAAAAAGCTTCTTTTGCATATTTTAACCCATTATTTTTTCAAAGTAATGTATGTAAAGCTAGTTCATTTATAGTGGAGAGAGTGGGAAAAGATGTGCTAGGGTGAATATTCAATAAATATTAAATGACTAAATATTCAGAAAAGGCCAATCATACATTTTCCTGTAAGTGCATTTTAATGCAATGTTTTATTAGATGTTTAATCCATTTTTTATTAGGTCAAAGCAAAATTATCCAGGTGTAAAACTATATGTTAGCAAACTGCCAGTGTATTAATCCACATAAAATGCTTAGCTAAAAAAAAAAATCTTTTTATTTTACTCTTTTAAATTTGTAGCTAAATATATGAAAGGTTTTTCTGTCTGGTTAAAGAAAAAAATAATACTCTGGAATGAGCCTGGAATGTTTAAACACTTACAATGTTTAAAGAAATAACAACAAACCTTGGACAAAAGCTCATCATATGTACAGACAATGCTAAACCGTAGCATTATCCAATGAAATTAGTTTCCTTCTACAAATGCTAGAATTAAAAATCCCTGAACCCTGTAAGAGGATACGATGGTCATATAAAACTCCCTCCTAACCATTCGCAACAATTTGAAAGGTGCCTAAGAATGAAAGTGTTTTCTACAAATCCCATGCTAGAATTGCAGGAATAGGAAAAGTCAATAACATCAAGGCTGGATTGTTGGCACTGGTGCCACTGCAAATTCCCCAGTTTAGACGTCACAGTCTAAACTGTGGGTACAAAGACTCTTTCGACTGCACCTGCCCTATTGGGAACTTTGACTGAATGCTTCTCCACAACAAGCTCAAGGGGAACAAACTGCCTCCAGCATTTGGGTGATCTAAAAATCTTTTTCCCCTCACAAATCGAATACTTGTTTACTCTTCGTATTTATGGTGCATTGAAAGCCGCATTTGGAAAGAGGCCGGAAATTCGTTTTTCATCAACTGAGAGCATGCTGTTCGTCTGATAGACACTGACTGTGTTTGAAAATGTTTACTCTGTGGCATGAGCTAATAGAAAACTAGAAAGACAGAAAGAAAGTAATGAGCCAAAGACTATTAAAACACATTGACTGTGCAGAAAACTGAACACTCTAAATCTTTTCAAATCTATAAAGCAAGGGCTTCCAATATCAGTTGAAAGCATATTTATTATGTCCACTCTCCAGACAGTGAAAGATAAAGCTTTGATAGGACTATAATAAACATGTATTAAAGCAAAGTACAAAAACTTCTACATTCTTTAAACAGTTTGCAGATGCTGTGCATAAATGGCAATAAATAAAAATATATTGCTGCAACATGTTGAACGTTTCTTTAAAGGACTATTATATTATATTATATTATATTATATTATATTATATTATATTATATTATATTATATTATAACACCACCACTCAAAAGTTTGGGGTCATTAAGATCGTTTTCATTACTTTGTCATAAGAACCTTATTAAACCATTAGACACATGTTGAACTGGATGTCATTAATATGTCTGAGAATCAAACATCTCGTCCTTTAGCGGAAAGCATTTCTGGGCCAGACTCACCTGAGGAATAATGTTCAGTTCGAGTGGCACACAATTGAGTAACTAAAGTTTGAGTGAAACAGGTTATTTGAAGAGAATGGCTATCATTAGCTACTCAAACCATGCAATTACTTATTTACAGAGGTATTCAACGCATGAATACCACAAACTAGGAGATGTGAATGAAATCACCTTTCTGAAATGTCAGTACTAGTAACAACCATTTTCTTTGTGATTCATGTGTGCAAAAAGCGATGCCTTCCACTCTGCTTGCTCAGCGCTCGCGCTCAGGCCCAGCTGCAGACCGTGACTCGCAGGCCTGCTGAATGATGGCACCCTTAGGGCCTACAACACCAGCAGCACACTCCATCGACTCCAGCTGGTGTTGCTAAGTACTGTCTTTGAGTTTGACAGCTATTCTAACAACATTCCGTCCCTCTCCTGTCACTCCGGACAAAAAGAGCTACAAATCAAGCAACCGGCAACAGGAGGGGTGATGGGGACGACAAACACCTCGTCATTTGGGAGGTGGATTATTTCCCATTTGCTGGTCAAGATCGAGGGGATGAATTCAAGGCTTCTTGAAGCAACAGTAACTGTGATCTATCAGTCAGCGCTGACGTCTTCAGCACACAAAGACCCAAGCTTCTGCTGTGCGCTAAACTGTATAATTAAATGTCAAAGATCTAAGCTTAAAAGTTAATAATCCGTTGTTCAAGAAACTAGAATATCTTCTGTGTAGGGCTGCTATCACCCTAAAAATGAAGGCTACCAAAATAAAATACACATGAAGGCAGTGTAATCTGTATATCCAAAGTCAGATTCTGGCGAAGTCAATATTTAAAGGCCCTTCTACAAAGGCCTATTTACTTTTGATGAAATAACAGAGTTTCTTTTTTGTTGCAATTAGAAATTGTGGCTCTCAATACTGTCAGGGTTCTGCAGTTGTGTCTATTTTGTCTTTGTTTAGTGCTTGTCTGTTTGTTCTGTGTATGACCACATGGCTTTGTCTTTGTTTATGTTGGCCATGTGCTCCTTTCGTCCCGCCTCCTTGTTTCACATTACCACGCCCCCTTGTTTACTCCTTGTTTGGTGCTCATTCATTGATTGTTCTCACCTTGTGTTTGTGTGCTTTCCTTCCTATTTATTGTGCTCATTTTTTCCTCTCATGTTTTTGTAAAAATAGAGATAACTGGAAATTAATGTTGTCACAAAACCGCATTATGCCCTAAATTTTGTTGACTGAGCTTAACTAGTACTGAACCCAAAATATCATACATATTATAAGATACATTTTTTACAGTGTATTAAAGAATATATATTTTTTCTTTGAAATAAGTCTCTTATTCTCACGAAGGCTGCATTTATTTTATCAAAAAAGTAATATTGTGAAATAGCCTAGTGTAATATTTGAAAATAACTTATGTCTATTTTAATAGATTTCAAAGTGTTGTATTTTCAGCATCATTCCTCCAGTCTTCAGTGTCACAAGATCCTTCAGAAATCATTCTGATATACTGATTTGCTGCTTGTGACACATTTCTTCTTATTATCAAGGTTGAAAGCAGTTATGCTGCTTCATATTTTCAACTTTGATACACTACCATTCATTAGTCTAATGAAAGATCTTTAACATTTCAATTTATTTTTTTTAGTTTTTTTATTTAAGCTTTATTTAAATAGGAGAGTCTCATTGAGATTAAAAAACTCTTTTTCAAGGGAGTCCTGGCCAAGAGGCAACAACCTTTACACTATTATAAACATACAAAGAATCATTAAAATAGCACAGGTTCTGAAAAACACTTGCACAACTGTAAAACAATTAATATTTTTATTCAACAAGGATGCATTACATGGATCAAAAGTTACAGTACTGTTACAAAACATTTCTATTTCAAATAAATTCTGTTATTTTGCATCTTACATACAGCAAAGAATCCTGAAAAACAATAGCGATTTCTACAAAATATTATGCAACAAAGAAGATTTTCAACATGAATTAATAATAAAAATCATTATTAATAACTGAGCACAAATGATACTTGATAATAATAAATAATAAATGAGCAGCAAATCAAAATGATAGAATAATTTCTGAAGATCACGTGAAGCTGAAGACTGGAGTAATGATGCTGGAAATTCAACTTTGATCACAGGAATAAATTGCATTTTTAAATATGTTCTAATAGAAAACAGTTATTTTAAATTGTAATATTTAACAGTATTACTGCTTTAGTGTATTTTAGTGAACTTATCAAATTCACAGCTACCAACTAAGAGTTTCACTTTAGAAAATGAAAAATATGAGGTTGATATTTATTGGTGGCAAATTTACTGCAAGTACACAAATGCACTGAAATATTTTGATAAGAAATACATTGCTATTTTGTCTCTTTTCATAAGATTACACTCTCACAATTTCTCTTGCACTTCAACATGTTTGACTGACAAGGCACAATCGAAATAAAACACCCTGTGCACACAGGCATAACCTGTATAAATAACTCAGAGTAGTAGAAAGAATGTTGCCACATCATTTAGGGTGGGTATAAAATGGACTGTGTTTTTTAGCATGTCTCTCTTATTTTTGGCTCTCAAAAATGACAGCAATGCCAAGAAAGAGAAAACCAGACTAGACGAACATGCTATAATTTATGTCTTGAAAACTGAAGAGATGTCTGTCAAAAATAATCATTTAAAAAGGTACAAATGTCTTCTACTTTGCTTGCTGAATCGCGGAGGAGACAATTAGCTTCTTCCTAGAATAAGATACCAGATGCCAAGAAAGTGGCTTGTTGTTATTAGAGAGAGGGGAGGAATGTGTTTGCTTTCAGGACTGAATACAAAGCTGGAAGTAGCCACTGTGGACACATGAACACCAGAGAAGCGGAATCAAACCCAAACATTGAGATTAGAAGGTGGGACCAGATGACTAGATGGAAAGAGAGCCAACTTTCACATTAACCGAGATGGAAGCAGAACATCAGTGAAGCTACTGAGGCCTTAAGTTCAGTTTTAAACGTGGAAAATTCTAAATTACTATTTGCTTTTGTTAGTCATGAATTCATGTTAAAATTATCAAAACATTTTTTTTTTACATTTATTAAAAATATTTATAGCCAGATTAGTCTGATTATATTTAGATAATATCAATTTCATTACATAAAATATTATTACTTTGTATTAAGTATTATTATTACTATCATATTACTATCACTTATATATTACTACTACTTTATTTTTTATTCCTCTTTTGCTTTTAATAAAAACAAACAAGAAAAAAAAGTAACCAAACAAAAGAAACAAATAAATAAAATCTAAAAAGAAACAAAAAATGGTAAAGGTCTTGTAGTTTAGCCAGGACATTATCTGTTAAATTTACGGAGATTTCTTTTAACCCTTTAAACACAACACAATGCAATTCATAATTCAAAATACAGATTAAAACACCTTTGAAAATTCAATAAGGAAAATTCCTCAATATTAACAAACTACATTGTGTCCTATTTGTATTAACTTTTTTAAAGTTATATTTATTTACTTTGTTTATAATAATAATACCAAAATAATAAATAGTAATTAATGAATTATATTGTATGTTAAACATTATAAACTTTTTTCCTTTTTTTTTCTTTTTTGACATGGTTTCTAAAAAGCTGTTTACAAAGACAATTGACAAATGTGGGCAAAAGTCAGTTTCTGCCACTGTAATTTTTTTCTTGTGAATAATAACAAAATACATACATATCTGCATATCTACCAACAGCAATTTGAGGATGTCACGTCTTTAACAGTTTGGAAAAAAAAAAATATTTCACAGACAACTAAGTAATCTGATATTTTAAGTAACACAAACAGACCTAAGTGAAAACCAGGCTTTAGTATGACTATTTATATATAAACTAACGATGAAGTAATCATAATTGGTTCGAATAAAATATCAAAAACCACATAATATGAACATAACCAAGTTACGTATATTATGTATTAAAACAACGGCCTGGTTTTATTTTGAAATAGTGATGTACAATATATGGCATATTTACACACAGGTTGATGTATTCTTCGCTGTTGGCAAAAGTTTCTAAATGATTTACATTACAAATCTAGTGAGATAATGCACACTGTTTTTCCAGATAAACGTTAATTCAATTCACAGCATAAACAGAGAAAGAGTTTAGCCCCTTTCACGCATAGTGTTTACTGGTATATTACCGGTAAATTACCATTATATTTAAGCATTTGGAAGACGCTTTTATCCAAAGAACCGTGCATTCAGGCTATAAATGTTTTTGATTTTTGTCAGTATGTTTGCTTGGGAATTGAACCCACAACCTTTTGCGCTGCTGACACAATGCTCTATGACTGAGCCACAGGAACACCATTAACAAAAATCCCGGTGTGACGAGTGGTGGCTGGGCCGAGAGCCGTGGGAATGGAGCGAGGCCAGTGGAGTGATTGGGAAATGAGCAACACCTGCTCCACTCACCGGTCTCGCGTCCCACGGAGGAGATTAAAAGGATACAAAAGAGAAGCGACGACAGTGAAGGACGAGAGAGGACCAGGCCTGGATTTTATTTTGTGTTTGGCTTTTGTTTGTGCCGTGAGAGGCTGTCGTCCTGGTTGTGGTTATTTTGTAATCAAAGTTTCATTTTGAATATCCACCGGTTCCCGCCTCCTTCTTCCCGTAAGTTCGTAAGGATTTACACTGGTGCAGAAACCCGGGAGGAAGGTGGGACGCGCTGCCGAAGATCCCTCACCGCCGCCATGGACACTCGATGGGCGAACACGCTGCTGGCTGCCCGCGATGTGGAGGGGCGGCTGCCATCTGTGAGGGAACAGAGGAGTCGGTGCCGTTCGCCAGTGGGCCGGAGCCTGCTGCCATCTGATAGAATGAGGAGGAACAGGGAATGTGTCACGGTAGGAAATCCAGTGTTTCCTCCGTGTCATGTTTTGTGATTGTTTTTGTACTTACGTTGTCCCCATGTGCTCGTTTAGTTGATTGTCATCACCTGGGTGTTAATTGTCTCGCTCCAGCTGATCTTCATCACACCTCAGCTACTTATACTCACCTCGCTCTCTCTCTGTTGTCAGATCCTCTCTCATGTCTCCGTGTCCTAGTTGGATTACCGTCTTCCGTGTTCGTGTGCTGGATTGGATTCGTGTTGTCGTCCTCGTGTCAGTGTTCCGGTCTGTTCCTGGTTTCACCCATTGACCTCCTTCACCTGCACCATCGACTTCACCATCCAGCTCTTCTCACGCCACCGTAGACCTTCCTTGCCATTGCCAACATTCTGGACTCTCTTTCTAATAAACATCATCTTATTGCCTGCAATTGCTTCCTCCTCATTTACCTGCCGTTACAGAAGGATCTGACCATCATGGAAGCAGCAGGCGATCGCTCCCCATCTCATCTGGAGGAATTTCTGCAGAGAGCCTTGGGTCGTATGGATCGCCAAGACAAGGCGATAGATGAGATGGGTCGAGCCTTCCAAGCAATGGTGACGAAGGTGTCCGAGCTCGCTCTCCAGACTCAACACCAACAACAACAGCCACCCGCTGCGCCTCCCACGCCACCCACACCGCCGATCGTCTCCGGGGGTATTTCCCAGCCCGAACCACGCCTCCCCATCCCTGAGAAATATGCGGGTGAGCCAGAGTTTTGTCGTTCATTCCTGTCTCATTGTTCTCTGCACTTCGCCATGCAGCCCCGCACGTTCTACACCGAGGAAATGAAGGTGGCATTCGTCTTGTCACTACTGACGGGAAGGGCTGCCCTCTGGGGGACGGCGGTGTGGGAGAATCAAGACAGCTGCTGTGCCTCGTTCCACGCCCTTTCGGAGGAGATGAGACGGGTCTTCGACCGCTCCGTCGCCGGGAGGGAAGCGGCTAGACTTCTCACGGACCTACGTCAAGAGGACAGGTCCGTATCCGATTACTCGATTGAGTTCCGCACCCTGGTGGCGGAGTGTAAGTGGAACGAAGAGGCGCAGTGGGATCACTTCCTGCATGGGCTGGCTGACCGCATCCAACAGGAGATCCGCGCCGTCGAGCTCCCCACTTCTCTCAATAGCCTGATTGATCTCACCATCAGAGTTGACAACCGACTCGATCAAGCCGCCAGACGGAGGGGGAGAGCAGTTCTCGCGAACAGACCGGAGGCTCAGTGTCAGCGCTCAGAGGTTGCGGTCAGCCCACCGGGAGATCTTGAACCCATGCAGGTGGGGCGAGCTCGGCTCTCCCGGGAGGAGAGGATCAGGCGGAGATCCCTGGGACTATGTTTATACTGCGGCAGCCAAGAACATCATATCCAGCGTTGTCCGGTAAAAGACCAAGCCTGATAGTAAAACAGAGGCTACTATCGGGTGGGATCTCTGCCAGGAAGACCTCATCTACATCGACACTCCTTCCGGTGAGTCTACGGTGGTCCACCCACGCACTCGATCATCACGCTTTGTTGGATTCTGGGGCAGAGGGTAGTTTCATGGACTTCAAGTTTGCTTGTAAGCTTAACATTCCTCTCACCTCCCTCAAACACCCCATTGCACCCTTTGCTCTCAACGGACACAGATTACCAGTCATCACACAGACCACATTACCTGTTTCTCTCATCACATCTGGCAACCATACTGAGGAGATCTCATTCTACATCACGGACTCACCTCAATCCCCCATCGTTCTCGGTCACACCTGGCTTCAGAAACACAACCCCAGGATCAATTGGCGCCTTGGATCTGTGGTTAGCTGGAGCGAGGAATGTCATTTGTCTTGTCTTTTGTCTGCTGGTGTTAATGTTTCTGAGTCTGTGTTTCAGGGGGAAGCAGTGGATTTGGCTAACGTGCCCGCGGAGTACCACGACCTGAAGGAGGTGTTCAGTAAGTCTCGTGCTGATTCTCTTCCTCCTCATCGTCCCTATGACTGTGCGATAGAGTTATTGCCAGGTACTTCTCCGCCTAAGGGCAAGTTATATTCTTTGTCTATTCCAGAGACGGCGGCCATGGAGAAATATATATCCAGTTCTCTAGCAACGGGGTTTATCCGCCCTTCTTCTTCTCCAGCGGGGGCGGGGTTCTTTTTTGTGGGAAAGAAGGACGGATCCTTGCGACCTTGCATTGACTACCGAGGGCTGAACAACATAACGGTAAAGAATACCTATCCTTTGCCACTTATGTCTTCAGCTTTTGAGAGGTTGCAGGGAGCGTCCGTTTTCACTAAATTGGACTTACGTAATGCTTATCATTTGGTCCGCATCAGGGAGGGGGATGAGTGGAAGACTGCCTTTAACACCCCTAGAGGCCATTTTGAGTACTGCGTGATGCCGTTCGGGCTAACCAACTCGCCGGCAGTCTTTCAAGCACTCGTTAATGACGTGTTGCGAGACATGGTCGATCTGTTCATATATGTTTACCTGGATGACATATTGATTTTTTCTTCGTCTCTCCAGGAACACGTGCAACACGTACGACGAGTGCTTCTGCGGTTGCTAGAGAATGGATTGTTTGTCAAGGCGGAGAAATGCGTTTTTCATGCACAGTCTGTTTCTTTTCTAGGACACATCATTTCGACTGAGGGTGTTCGCATGGATCCTGAGAAGGTTAAGGCTGTGGTAAATTGGCCATCCCCAGAGTCTCGCAAGGCCCTGCAGAGATTTCTGGGGTTCGCCAATTTTTACCGGCGTTTCATTCGCAATTTCAGCCAACTAGCCGCTCCTCTGACCGCCTTGACCTCCCCTAGTTTGACGTTCAGGTGGTCAGACGCAGCTGAGGCTGCGTTTGCCAAACTGAAAAGCTGCTTTGTTTCAGCTCCCATTCTCGTCACCCCTGATCGCTCACGTCAATTCATAGTGGAGGTCGACGCGTCAGAGGTGGGGGTAGGAGCAGTGTTATCCCAACGCGCATCCTCAGACGGAAAGGTGCATCCGTGCGCGTATTATTCTCACCGTTTATCTCCTGCAGAAGTTAATTATGACATTGGCAATCGAGAGTTGTTGGCAGTCAAACTTGCACTGGAAGAATGGCGTCACTGGCTTGAGGGGTCGGGTGTACCTTTCATTGTATGGACGGACCATAAGAATCTCGAATACATTAGAACCGCCAAAAGACTTAACTCCAGGCAGGCTCGGTGGGCATTGTTTTTCGGTCGTTTCGATTTTACACTTTCTTACCGGCCGGGTTCCAAAAACATCAAACCCGATGCTTTATCCCGTCTTTTTGAGCGTTCCGATCGTACTGCTACTCCCGAGCCCATTTTACCGGGGACCATCATTATCTCCGCGCTCAGATGGGAGGTCGAATCGAAGGTGTTGACCGCCTTAGAAGGGGTAACGCCCCCGGCTCGTTGCCCACCGAACCGATTGTTTGTGCCGGAGGGGTTACGGTCAGACGTTCTCCAGTGGGGTCATTGTTCCAGTGTTGCTTGTCACCCAGGGGTTAGTAGAACTAGATTTCTAGTCAAGCAACGATTTTGGTGGCCTGGTATGGCTCGTGACGTCCACGATTTCGTCTTGGCTTGTTCAGTTTGCGCTATTGGTAAGACCTCCAATCGACCTCCAGATGGGTTACTCTTACCGCTGTCTGTCCCTTCAAGACCCTGGTCCCACATTTCGCTAGATTTTATCACCGCCCTCCCGCCCTCTAAAGGCAATACGGTGATTTTAACCGTAGTGGACCGGTTCTCGAAGGCGACTCATTTTATTCCCTTGCCCAAATTACCTTCAGCCAAGGAAACAGCGGTAGCTGTCATTGACCACGTCTTTCGCATACATGGCCTTCCGACAGACGTGGTTTCTGACAGGGGTCCCCAATTTGTGTCCAAATTTTGGCGAGAATTTTGTAAATTGTTAGGAGCGACTGTTAGTCTTTCTTCCGGGTTCCATCCCCAGAGCAATGGTCAAACCGAACGAGCCAATCAGGATGTCGAGAGGGTTTTGCGATGTTTGGCTTCCAGTAATCCTTCGTCCTGGTGTCAGCAACTCTCAGTTGTGGAGTACGCACACAATTCTTTGCCAGTGTCATCTACGGGCATGTCTCCATTTAAGTGTAGTTTAGGGTACCAACCACCTAATTTTGTCAGTACGGAATCCGAGGTTTCGGTCCCCTCCGCACACGCACTAGTCCAGAGGTGTCACCGCACCTGGACCAGAGCTCGCAGAGCTCTGCTCCAGGCTAGGTCGCGCACCAAGGCTAAGGCCGATCGCCACCGGTCGAAGCCTCCCCGTTACGTCGTCGGTCAAAGAGTGTGGCTTTCTACCCAGAATATTCCTATGCGTTCCGTTTCTAACAAACTTGCTCCCAAATTTATTGGCCCGTTTTCTATTACCAAGATTATTAATCCGGTAACCGTGCATCTTAGCCTTCCTCCGGCGTACAGGAGGATTCATCCCGTGTTCCATGTGTCCAAAATTAAATCGGTGATTTCTTCCCGTCTTAATCCGCCTGCCCCGGTTCCCCCCCCGCCTCGTCTCGTTAATGGGGAAACCACCTATTCGGTTAATCGTATTCTGGACTCTAGACGGAGGGGACGCGGTTTTCAGTACTTGGTGGATTGGGAGGGTTACGGTCCGGAGGAGAGAAGCTGGGTTCCTGCTCGGGACATATTGGATCACCACCTTATAGATGATTACAATCTACAGGTAAAGCAGGCTGGGAACGTCAGGTGACGTCCTAGGGGAGAGGGTACTGTCACGGTAGGAAATCCAGTGTTTCCTCCGTGTCATGTTTTGTGATTGTTTTTGTACTTACGTTGTCCCCATGTGCTCGTTTAGTTGATTGTCATCACCTGGGTGTTAATTGTCTCGCTCCAGCTGATCTTCATCACACCTCAGCTACTTATACTCACCTCGCTCTCTCTCTGTTGTCAGATCCTCTCTCATGTCTCCGTGTCCTAGTTGGATTACCGTCTTCCGTGTTCGTGTGCTGGATTGGATTCGTGTTGTCGTCCTCGTGTCAGTGTTCCGGTCTGTTCCTGGTTTCACCCATTGACCTCCTTCACCTGCACCATCGACTTCACCATCCAGCTCTTCTCACGCCACCGTAGACCTTCCTTGCCATTGCCAACATTCTGGACTCTCTTTCTAATAAACATCATCTTATTGCCTGCAATTGCTTCCTCCTCATTTACCTGCCGTTACAGAATGGGGGGACTCCTGCCCAAAACCGAGGAACCGTCGCTGTCCACCGGGCGGTGGAGTAGAACAAAGTCTCGTGGGTGCCCCCGGCCTGCGAGGGGCGATGGGGTTATGTGACGAGTGGAGCAGGGCCGCAAGGGGCTGTCGCGTTGTTTTGTGTTTATTTGGTTATTAAAGTTTTGATTTGAATGTCTGTCGGTTCCCACCTCCTTCTTCCTGTGATTATGGAGTTTGTAAGGTGTTACACCCGGTAATTTTTTTCTGGCACACATATAATTCTTATGGAGATGGCATGATTACTCTGAGCTGTTTACAAAGCTCTACTTCTTTATAATTAGCTTTTCTTTGTAAATATGCACAAGATGGACCTCTCGGACAACATTGCCTCGTAGCTTAGGGTCTTACGACTCTGCAAATGGATCCTATGCACGTCTCGTGTTTATAAGAGCAAAACATTCTGATTGGCTAGTAATGTTAGCAGTGGTGTATAAAGTACCTGAACGTCATACTCAAGTAAAAGTACAGATATCTTACCTGAAAATTTCTTTGGTAGAAGTTGAAGTCACCATTTAGAATACTACTTGAGTAAAAGTCTTAAAGTATGTGATATTTATTGTACTTAAGTATGAAAAGTATTTTTTAAATATTAAACATACTTAAGTATTGAAAGTAAAAGTACAAGTAAATGCAAAATGTATTTTTACTTTGCTACATTACAACATTGAATGTTAGTTTGGTTGAGAGTGAAAGCTGCTCCTCTCTTACCATTGGTAGCTGAACTCACAGACTCTGTTTTTTTTAATGTAGGAATTATTATTTTCCTGGCACGGTCAAATAATGAATACTAAATTAAAGAATACATCTATTTATATATGTTTTTTTATTTAATGCATTCTTGTAATTTTCTGTAAGCAAAATACAATACTTTTTTTCACGCTCAATCACAGCCAACTTTCATGATTTCAAAACATGCACACACACACACACACACACAGCAGCTTCAGATATGTTTGACATAAAAAGCAAGGGCTGATGTAGAAAAACAAAACTCCAAAAAAAAAAAAAAAAGGTCAGTCTGACCACCTCTCTTTGTTACTGCTCCCCAAGTACACCGCTGTCATCAAATGTGTGAAACCTACAATAAGGACTGTTAAAATCTGGATGGAAGGTGCTGACTTGCACTCTTCAACATCAATTCCAGCACACAGACTGGAGTGAGTTTGCTGCCCAGGCCACCACAAACTCTCAGATTAACATTGACACTTACAGTACACCAACTCTGTCCTGGAGCACATCAATAGATGTGAAAACAGAAACAAGTTTCCCCAATCAGAAGTCCTGGATGAACAGAGAGGTTCGCCTCCTGCTCAAAGCAAGAGATGCAGCCTTCAGGTCTGGAGACCGGGAGGCTTACAGCTCAGCCAGAGATCACCTGAGGAAGGGTATCTGCCAGGCCAAACCCACACATAAACAGAAGATTGAAGAACACTTCAATTCTTCAGACCCCCGGCGTATGTAGCAAGGCATACAATCTATCACAGATTACAAACCACATACCACTGTTCCCCCCTCCAGCTCTGCCTCCCTCCAAGACCAGCTCAATCACTTTTATGCTCGTTTTGATCGAAATAATAAAGAGATCTCACTCAAAGCTGAGCATCAACCCAGTGAACTGCCTCTCACACTCTCCACATCAGATGTTTACTCTACTCTGCGTAAAGTGAATGGACGGAAAGCAGCTGGACCTGACGGAATACCTGGTCGTGTCGTGTGTGGAGCAGCTGGCTGAGGTCTTCACAGGACATTTTTAGTCTGCCCCTGGCCCAAACAACTGTCCCCACTATCTTCAAAACCTCCACCATCGTATCAGTACTGAAACACTCCACTGCCTTGGCCCCTAACGACTTCCGTTCTGTTGCACTCACCCCCATCATTGCCAAGTGCTTTGAGAAACTGGTTGCATCCCACTTAAAATCCTGTCTTCTTGCTGCACTAGACCAATTTCAATTTGCCACAATAGGTCAATAGAGGACGCCATCTCAACGGCACTTCACTTTGCCCTCACCAACCTTGACAGTCAAAACACACATGTGAGAATGCTGTTCAATGCTGTTCAGTAATCCACTTCACGCTGATCTCCAAGCTCAGTTAGGAGATATTTGTTAAACCTGTCATTATGTCCTGACAGTAGAATATGAGACAGATAATCTGTGAAAAAATCAAGCTCCTCTGGCTCCTCCCAGTGGTCCTATTGCCATTTGCAGGAATACTATCGCCCCCGGTAAGAAGCAACCAATCAGAGCTGCGGTCTGTAACTTTATTTGTGTTCAAAATGTAGAAAAATGTATATAATAAGCGAGTACACCATGAATCCATTTTCCGAACCGTGTTTTTGGCTTGTCCTGAATCACTAGGGTGCACCTATAATAAGTGTTTATATTCGGACTATTTTAGATTGCTTCGGGGGTACCGCGGCGGAGTAACCCAGTACCTTTGTGATTCTTCATAGACATAAACAGAGAGAAGTAGTTCCGGCTACGATGTTCTTACGCAAGATGCAAGCAGTTCTGTTTATTAACCGCTAGAGCGTCAAAAGTTACCTACCGCAGCTTTAAAACATGCTTTTGGGAATACAAAAATATCCTTAACATTGTTTTTAAATTAAGAAAATAAGACAAAATTGGAGTTAAGAATATAGAATTTAGTCTTAAGAATATCTAATGAATTTGGCCCCTACATGTGAAGGTGCTAGAATCAAACTAGGGTTTAAACTAACCTTTGCAATATTCCTGCATATCACAGCAGTAACATTCTGCTAAACATCTCCTTTTATGTTGCATGGAAGAACTTCATACGTGTCTGAAATGTCATGAGGTTGAGTAAACAATTGCCTTTAAAAGACATCAGTAGATAAATAAAAATGTGCATGTTTAAACCACATGGGGGAGCGACCAATGAACTACCATTTTGCCATTGAGCAAGGCATTTTACCTCAAGCTGCTCCTTGGGGATTGTTGATTTGAATCATAAGATCATCCTTCTGGCTCCTGCTCCATGCTGGCTTGTAGAAAAGGTACCATCACTGCTGTCGAGCTACGCAAGTGACAATCAAATCTGTTTAACTGGTCTTACATCAGACCTAATCTAAACCCCACAAAACTGGATCTTACAGTCAGTGCTCTTGTTCAGACAATAAAAGCAGATGTCACAGGACAGCTGATAAGGACAGGCCCAGGCAGACACACACTTCCAAGGTGTGAGGTCCAAGTAGATAAACTGTCAAGAGAGTCTATGGGAGGAAGCTGCTTCCATGTGCCACCACCCACATATAATAATATTTTCATAGGACTTGACAGCTTTGTTTTGATGCCAGGTTCTTATATAGCTACAAAACACAGGTAAGCTGCAGAGTCTGGGCCTCCAGCCCAGAAACACGTGAGCCATTCAAACCCGTAAAACATAGACTGCCTTTGTTTCATCCATCTGCTCCTCTCAGCTGACACACATTCTCTCAGGCAGCTCTCTTCGGTTACTCCTGTTGACCCTTAGATCCCCAAGCTTTAGTTTCCTAGTTCTCAGGTTCTCAGGGGGCGAAAGAAGGGCATCGTGGATGATTTAAGGCTGACTTAGCAGAGGACCTCTTCTTGGAATCCACACTGTTTGAGCACTAAAGGGGCAGTAGACTGAAACTGGTATTTTTGTTCTCCTTTATGGGTGTCCAGTCCTGAAAAGAGTGCATCACCTTCAGCGAAACAACTCAACAGAATTCCACTGCAGGTATCTTGGTAGACACACAATTACAGATCCTTCTGTCTTAGTTAAAGCTGACAATCTCATTTCCTGCACATGGCTTGTTGGTTTATAGAAAGACCATTAAGGTGAGACAGAGTTAGGGTCAAGTCATCTCGGCTGGGTTGAGGTGCTTATTGGTCTCAAACCTGGCTAGGGTGGAGGGCAACTTTGATTTTGGTTTGTTTCTCACACAAACTCTTCACAAGATTTGTAATCTCCATTATGGATCACTGTTAAGGTGTTTTTATGGTGGGGTTCTGTCCTTTTGAGCCTGACAGTCCCTGTTAACTAGCACGACTAGTTGATTAGATTTACCACAATGTGTGAAGTCTGTATTGACTAAGCTTCAGCTAGACAGCTAGTTTGCAATTTGTTTATTTGCAAGCCATGCTGTTCAAATGCATTTTAATTGTACGGAGCGAGAGAAAAAAAAATATGTGACAATTCCACAAGGATGAAGAGTTATATATTAGAGGCCTAAATTGACCCTTGGTCGGAAATGAGCAGGTCATATGGGGAGACACCTACGACTAAGTGATCATATTGCTTGTCTGGGCATGCTACCATTTAACAAAGAAGAGAAGCATATCCTAGGCAACAGAAACACAATGGGGCCCTTAGCCAGAGTGCCAGTAAAAGTGGAGAAAGTTGAGAAAACTGCAAAGAAAGAGGAACATCTCAACTGCTAATTTTCTGCGCAAGGCTCAACAAATTCCTCAGAGTATCCTTTTGTTCTTCAGGAAGTCCATTCTCCACCACATTCACTTAATGTGTCATAAACCATGTTTGTGACGATATGTTTCATTATCATCCCACTATACTTTCAAGATTTGGTTCAGTTTTGGTTTCAAAGTTTAATTATGATGGGTTCTGCCTACTTCTAAGGTTTTATGTTTGTATTATTTATACTTTAACTAATTTTACCAATCTAAAATAGTCCATATGACATCAATGGTTCAACCTGAATTTAATAAGGATACAGGAATGCTTTGTGTGCAAATAAAACAAAAATAAAGACTTTATTCAACAATTTTTGTTTGGAACAACATGAGAGTGAATAATTAATGACAGAATTTTAATATTTGGGTGAACTATAGCCTTTAAAACTGTTGCTCTGCCATGGTAAAACAATGAGCTTACGCTTACGTTCACATACTTGTGTAAGTATCTTTCAGTAACCTGAATTAATGATCAAGAAAACTACCAGGGATACCGAAAATATTTCATTTGTGCATTAACAAAATGTCTTCAACCTACTAGTAAAAAAAAAAAAAATCATGTACTCCCAAAGTACAGAATCGAGTAAGGGTGCTTTCACACTAGGACTTTTTGGTGTTCACCAGGGTTCGGTTGACATCAAAGTTTGGTTTGTTTGGATGATGTGAATGCTGTCTTCCGCTTAAAAAAGGTGGTCTGGAGTATGGTTCAGGTGAACTCTGGTACAGTTTGCTGCTGATGTGAACACAGTCGTAACAAATCACGGAAGTGAACCGTGATTAATGACCTATTATTTGATAAAAATGTGTGTTTGTGTGTGTGTTTCATTCACTGCAAACAGAGAGCAGTACAACTTATTTCTGTTCACCTTCAGCTTTTTTTAGATCATTTGCAGTATATTTGTGAGACAGACGTAAGTGCCGTTATGTACTGAAGATTTGTAAACAAACGGTTCAAAAACGTAAATATATAAAAGTGCAGAAAGCAATGTTATGCATTTGCCACCTTCTCCTGTGCCACTATTACTAAGCAACGTGGTAAACATCTGCTGGCTTGATGACACAAAAAAACCGTGGTTTGGACCCAAATAAAATAATATGCAATAACGCAGTTCAGCAGGGCAGGGGGAGGGAGGAGCAATCTAACTCTGGTTCAGATCAGGCAAAAAAAGCACAAAACAGCAGCCAAACCATCTGTAGAAACAAAAATTCTAGAAACAGATTAAAGTAATTGTGATCCTGACATGGCAATTTGTTTGAAATAGCAAAGTTATTAATAAACAGCAGCACCGTGCTGAAGTGTGATGGGCTGTTTAAAATGGCAAAGCTGTGACATATGCCCCTGATAGACAGCAGCGGCAGATAAAAAGCATTTGTTAACTCAAGAAAAGAAAAGAACAGTGTGATAAAGTGTCCTTGTGATAAAAGGAGGAGGGGATGAGAGTTTATTAACGAGTGAGCGCTTTGAAGATGAGCCAAAGAGTGCCCACTGTCTTGCGGCCTCATCAGCCAGGGGGCTCAGACACCCCCCCCCTCAGCTAACACAATGATAGCATTCACCAAACCCTCTCGGACCGCCAGCGGGAAAGAGACCATCATTTCTCAAACCAGACGAGAGTGAGTTTGCTGATAAAGTGCCGGACGAGATCTGACACACACATTTAGTTCACACACAAGTTTGAGGAGCAGAGGAAAGACTTTGTCGTCACTCAAGGGTCTCTAGTCCAGCCAGCGATTGTCGCTCATTCAGACAATTCAAATAAGTGAAACCTAGGGGTCTCTGAAAGATTTACTTTTCATAAAGAAAGCACACAAAGTGACTGGCCACCAACCAATCTTTCTCATGAATCGAGACTTCAACATTTAACCCTCGTCCCTCCAACAGCCTGACGTCGTGTCCAAAAAACATCTCTTGAGTGCGAGATTTGATCTGTTTTTCTAAAACGGATGCAGAGTAGCTCCTTGCATTTTACAGGAGTGGAAATACAGTTCCTTGAGTTCCACTCATACTGATTTAGACTTTTATAATCAAGCAGTATAATCTCAATGTTGCGTGGAGGGCAAATGTCTTCAAGGTCTTGAAGCAGATTTTTAAGTCGGAGTATGATAATCATAAGCTATCATGTTTACAGGAGGATGGTTAAGAATATAATTTTTCCAGGTCTCCTTCTGACTCAAATGCAAAGACTAACTATATAAAGGAGACTGAATATTTAAATAACTGAGAGTTCAGTAATAAATATTAATGATGGAGGCCAAACACGACATAAGCGGCAGAGCGCAGAAATTGTAACCATTACACAGAGTATAACTGCAATCCTTCAACCACTCGCTTGCTCACAAATGAACAAATTTTATCACAACTAAAGCTCCAAACGCCAAGAATGTGTGCATCACCACAAGTTAAGTTTGCAAACAGGTCAAGTACTTGCTGGAAGAGAAATTACCGTTCATTAGTAGACACCTGAGAAGCCAAAGCACACTTAATTAGAATAAAACTCACAATGCTTCATAAACTGATCGTTTTGTTAATAATATTAGAGAAAAGACAGTTTAATATTTTTGTTAGTGAACTCTATAATCTCCTACAAGGCAATTACATACCTTTTGAGGAGTGAACTATAATTCATTAATGATTACTTAGGCTCCAGACTAAAAAATGTCTCTAAATTCCATTAGGTGTATTTTTGAAAGTGCTAAATTCTTTCAGCAGATGATCAGAAAATTACTTAAGTACAGCAATTTCTTGTTTGAATAAAACGTGCCATTTTAACTGCATCTCACAACTGTGATTTAATCATAAAAAAAGAAAAATTACAAAAAAAAATCTTCTTTGCAAAACCTACATTATAACGTGACAAATTCATAAAATAATTCTGAAATGTGGCATCCAAAGAGGTGAGATCAGACTGAAATGATCAGAAAACCGGCAGATTCATTTGGACTCTTTAAAAAGAAATGCATAGCGGTCGGTGCTACAGTATTCACCGAAACAGCATGATATCTGGCAAACTTTACAGCACATTATTTCTTAGTTCTTCGGGTGCTCAGAAACAATGGCAAGTTTCTGAACTCACTGATCTGCAAATGTGTACGGTCATGTGTTGATATATTCATATGTTGTCCAGAATTCACTGTTTTCCAGCTTAGTTTCAATAAATGTTATTTCAGATAATTTCATTAGGATATCAAGATTAGAGCCCTGCATTTCAGCCTGGACCCAACGGGTTTTGGGCTAATTTTCACGTCATAGTTCAGACGCGGGCCGGGGCTCAGATCTGTTTTAGCTTTTTCATTATTTTTATATTTTAGACAGCCATTAATTAGTGATGAAAAATGCTGTGCTGGTGGAAACAAGACAAGACCGTGCTACCACGACTGTCAAGAGTGGCTCGAAGGTGTTCATTGTCCCGCAGCATAGAGTGTGCAATCAGTGCAGCTGAAGAGTCCTGCATTCAAATGCATGCAATAGACTTGCAACAAAGCATCGGCAAAAGTAATTACCGTGAATGTGTCAGGGGAAAGTAGGAAGTTGATATTTGAATTATTTACTAATAAATGGTGTTTTCTGAGACGGTGTCGCAAGGATGAAGTTGCAATCCCACTCAACACTTTTTGGTTAGACACGCCTTTAGAGAAGTGCATCTTTACTTTATTATGTTAAGTAGTAATTTAAAGCTTTCATATATATCATATCTGTGAGGCATCTATTTGCTGAGTTTCGGTTCATTTTTGTAAAGCGCGCCTGTTTAAGATGAGACAGTTGTTTTCTTTATTTTATAAAAGCACAACCTTTTAATGATATTGTGAGTGCACACAAATAAAAGTAGACCCTTTACAGTTACGAATCATGTATTACTCTTACCTTTATGAGCAAAAATTACGCCATTTTCCCTGAAAAAAAATGCAAGTGATTGCGCTGGGCCTCCATATCCTGCAAAGTGCACACATTTTAATAATAATAAATGCTCCAAACGTTTTTCTAAATTAACTTAAAAAAGTTAAACAAAATATAATCACTTTGCCATTACATGAAAAATTAAACTATTTTAATAGCTGGAAAAGTAGTATCAGCTTCAAAGCACTGAATGCATCAAGAAGTGCTGCATGGGGTATGAAATCTCGGTGCTCTTTGGTTGTATGGGATAGTATATATTTAAGAACTAGAACTCCAAGGCACTCGAATTGTATAGTGAAAGGTTAAAAAGCCTTTATTGCATCACTGGCTTTATACGTTAAAACTCTTTTGGTGAGAGGTACATCTACGTGTTGCGGTTACATGCCTTCATCAGGGTGTGTGTAATCAAAATCATCTCAATTAATTTAGTTAATTATTCAAATTAGAAACACCTGGTCACTCTATGTAGAGCAGCTAGAAGAAAGAAACACATTTCAAAGAGCAAGTCTTACACAATAAAATAGAAATGAGGCCCGTAATTTGAAGCCTGTGCAGGTCTCTAATAAAGATATTTTAATCTCAAAAGGTCAAGGAAAAATATATATTTTATGACCCTTTTAAAAACATCTTCAAAACTTTAGGAATAACAGCATGGGTATTTTGGGCTTGCAAATTTACAACAGTGAACAAATACAGAGATGCACCGTTATGTCTTAGCTCTGCTTGGCTGAATAGTTGAACAGTTCTCTTGCTCTGCTTGGCTGAACGTCAAAAGATCTTCACATGCTGTCTGGAGCTGCTCCGTCAGACAGCCCCATACAGGGCACAAATGCTACAGCGGGCTGGAGATCCATAAACCTGCAGATCTGTGGCACAGCTGCCAAGAATTAGATGATCCCTTTTGGCCTCCACACAAAAAGGGACAGAGCTTTACTGATCCAGGTGACCTTTCCCATGAGAAGCTGATAGAGCATCGGATTACAACAACTGACATGTCAGTCAATTAGAAACCGTGACAATGCACCCAAAAGTCATCGTTTTTGGTGCGTAATTGCGTTTTGGACTCTCTTGAAAGACACATTTCCATTGTCTCAAAAAGCAGATAATGACAGGAGTCTACTTTAGATTATTCAGTAGTTTGATGGATTCAGATGGCTGCAAATTCAGCCAACTCTTGCCCTCTTGCCCTTCACTGGTACAGATCAGAGGTCACAACCTTAGTTCTGCTCAACATCAACAAAGCATCACATACTAAAATCATCTTAAATGTATCTGTGGGAAGTGTTTATATCGTGAGCATGTAAAAAAATGTGTGTGTGTGTTTAATAAAGTGTAAATTATATGTTATTATACATTTTATAAATATTATGAATATTTACTACACATTATATTTTTTTCATTTTTCATTTGGTAACACTTTATTTGGATCTATTCTCACTTTTATCTAGATGCTTATTATCATGCATATTACTTGCATGTTGGCTGTTTATTAGTACTTATAAAGCGCATATTAATGCCTTATTCTGTATGATCATATTTTAGATCCTTTAATCCACCCCATACCTAATCTTAACATAACTATCTTACTAACTATTAATAAGCAGCAAGATTTTATTTAGAGAAAATTCTTTGTTAATAGTGAATATATGTTCCCTAATCTAAAGTGTAATTTTTTTTAAATATATATTTTACATTTCATATATTTATTTTGATATTTTATTTTAATTCATATAATCATTGTTGGTATATATTTTATTTTTTACATACTGTTGTTACACAGTACAAATATATTTAACTGCATATTAAAGAGACAGAAAGATACATTTATTCAAATACATGTCATTTATATTTTATTAAACATGTAATTATTATTATAAATAAATAATTATAGTTACGTTTATTGAAAAATATGCAATTCATTTTTTTATTAAACATTTAAGTAAAAATAATAATAATACTGTTTTTATGGAAATATATGCAAGTATTACTTTATTACATGTTGTCTAGATAACTTAAAAAGTGTCAGGTACCCATTAGCCTATTCTTTTGCCCAAGGATTTATAGTTTTGTGGTTGTGGTAAATCACTCAGGTTATATCCAAAAGCCATATGGAAGCACTTTGTATTCTTAGTTATGCCCTGTCAGGTTTGTGTGGTGATGCCGAGACTCCCTTTATGCTGTTTTATTCATTAATGCCACCTTTAAGCTAATGATACGGACTTCAACAAAGATGACAACAACAAAGATTACAGATACATTTTCATATAAAGAATAAAGTTTGATTGTAGCACCTCCAAAAACACTTTCAAAAACAAGAATACTGGAGACGTTCCTTTAAACTCCACTGAACTTAACCAGGATATGAAATACAATCTTAAGCAATAGCCATGGATCCAGAAGAGCTAGATTTCAGCTCGAGCCTCGTAGACTTATACCAAGCAACATCAGATCCATCCTACAGGCTGTGCTTCCTCGCAGGTGACTTGGCAACCAAAGCTTCTGCCTTCACCTTCAAACTCCTGTAAGCCTGAGTGAGAAACAGCTCTGGGCTGCAACAATGCTCTCTTTGTCTTGCACCAACACTTTACCTACCAGCCAACTCTTTGATTGTGAGCCAAGACAAACAACTGTGTTGGGTTACACTTCTTGTAGCCAAACACCATGCTTGTGTTTAATATACTACAGTCGTTCTGCATTTTGCTTCCTGTCAATCAAAGCGGTAAGACTAGGTGGGTTTGGCCATTACTTCATTATATAGAAAAAGAAAAGGGCATGTTTATTATGATCGGAAAATTATCCAGACACATAACGGCCGATGGTGAGATAAGGCAGGTGTTCTTCCAGAGAAGGGGGTCTGTGGGGAGGAGTTCTCCTCCTTTAGCGCCTCAGTCAGTGGTGAGGTTAGAGAAAGAGAAAGAGATGTGACTGTGACAATGAGTCTGATGTGAGAGAGGGTTTGAAAAATGGGTTTTACAGATGAGACGATACAATCTTTGCTCAAGCAGTTTTGTTTAGTTTTTGCTTGATGCACAAAAGCATGTAAATCTATAATCTCCCATAAAAATAAGCCATTTAAGAGAGTTTGAGTGGCATTGATACTTTACGATTTGGTCACGGTGAGGGATTTAAACAAACCCTTTATCTAAAGCAGTACATTTTGGCATGTGACTTTGATACTGACACATGATTTACCAGGGACAAACATTGTTTTAGCATTAGCTGTATTACTAAGTGAAAAGCACCAAATTATGGTCAGTTTTGAATGTGCCTTCATTGTCAACAACAAAAGATTTGGGAAGGGTTTACTCCTTTTCAAAAGTCTTTTATTTTACTAATCTTAAGAAGCTTAACTAAGAGTTTTTTTTTATATAGCTATTTTCATATCAAGTTATTCAATATATCAGTACCATATTGGTTAGTGGCTAATATCACATTTATTTATTTTTGTATTATTATTTATTAGTGTTAGATATTATTATGAAATATGAAATTGTACATTAACGATCAAAAGTTTGGGGGTGATTTTTTTTTTTTTTTTTTTTTTTGCATTTATTTGATAAAAAATACAGTAAAAGCAATTACTGTGAACAAACATTGTGAAATATTATGACAGTTTAAAATAACTAATTTCTATTTGAACATGATCTAATTTATTCCAGTGATGTGAAGCTGATTTTCAGCATCATTACTCCAGTCTTCAGTGTCACACGGTCCTTCAGAAATCATTATGATATACTATATTCTGATATACTGATTAACTGCTCAAGAAACATTTCTTATTATTATCAATGTTGAAAACAGTTGTGCTGCTTCTTATTTTCATACTCAAAAGAACAGCATTTTTTAAATAGAAATCTTTTTGGTAAAACTTTAGTATAGAGACCAATTTTCACTCTTAAGTAGTTGCTTATTAGCATATTATTAACTTATTGGCTGTTTATTATACGGTCATGAAGAATATGTGCTTTATTCTACATCCCTAACCCTACCCAAAACCTAAATTTAACAGTTACCTTACTATTAATAAGCAGCAAATTAGAAATTTATTGAAGCAAAAATCATATTTAATGGTTTATTAATAGTGAAAAATGGACCTTAAAATAAGGTGTGACCCATTTTGTAACATTATAAATGCCTACACTGTAAAAAAATTGTATCAATTTAATGCATCCTTACTTATGCTTATCATTATCTAATGTTCACTTAAGTTGACTAAAAACACTAACAATAGCAAACAACCATTCACAACACCATGATTGTGGAAGTTAAGAAAAGGCAAACATTAAAAATATACCTCAGTCAGTTTTACTTTTACCATAAAAATGTATTTGTCCTATTAAATCTAAACAGAGCTGACTCTTGGCTGAATTAAAGAGCTTATACCCTTAAGTCATTATTCTGGCACATAACACTATGCTGTTCTTTTTCAGGGATTCATCAAACCCATTGGTTTCAAAATTTTCCAAGCAATTTTCCAGCATCTCTGTTTTTGTAATTAACAAAATAAATGCAAGGACATTAAGCATATTTGGGCACAGAGTAAAGTCAACAACGGCTCTCTAAGAAATGCTGCAGTGTCAGAAACAGTCAGTTTTCAGATTAGAAAATATTCCAGAAGCATGTTGACAATTAATTTCTCTGATGTAAGACAGAAAATGCTACGGTCTCGTGTCTCAGGAGGAGTAGTGCTGGGGTTGCCAGGTTGGCAGGAGGGAGCTGTTTCCCCTGCCGTGGCAGAGTAATTTGATTTGTGAGCCAGATATGTGCTTCACCTCGAGGGATCTGGCTGTGTCCACTGAAGCGGCTCCAGTGAGGATCAGCAACCAGAGGTCAGGTCCACCAGACAACCCACAGAGATCAGAAACTGTCCGTTTAACTGTTATTTTGGCCTTTTTCCTCTGCATTTTCCCCTGGGTTTTTAAGCCATGATTTACCATGGAAATGTCATTTTTGTGGTTACCAGTACTAGTCCAAGCCCTTTATACAGATAAAACCTGCTACAAGAAGTTTCATCTTTTAATTCATTTTCTTTAAAACACTAAAGCAACTTCTGTTCTATTTACTAAAACAAATGATGAGAGAATGATTAGTTATGATAGTTTTCATATTTTCAGAGTTCATAAATTTACTGAATTACAATTTGTTGATCATCACCCTATTTATTATTTGTGTGTTGAGGTATATTTTCATCTGCTTGTTACTCGTTAGAAGAACAAAAGCATTTAAGCTGTCAGTTGTTGAATCAACTAAACAAGCTGATTGTAATAGTTTGCATTGTTTTTTTGAAGTTCAAGGTCAACTTTTACAACACTATTTTTATTCACAAAGTTCAAAATCTATAATAAGGCTTTCTGAACAGTATGAGGCGCCGTGTAGGATTTAAATCAAACTTCGCTTATCAATACATACATAAAACACGTGCATATACACCTATAAATTACTCGCATATACATGCATACTACTGAATGTTCAAAAATACATATATAAAATACACGTGAACACTAATATGAAATCGATACCAGTACATATAATGTTAGCAATGTATGCATACACACTTGTGAATAACTTGCGTATACATATAAACTTGACACGTGCATACACCTACAGACACTCACATATACATATTAACTTGATCCATGCATATACACCTATTAAACACTCGCACATACATATAAACTTGATGAGCGCATACACATCCATAAAACACTTGTGCATACAAAAACAATAACATTTACTAATGTATACAGTTCAGATGAGAAAAACATGTGTACATGTATATATGCGAGTGATTTCATATGTGGATGTGCGTGAATTTTCAGTATAAACGGAAGGCATTTCAGTGTAAACGGAAGGCGTTTCAGTTTAAAAGGAAGTCGTTTAAGCGTGTACGGAAGTAACCTGTCTAAATACCGCATTTGCAATCATGGACCGGGATTGTGCTACACCTGAAGCATTTTGCGGCATGTTCTTTTTTCGCCCACTATTATAAGATCAATTACCATCAGTTTGTGTGGCCTGCTCACCTGCAGTCTCTGTCTGCAGTCAGAAACAAAATCTGAATCGCGCACTTTGTTTCGGCATTCGAGCCCTGGCATACAAAGCATCAATAAAACGCAAACGATGTGATCATCCGCCAGCGAAGTTCACGGACCGTGATATCACACTTGTCAGTGGTAAAGTAACCGGCAGTTTCGATATAGAAAAAGGTGAGAATTTCACTTCTATGCAATCTTCACGGAATAACTTCCAAACGCTATACAAGTTAACGTTACACACACACATACACAGAGGGAGAGAGAGAGCGAGAGAGAGTTTAACTGCCTCTAGTTAAAAAATATAAAATGTGTTCCCAACTAAGTCCCACGGAGTGAACTTAGCCATTTTCAGAATTAAGTGTTTAAGCTATTTGCACAGAATCGGAATATCATAACTTCATAATATAGTGAGTATGTTTGCAAATATTTTGAACAAAACAAAACAAATAAAATAAAAGCGATCCATGTGTCATACAGATCTATCGTGGCTGTGTTGTCACATGACAAGCATGACGCGTCGCCATGGAAACATTAAGGCGGTACATTCTAAAATAACGGTCGCCTAAAGAAACTCACGCTGGGGCTCAGCTAGAATATTTAAGTTGGCTTGAGAGAGCCAACTTACTGAAATCCGTCTTAAACTTATTAAGTTGGCTTGAGAAAGCCAACTTACTGAAATCCGTCTTAAACTTATTATTATTATTCTTCCTTTTCTGAGACTAAAACTTCTGACTCTAACTCCTCCTAGAGCTTTAACTCTACAGACTCCAAACTCGGCCCAGCTCTTCAGACTGATCTCCCCGGGTGTGCTATATCTTTTCTAACTGATCGGACTTACGGTTTTCATAAAAATGAAGATTAAAAATCATAAAAACTCCCATAGACTTACATTGAAAAGCCTCTGCTCATCTGAACATTCCGTCAAACTCCAACTGTCAAAAATTCAAATCTAAACACACTGAAGCCAATTAAACTCATAGTCTATGTACCGTGTACATATTCTATGTACTATTACTAACCCATTCAAACTCATTCAAATTCATCTATCATATCATATCTATCTATCTATCTATCTATCTATCTATCTAAATATCTATCTTCTGACTGTTTCTAAATATCTATCTATCTATCTATCTATCTATCTATCTATCTATCTATCTATCTATCTATCTATCTATAATCTGACTGTTTCTAATCTATCTATCTATCTATCTATCTATCTATCTATCTATCTATCTATCTTCTGACTGTTTCTAAATATCTATCTATCTATCTATATATCTATCTATAATCTGACTGTTTCTAATCTATCTATCTATCTATAATCTGTCTGTTTCTAATATATCTATCTATCTATCTATCTATCTATCTATCTATAATCTGTCTGTTTCTAATCTATCTATCTATCTATAATCTGACTGTTTCTAATCTATCTATCTATCTATCTATGTATCTATCTATCTATCTATCTATCTATCTATCTATCTATCTATAATCTGTCTGTTTCTAATCTATCTATCTATCTATCTATCTATCTATCTATCTATCTATAATCTGTCTGTTTCTAATCTATCTATCTATCTATCTATAATCTGACTGTTTCTAATCTATCTATCTATCTATCTATCTATCTATCTATCTATCTATCTATCTATCTATCTATCTATCTATAATCTGACAGTTTCTAATCTATCTATCTATCTATCTATCTATCTATCTATCTATATTCAAACTCATCTATCTAGCTAGCTATCTATCTATCTATCTATCTATCTATCTATCTATCTAGCTAGCTATCTATCTTCATAGCAACACTCTAGCAACTATCCAAACCAACCTAGAAACCACCCAGGGTATCCTAGCAACCACATAGCAACACCTTAGCAACCACTCAGGGTACCCTAGCAACCGCATAGCAACACCCTAGCAACCATCCCAGATACCCTAGCAACCGCATAGCAACACCTTAGCAACCACTCGGGGTACCCTAGCAACCGCATAGCAACACCCTAGCAACCATCCCAGATACCCTAGCAACCGCATAGCAACACCTTAGCAACCACTCAGGGTACCCTAGCAACCGCATAGCAACACCCTAGCAACCATCCCAGATACCCTAGCAACCGCATAGCAACACCCTAGCAACCACTCCGGGTACCCTAGCAACCGCATAGCAACACCCTAGCAACCATCCCAGATACCCTAGCAACCGCATAGCAACACCTTAGCAACCACTCAGGGTACCCTAGCAACCACATAGCAACACCCTAGCAACCATCCCAGATACCCTAGCAACCGCATAGCAACACCTTAGCAACCACTCAGGGTACCCTAGCAACCGCATAGCAACACCCTAGCAACCACTCTGGGTACCCTAGCAACCGCATAGCAACACCTTAGCAACCACTCCGGGGACCCTAGCAACTGCATAGCAATTATCAAACTTTTTAACTTAACTTAAAATTTAATTTTAAACTCTTTAAACTGGCCAGGCTTTCTCAAGCCAACTTAAAGTTTGTCTTGACGAACTTTTTTATCTAGTTATTATTCTTCTTTTTCTGAGACTAAAATTTCTGACTGCTACTCCTCCTAGAGCTTTAACTCTACAGACTCCAAACTCGACCCAGCTCTTCAGACTGATCTCGCCGGGTGTGCTATATCTTTTCTAACTGATTGGACTTACGGTTTTCATAAAAATGAAGATTAAAAATCATAAAAACTCCCATAGACTTACATTGAAAAGCCTCTGCTCATCTGAACATTCCGTCAAACTCCAACTGTCAAAAATTCAAATCTAAACACACTGAAGCCCATTAGACTCAATCAGACTAACCTATGTACTATTACTAACCCATTCAAACTCATTCAAACTCATCTATCTATATATCCATCTATATAATCTATCTATCTATCTATCTATCTATCTATCTATCTATCTATCTATCTATCTATCATCTATCTATCTATCTATATTAAAACTAATCTATCTATCTATCTATCTATCTATCTATCATCTATCTATTTTCAAACTCATCTATCTATATTAAAACTAATCTATCTATCTATCTATCTATCTATTTTCAAACTCATCTATCTATATTAAAACTCATCTAACTATATTCAAAATAATCTATCTATCTATCTATCTATCTATCTATCTATCTATCTATCTATCTATCTATCTATCTATCTATCTATTCAAACTAATCTATCTATCTATCTATCTATCTATCTATCTATCTATCTTCTGACTGTTTCTATCTATCTATCTATCTATCTATCTATCTATCTATCGTCTATCTATCTATCTATCTATCTATCTATCTATCTATCTATCTATCTATCTATCTATCTATCTATTTATCTATCGTCTATCTATCTATCTATCTATCTATCTATAATCTGACTTTCTTATCTATCCATCTATCTTCTGACTGTATCTATCTATCTATCTATCTATCTATCTATCTATCTATCTATCTATCTATCTATCTATCTATCTATCTATCTATCTATAATCTGACTGTTTCTTATCTATCTATCTATCTATCTATCTATCTATCTATCTATCTATCTATCTATCTATTCAAACTAATCTATCTATCTATCTATTTATCTATCTATCTATCTAATACTTCTAATCTATCTATCTATCTATCTATCTATCTATCTATCTATCTATCTATCTATCTATCTATCTATCTATCTATCTATCTATCTATCTATAATCTGACTTTCTTATCTATCCATCTATCTTCTGACTGTTTGTATCTATCTATCTATCTATCTATCTATCTATCTATCTATCTATCTATCTATCTATCTATCTATCTATCTTCTGACTGTTTCTATCTATCTATCTATCTATCTATCTATAATCTGACTGTTTCTTATCTATCTGTCTATCTATCTATCTATCTATCTATCTATCTATCTATCTATCTATCTATCTATCTATCTATCTATCTATCTATCTATCTTCATAGCAGCACTCTAGCAACTATCCAAACCAACCTAGAAACCACACAGGGTATCCTAGCAACCTCATACCATAAACTTAGCAACCACCCCGGGTACCCTAGCAACCACATAGCAACACCTTAGCAACCACTCAGGGTACCCTAGCAACACCTTAGCAACCACTCAGGGTACCCTAGCAACCGCATAGCAACACCTTAGAAACCATCCCAGATACCCTAGCAACCGCATAGCAACATCCTAGAAACCACTCAGGGTACCTTAGCAACCGCATAGCAACACCTTAGCAACCACTAAGTGTTCCGTAGCAACCGCATAGCAATACCTTAGTAACCACTCTGGGTACCCTAGCAACCGCATAGCAACACCTTAGCAACCACTCCGGGTACCCTAGCAACCACATAGCAACACCTTAGCAACCACTCAGGGTACCCTAGCAACCGCATAGCAACACCCTAGCAACCATCCCAAATACCCTAGCAACCGCATAGCAACACCTTAGCAACCTCTCTGGGTACCCTAGCAACCGCATAGCAACACCCTAGCAACCATCCCAGATACCCTAGCAACCGCATAGCAACACCTTAGCAACCTCTCCGGGTACCCTAGCAACCGCATAGCAACACCTTAGCAACCACTCCGGGTACCCTAGCAACTGCATAGCAATTATCAAACTTTTTAACTTAACTTAAAATTTAATTTTAAACTCTTTAAACTGGCCAGGCTTTCTCAAGCCAACTTAAAGTTTGTCTTGACGAACTTTTTTATCTAGTTTAAACTCATGTGCGAAAGGGTTTTATTTCTGAAAATGGCTAAGCTCAAGAGGGACTGGGACTATTTCGTGAAGATTGCATAGAAGTTAAATTGTGAAATTCTCACCTTTTTCTAGATCGAAACTGACAATTAACTTACTGCTGACGAGTGTGATATTATGGTCCTTGAACTCGCCGGTGTTATGAAATGTTCAGTGTCTGAGATATTTGGTGTCATTGAGAATAAAGAACTATATATAAAGACTCGTATGCAGTAACAACTATTAAACTTTTTTTTTCTCCTTAAAAAAGGTTTCACATGGAAGTGCATGAGAGCCTACAGTTCATGTGGAGAATCTGTTTGTTTGTAATTAATGTACCCTATATGTTACAAATCAGCAGAGTTTGATTTGCACTTCTGCCTGTTATTTTGTTCCTAGTTTGCAGAAGCTCTTCTAATGGGGGAGACTCATTCTCAAGTTATATATGAGCCACTACTGCACACATACATGAAGACATGGGTAAACCTCAGAATTAACTTAAGTTTTTTTATTATCTGATGCAGGGGATGGTGGATGTGTACTTTATCAGTGTAATAGTTAAACATATGCAAAAAAAAAAAAAAACCTTGTTTGATACAAATTTTGTATTATTAACCAGTTTTAAAGTTTTACTACATTCTGTTCCTGAAATCCACAATTTTGAAATCAAGATAATCAAAGGGTAATCAAATCAAGCACAACCTAATAAAACATGTTTCTTGAATAAAGGGTATTGTAAAAAAAAAAAAAAGAGCATGGTCTGTGGACAATTCATCTCAAAGTGCACCACAATGCAGTATATGATTAAAGACAAAAACAAAGTGTATAAAGACATTTTACAACCTTTTTTTAACTATAGAGTACATTTTATCTACTAAATGTATCAGTTTTGGGGAAAAAAAAAATTGATCAAGAATCTTCCAGTTCATGTGTGTGTTTGTTTATATATATATATATATATATATATATATATATATATATATATATATATATAAACATTCAGATTTCGTTTTGTTATTAAAAACTTTTTTTTTTTTTTTGAATGATTGAGCAAACGATTAGGAATGACACAGATCCCTGTCCATAATTGCACATTTGGTTACTTTCGTTCACACTTAAACGCCTTCCGTTTACACTGAAATGCCTTCCGTTTATACTGAAAATTCACGCACATCCACATATGAAATCACTTGCATATATACATGTACATGTTTTTCTCATCTGAACTGTATACGTTAATAAATGTTATTGTTTATGTATGCACGAGTGTTTTATGGATGTGTATGCGCTCATCAAGTTTATATGTATGTGCGAGTGTTTAATAGGTGTATATGCACTGATCAAGTTTATATGTATGTGCGAGTATGTGCAGTTGTGTTTGTATGCAGCGAGTTTATATGTATGTGCGAGTGTTTAATAGGTGTATATAATATGTATATGTGAGTGTCTGTAGGTGTATGCACGTGTCAAGTTTATATGTATACGCAAGTTATTCACAAGTGTGTATGCATACATTGCTAACATTATATGTATTGGTATCGATTTCATATTAGTGTTCACGTGTATTTTATATATGTATTTTTGAACATTCAGTAGTATGCATGTATATGCGAGTAATTTATAGGTGTATATGCACGTGTTTTATGTATGTATTGATAAGCGAAGTTTGATTTAAATCCTACACGGCGCCTCATAGAACAGTGCTTGATCTGTGCATATTTCTCTCCCGATTCATTTGAGACAACCTTTTCACTAGAGGAAGCAAAATTATGGATTATGGACTTTTGGATTAGGGATTATGGACTAGTTTAGTAAAAAATAAAGTAAAAAAAAAAACTTGATAAATAAAAATCTCAATTAATTCACAATTAATTACAGCAGATGTCTCTCCTTCAGGTTGCAAGACACAAAGCTGACCAGAAAAAGATCATTTCAGAGCAGGGATTGAAAATGAGTGTTTTAAAGGACCGTGTTGTATCAACCAATCAGGTTCTTATTCACTGGCCATATAGAAACAGTAATCTTATAAACTATCAATAAGAGTTTAAGTCTAACAAAACTTAAAGATAACAAAAAGTGCTAGATTACTTAAAGCTGTCATATTAACCTGAAACAGGAAAAAATATATAAGGTTGCAGCACACATAAAACAGTTTGTGACACTATTGCCAAAGGAACTCATCCCCATCCCTGAAGAGAAAGTGTGTCTGAAATTTACAGAGCAACAGTGCTTCCTGCTGGACACCACTTTAACTCCCACAACAACATGTGATAGATAACGTGCAATCATTCATGTCAACCCAGCTTGCCAACTCTCACGGAAAATGACTAATTCCAATTGAGTGAACTTAGAACTATTCATTACTGAATGTCAATTCTGCAATAAGAGGAAATGACATCATCAGAAGAGGAACTCAGTGCCAATACCTGCAGGAGGTCTTCTTCATTGTGTCTGGACTGGTCTTCTTCTCATCCGTCTTGACTCTCTTTAGGTTCTGTGAGATGTTCTCTCGGATCCTCTCTCTCTCTCTCTGATTCACGATCGATGTAGTCCTGCAGCAGATAACAGACACAGACTTACATCACAGTGAGACATCCTCAGAAATCACTGAACTGAACATAAATCAAAGAGAATGCACCACAAAATCATCTCCTTGGTTCCTTTAAATGCAGAAAGCAAAAATAGATTTGACACAACATCTGCTTTTATGTAACACAGGCACTACAATAGAAATAGGGGAAGGTGTTTCTCCTGACCTGTCAACGACTGGAACAGAGCTCAGTTTGGGATCATCCTTCAGCAGGTCATGACTGCTTTTGCTTTTCCCTTTCATGGTCTGCAGGAATGGATGAATGAAGGACGTTGCAAGCACCTACAGCTCATCTTCACACAAATGAATAATCACTGCCATGGAGGAGTCTTCTCATTGGACAGAAAGCTACCTGGCTGACTTGACTCACCATCTCCTCATCTTCCTCGGCCTCCTCTCCAAACGACAACAAACTGAAATTCCTATAGTAAAATTATCTTGGTTAACATTACATTATGGAAACATTGTACAGCATCAAAATACAAAATTAAACATTTAAGAAGCAAAAAATCAAATAGTTACAACCAACCGGAAACCTTTTATTCTCTCTCGTGAAAGCAACAAGGAAGTGACTAAAACTGTAATTCATCGACTGACCGCCTCCAAAAGGGAGTCAGTTCCATAGACTCCCAATGTTAAAACTTTACATAAGACTTTTTTTTTACAGTCTGGTAGAAAAAAGTGGTTTTGGTCTATATAGCTAATTATTAAAAAACTGTGAGAGGGGTGAATTTTTTAGAAAACTCATTCTTTTAAATTATATTAAGCCTTAAAGTTCTGCATAATTAAGGGTGTGGCCACTTGAGTGACAGGTGGATTGCCGCTGCCGACACTGCCATTGTGCTAAGTGGGCGTGGCTTCAGCAGCCAGCTCCAGCCTCTTTGCCCATTTTCGATGATCCAAGAGTGACGCTCTGCCAAGATGGCGACGGACGGCTCCGCCCACTTTAGGCTTTAAAAATCCTCTTCAGAAACCTTCAGGTAACGTCACGGACACTGCGTCTTTGTTTTTATAAAGTCTATGATTACAACAAAAAATATATATATGCAGGTCTCAAACGGGGCCTCAGGATGATTTAAAAGTATTAATATGGCAAAATATATAAAAATAACCTAACTCTAAATGAATCAGTGTTACTGTTAACTAAAATTAACATTTAAACTATCAAAATTGCTTTTATTAACTGAAATATAGCTGAAAACAAATATAAATTTTAGACAAAAATATCATCTTAAACTTTAAAAGAAAATGAGAATTGTCACTTTAGCAACTAACTGATATAAAATAAGTCGAAGTACTAAAATTGCTAAAACTAAATTTTAAATGAAAGCAAATTTATCATTTTAATACATACTACAATAGTCTAAAAATAATAATAAAACACTGAATGTAATATTAATTTTAAGAAGCACGTTTCTTTTTTCCATCTCAATAATTACATTATTTTTTAATGAAGGAAATACAGTTCTTGAAACTTCTGGATTCATAAAATAAATTGAGGCTAAATTCACTTCAGTATTCAATCAAATCAGTAACATATATTCATAAACATCACTGGATAAATGAGTAAGACTTATAGAAACAGTTCACCCAAAATTTAGTCAAAAAAAGTCTTGTGTTCACCAAAGCTGCAAGTATTTGAACAAACATACAGCAATATTGTGAAATATAATTAAAATCTAAAAGAATGCTTTTCTAATGTAATATACTGTAAAATGTAATTTATTTCTGTGATGAAAAGCTGAATTTTTTACCATCATTACTCCAGTCTCCAGGGTCACATGATAAATCATTCACTTCAGATAATTATTATCATTTAATGTTATTATTATCAGCATTGAAACAGTCTTTTATTTCTTTCTGGAAACTGTGATGCAAATTGAAGAGCATTCATTTAAAATAGAAATATTTGTAACATTATAAATCTCTTTACTGACACTAAATTTAATAAATGTAATGCAATTTAATTTAATGCACTTTGTCAGTTTAATGCATGCTTGCAGAAAGAAAAAAACCTATTAAAAAAAAAAAACATTTTTAGAGGGAAACTACCCTCTTAAATAGGTCATAAAACTTGAACATTTTCACCTGTCCAAAAATTGTGTTTGTTGTCCAAGAGTAAAGAACTGGCTCCCATTATCATGAGGTCCTGCGTTTGCCATAGCAGCCAAACCTCTCCGAAAGTAAACGCTGTCGCTGACCTTTCTTCGATATGCAATTTTAAATATATAAAAGCCCGATATACATGTGTAATTAAGCCTCTCCGTTGATTCTGTTGTCAGGTGGTATAAGTTACCTTTCTCCGCGCTGGTGAAGATGGACCAATCACAGACGCTAAAGATTATAGTGTTGATTACAGGTTAAAGTTAATACATTTATATAAAAAATAATAATAATCAGGGCAGGTTTTCATTTATATTTCAGGTTTAAAGTGCACTTACAACTCTGTCCTCATTACAAAATCATGATCTTAGTTGTCATCTCTCTGCTGGGGGAGGTCTGTGACGTTAAGTGGAACCACAGTGTACTCGACGTTTCCAGTCGGAGTTTTTTTACCCAACGGATATATTTCATGTTTTGAAAAGCGGCGGAGTAAAGTCTGACGAGTTGTTTTGCTGTTTTATAATTTAGATCGGTAAACACTCGAGTATATCATGGCTGTCCCAGGTAACGTTATGCGTCTGCTGAGATCGTCCGTTAGTTTCGCTGATTGTTGTTGATATACCGCTTCTGGAATGTTCTAGAAAGTGTCCTTCACTTCATTAATATCTTCACATCAGACACACATCCTTATATTTCAGACTTCATAATAGACTCTTGGGTGGGGGTAATTGTTAACTGGTGCAAGATATTCTGTCAAAATAATGTATGGTATATTGCAAGCTGTTCGATGTTTTATGGTGAGATAAATTCTGAAATCTTTGTAGATTTAGTTGAATTGTCACACTAAAACACGTTTTCATCCAGTTAGTTGTTGGTTTTGTAATACGTGGTGATGAATTCAATTTTCCTAATGTGAAATTGTTTTGTTAACAGGCCCAAACAAGGACAACATCAGAGCAGGCTGCAAACGATGTGGATATCGTGAGTGTGACGATCCTCTCTGTCTCTATATCTTTCTGTTTGTCTGTCAGGTTTTTTTTTTTTTATATCTACCTAACCGTGTTTCTCTGTATATCTATATGTCTGTGTCTTGTTTCTATATATATCTGGCTATTATTGCTGTTCATCCATATGATAATGGTTCTTCTCCTTTTCTTCAGCTGGTCATTTGACTTTTGAATGTCGTAATTTTGTTCGCGTGGATCCGAGGAAGGACATAGTTTTGGATGTGAGCAGCACCAGCAGTGAGGAGAGTGAAGAAGAGGAGCAGGAGGCTGTCAGTAAAGAGAAGAACTTCGACAGTAGTCATTCAAAAGGTCATTTCACTGTTTCACATAATGTTGTATGTTTCCACTTCTGTCTCAGGTCTTCCTGCAGGTGCTTGAGATATTATTGAGATAAATTAGAATGTTGTGGAAAAGTTAATTTATTTCAGTAATTCAACTCAAACTGTGGAACTCGTGTGTTAAATAAATTCAATGCACATACACTGAAGTAGTTTGTCTTTGGTTATTTTAATTGTGATGATTTTGGCTCACATTTAATAAAACCCCACCGATTCACTACCTAAAAATTTTTTATATGGTGACATGCCAATCAGCTAATTAACTCAAAACACCTGCAAAGGTTTCCTGAGTCTTCAAAATGGTCTCAGTTTGGTTCACTAGGCTACATAATCATGAGGAAGACTGCTGATCTGACAGTTGTCCAAAAGATAATCATTGACACCCTTCAGAAGGAGGGTAAGCCACAAACATTCATTGCCAAAGAAGCTGGCTGTTCACAGAGTGCTGTATCCAAGCATGTTAACAGAAAGTTGAGTGGAAGGAAAAACTGTTGAAGAAGATTTGGCAAAAGCACCAAAAGTTGGTTAAATGACCATGGTGTTGGCATGCTTTACTGGCCAGCAAACTCACCAGACCTGAACCCCAGAGAGAATCTATGGGTTATTGTCAAGAGGAAGATGAGAAACAAGAGTCCAAACCATGCAGATGAGCTGAAGGCCACTGTCAAAGAAACCTGGGCTTCCAGACCACCTCAGCAGTGCCACAAACTGATCACCTCCATCCCACGCCGAATTGAGGCAGTAAATAAAGTAAAAGGAGCCCCTACCAAGAATCGAGTACATGTAGAATAAATGAACATACTTTCCAGAAGGCCACAAATTCACTAAAAATGTTTTTGTTTTAATTGGTCTCTTGAAGTGTTTTAATTTGTTGAGATAGTGAATTGGTGGGATTTTGTTAAATGTGAGCCAAAATCATCACAATTAAAAGAACCAAAGACTTAAACCACTTCAGTCTGTGTGCATTGAATTAATTTAATACACGAGTTTCACAATTTTAGTTGAATTACTGAAATAAATGAACTTTTCAATGACATTCTAATTTATTGAGATGCACCTGTACATTACACATTCCACTGACACATTTACCTGAATACTCAGAATATTGTTAGTAATGATCATTCGTTACTGAATAGTTTTATGATTGGGATTTGTTTTTAATACATGCTTTGTTCACAGGCTCTCATGAAGATTCCCGGAAAGAAAAAAGTAAAAAGAAAAGCAAGGACAGATCCCATCGTAAGACCAAAAAGAGGTACACGTTAGATAAATGATAGCACTTTAATTTGCTTAACATAAGTATTCAAAAGAGCAATGTGTAAATGCTTTATAAAAACATGTTTTAATGTTGCATTTAAAAATTGCATATCAAGTAGTTAATCAATGTTTTTTTTTTTTTTTTACTATTTTATTTTCTTAAATTGATAATTATGGGCTTGATATCTGTGCACATTTTATTTGATGAATAAAAATCCATTAAAGAGATTATTAGAATCTCCTTGTCCTTCATAAATATGAACCTACAGTATTGTTCAAAATAATAGCAGTACAATGTGACTAACCAGAATAATCAAGGTTTTTCGTATATTTTTTTATTGCTACGTGGCAAACAAGTTACCAGTAGGTTCAGTAGATTCTCAGAAAACAAACGAGACCCAGCATTCATGATATGCACGCTCTTAAGGCTGTGCAATTGGGCAATTTGTTGAATTAGTTGAAAGGGGTGTGTTCAAAAAAATAGCAGTGTGGCATTCAATCACTGAGGTCATCAATTTTGTGAAGAAACAGGTGTGAATCAGGTGGCCCCTATTTAAGGATGAAGCCAACACTTGTTGAACATGCATTTGAAAGCTGAGGAAAATGGGTCGTTCAAGACATTGTTCAGAAGAACAGCGTACTTTGATTAAAAAGTTGATTAGAGAGGGGAAAACCTATAAAGAGGTGCAAAAAATGATAGGCTGTTCAGCTAAAATGATCTCCAATGCCTTAAAATGGAGAGCAAAACCAGAGAGACGTGGAAGAAAACGGAAGACAACCATCAAAATGGATAGAAGAATAACCAGAATGGCAAAGGCTCAGCCAATGATCACCTCCAGGATGATCAAAGACAGTCTGGAGTTACCTATAAGTACTGTGACAGTTAGAAGACGTCTGTGTGAAGCTAATCTATTTTCAAGAATCCCCCGCAAAGTCCCTCTGTTAAAAAAAAGGCATGTGCAGAAGAGGTTACAATTTGCCAAAGAACACATCAACTGGCCTAAAGAGAAATGGAGGAACATTTTGTGGACTGATGAGAGTAAAATTGTTCTTTTTGGGTCCAAGGGCCACAGGCAGTTTGTGAGACGACCCCCAAACTCTGAATTCAAGCCACAGTACACAGTGAAGACAGTGAAGCATGGAGGTGCAAGCATCATGATATGGGCATGTTTCTCCTACTATGGTGTTGGGCCTATTTATCGCATACCAGGGATCATGGATCAGTTTGCATATGTTAAAATACTTGAAGAGGTCATGTTGCCCTATGCTGAAGAGGACATGCCCTTGAAATGGTTGTTTCAACAAGACAATGACCCAAAACACACTAGTAAACGGGCAAAGTCTTGGTTCCAAACCAACAAAATTAATGTTATGGAGTGGCCAGCCCAATCTCCAGACCTTAATCCAATTGAGAACTTGTGGGGTGATATCAAAAATGCTGTTTCTGAAGCAAAACCAAGAAATGTGAATGAATTGTGGAATGTTGTTAAAGAATCATGGAGTGGAATAACAGCTGAGAGGTGCCACAAGTTGGTTGACTCCATGCCACACAGATGTCAAGCAGTTTTAAAAAACTGTGGTCATACAACTAAATATTAGTTTAGTGATTCACAGGATTGCTAAATCCCAGAAAAAAAAAAATGTTTGTACAAAATAGTTTTGAGTTTGTACATTCAAAGGTAGACACTGCTATTTTTTTGAACACACCCCTTTCAACTAATTGCCCAATTGCACAGCCTTAAGAGCGTGCATATCATGAATGCTGGGTCTCATTTGTTTTCTGAGAATCTACTGAACCTACTGGTAACTTGTTTGCCACGTAGCAATAAAAAATATACTAAAAACCTTGATTATTCTGGTTAGTCACATTGTACTGCTATTATTTTGAACAATACTGTACATAGATTTATTTGAACTAAAACACTATTTTAATAAATAACAAAAATCTTGCCATGTGCACCTTTAGAATATTGATATGGGATGTTTGTAGATTATACATGTCTTGACTGTTGTTTGATGATAATATTCTTAATGTTTTTATACTTTCAGGTCTTATTCATCAAGTGATGATGAGGAGGAAGTAAGCAAGAAGAAGAAAAAGCACAAGAGTCACAAGAAGAAAGGGAAAAAGGAAAAAAAGGAGAAAGAGAAGAAACACAAGAAAAAACATAAAAAGAATGAGACTGAATCCTCTTCATCTGACAGCTCTACTGGATCATCAGACACAGACTAAAGATTTGACAGAATCACAGCAAAGAGAAAAACCACTGGAAAATAGCTCTAAAATACCTTCTGCCAGAGCCATTTGTACATAAGACACCTTTAGAAATATGTCTTTTCTTTTATAGTTATCTCTGGGAGTTGGACTGATGGTTATTTTGTGATGTTTCTAATGAAACTGTATTTTGTACATAAATTAAATGAAAACAACCTTTTACAAAGTTTGTGTTTTTATAACGTTTTACTACTAATTTAAAAAAAAAAAGGGTCATGGCCAAATTACTCGTACCTTTTTAACACCGTGAGCGGTGACCTGGCAGCTTTATTTAGCAATCATTATACAATGGCACAAAAACCAATGAATAATAAAATGCAATCTCATATTTTCCTCTGGTTATCTTACAGTATGTGATTAAGTCTTTCTGCTCATATCTTAAAGTGATGTATGCCAAACAGTAGAAGGGCAGAGATGCTAAAGTCATCTAGATTGCTCAAATTCATATTTTTCTTTACGTTTAAATGTTGTATTGTCCTTCTGACTCTGAGGGTGGAGTCCAGTCACTTAGACTTCAACAGAGAGAGGAAAGAAATGACCCACACACTCATGACAAAGCTCTTTCCTATACAGACTCATTCATTCATTTCTGGAATGAGTTTGCTGATTTTATAGAGGATTAGAGAAAATTTGTTCACATATGGATTTCTGAAACTATAGAGCATATCTTATGTTTTATAAGTCACATGTGTGTTTGTGTATATAAATAGATCACATATAAGGTCCGTTTTAATTTATTATTTATCTAATTTTAATTGTTTACATTATTGTCTTTAATGTCATAACTGCTGTCGGGTATACATAGGCACCCAATAACAGTGTGTCCTCGATGGTTATGGTATGTACTCTGAATCTTTAAAGTCATTTAAACTAAAGGTGGTTACTATATTCAAAACAACAGTGTTTAACTTAGCTAGTAATAAAACAATTTTGAGTTTCAAACTACTGAGCAAACACAATCCATGTTAGATGCCACATACAGCATAAGCCCACTGTCCTTTTTTTTATTCCTTTTTTTTTTTTTTTTTTAGAAATGTTAGTATCCATGTTTCATTGCCTTATCTGCCCAGTCTTATTAGGAATTTGTGTCTATAATAAAAAAATATATTTTGTTTTTTGTCAAATAGTTTGGCAGAAATGAGAGGTTTGGCAGCAAATAACATCAAGGTGTGAAAGCAAATAACAAACCAGCTGCAAATCCTTGGATAAAGTCATTTGTGGCAATAATCATTAGCTATAGATTGTGTAACTGGACTTTGGAACTATATGAAGAGCAATAAATATTTTGACAATAAAACAAGTTCGTAATCACATTTTCCTATTTATTTCCAAGGATGTGTCTAAACATGTGACGTTTCGAACCCTATATAATCTTGGCACATTGTGCATATGTTTCAGTGCACAGTGGAATATCCTGACTCAACTGAGAAAGATCAGGTAAAATCAAGCTGCAATGAAATATCGCCTAATTTTATGGAAGGTTTTCTGTATAAGTAAGCACTACATTTAAAAGTCGAGTTAACTAACAAAATCTTTAAACTTCTATGGGTGGCTATAGGTTAGAAAAATGCTTTGGAGGAAAAAATAAATATTCTTGATGCCCTAAATGTCTTTACCTGTCATAGATCATGGAGGTCACATCTCAACCTGCTGCGTTTGAACCCCGAGACTTTCACTCGGGCTTGATGAGCTGCTGTGACGACATGGGTGTATGTAAGTGATACTTGACCTATTGCAAGTAAATCTATCCTGCTGATGTGATGTACTTTGAAATATATTTAAATATATCTTTTTAGGCTGTTGTGGCTTCTTCTGTCTCGCTTGTTTGGGCTGCTCCATTGCTAGTGACATGAATGAGTGCTGCTGCTGCGGTTTAGGCATGCCGATCCGAAGCGTTTACAGAACTAAATACAACATACCAGTCAGTATCTATCTATCTATCTATCTATCTATCTATCTATCTATCTATCTATCTATCTATCTATCTATCTATCTATCTATCTATCTATCTATCTATCAATAAATACATAAATAGAGCCTATTTATTGACAGTTTTGTGTAATTACGTCTGCAGGGATCTATGTGTAATGACTGGATGGTTGCATACTGCTGCTTGGGTTGTGCAGCCTGCCAGATGAAGAGAGACATCAACATAAGGAAGAGTAATGGGACACTGAAACCATGAGAAGTGATATATCTACACTAGAGCAAGTCCTTGCGTATTGCTCTCAGAAATGAAATATTAAAGAAAGTTGCGGTTAATCATTTTTTAAAATGTATGAAAATGTCTTTGCTATCAGAAGTTTAATCAGAAGAAAAAAAAACACTTTCCATTCACTAAGTTTGGAGGGTTTATTTCACCCAAAATAGGCAAAAAACTCATCTTTCCACATTCATGTTATCCAGTAATGTAGCCTCAGCGGTGTAGTCAACACATTACTGTTTATGTGTGGCCTATTGGTTGTGTTGTGAAACATATTTGTGCCTGTGTATGCAGTTAAAGAGAAGCATAATTAAGGATATATATAACTTCAATGCAATGCTACAGTAGACGAATTCTACTATTTGTAACAGTGTTCATTTATTACAGTTACAATTACTGTTAAGTAAATTCTTGGTAAAGTTGCAGTGATATTGATTTTCTTTAAATCTATTTCCGCATCATCCTGGTCACCTGCCCGTTACTTCCTCCCTGTTTTGTGTGTGAGGTCGCATCTTCCTGGAGGAGGGAGTAATGTCAGGGTTATGTTCTGTTGCTCTTTGCATGTTTGACCTGCTTTCCCAATGAGTTTGATTGACTGACCCCGTTCACATGCCGTTAGATCATTTTGTTTGCCCTGGGTATTTAAGCCCTGTGTTTTGTTCTGTTCAGTGTTATTTTCATTTGTTTACTGGAGTTTTTATTTTATTTTTATTTTTTTATATTATTAAATACTACTTAACTGATCTTCAAGCCTGATCATTCTGTATCAGTCTGTATCGCAAGCAGCTTTGACAATTTTCTTAAATATGCAATACAATTAATTAATCCTGGAGCTGTGTTGTAATTGGTCTGTTGTGACTTCATTTGTCTGTAATTCAGTAAAGCTATAAACGTTCGTTGCTCAGTAAAGTCTAAGCCGAGTTGAATCCAGTAACACCGGCATCACAGAAGATGTCTGACAGTGACGTGTATACCGGATATTTCCATTATTGTGTAATCAAATGTATTTTTCCTCATTGCTGATATCATATTCACTGATAATTATAAGTTATGCCAAGAAATTATTTGAATGTAAGCTGATTTTCCAAAACCCTACTTTAAAATCTTTGCTATAAGCTTTTAATGTAATTCTTCTGTGCTTACAACCAAGAACTTAAATAAATATTTCTATAGTTTCCATTTGTTTTTTATTTGATTGTCATTGATTGTCCTCCATCATTAAATAATTTTTCTTAAAATCCCTCATTTGTTTTTCGACCACATTTTGCTTTAGGTCTAATGTAAAATTCACCTTTGAATATGGATGGATTGTTCTTCTTTTTTTTTTTTAAGAAGGAGGAAGAAATTAATACTTTTATACAACAAGGACACATTAAATTGATCAAACGTGACTGTGTGTGTCACTGAAGACTGGAGTAATGATGTTTAATATTCAATAAATTACATTTTAAAATATATTCAAATAGTATATTCTAATAATATTTTTCAGCATGTTCAGCTATAATGATATGCCGTGTCATTGTCTTTGTAAAAGCAATGGTCCACAATGATGACGGACGTGGCAGCACATTTCATTACAGGTGTGACAGAAAACATAATATGTGGCTTTTAACCATTTCGAACTTTGGACCTAAAGGAAGTGCAATATATATTTCCACAATACAACTGTCAATATGAGGTTTTTATGACATTTACTCTAGATTTGCAGGGTGTGTCTGAATATGTGTCTTCCAATCTGTATATAAAGACATGCTGTGCCAGTTTCAGTGGGTAGAGGAATTATTTGACTCAGGCAAAGGTACTCACATTTAAATATACACAGTTTTTAGGGACTTGTTTTAGTAATCAATCCTCTACTTAAATTTCACAAAAACTAAACTTGTTTTTACAAACTTTTGCAATTAAAAAAAAAGGATACATTTCAGGATAAATGTTCCAGGCGCCTCACATTTCTTTACTTCCAGATCATGGAGGTCACATCTCAGCTGGCTGCGTTTGCACCCAGAGACTTTCACACGGGCTTGATGAGCTGCTGTGAAGACACGAGCGTATGTACGTGATTCCAATGGCACTAAACAAATACATTGTTACTACATTGTAATCTATAAAGTCGAAGTAGTCATAACGTGACTTTAACATCAGCCATATGTTTCTTTTAGGCTGTTTTGGCTGTTTCTGTCTCGCTTGTTTGGGCTGCTCCATTGCTAGTGACATGAATGAGTGCTGCTGCTGCGGTTTAGGCATGCCGATCCGAAGCGTTTACAGAACTAAATACAACATACCAGTCAGTATCTATCTATCTATCTATCTATCTATCTATCTATCTATCTATTATAAATAAATATACATGTAAAATTTTGTCTTATTTCTGCAGGGGTCCCTTTGTAATGACTTCTGGGCCAGTTACTTCTGCATGCCTTGTGCGGCCTGCCAATTAAAGAGAGACATTGACATCAGAAAGCGAACTGGAGAATTCTGAAGAAAAGCTATCCGACCAGGAACAAATGCCCTGAAAATAACTATTCTGTGTGTCGTTAAAGGCAACAGCGAAAATGGTATCTAGCAGCCAATCTACAGTAAACTACCATCTAGACAATTAATTAGTTCCATTTGGAACTCTGTAAAATATATTTTATTATATAGTTATATAAGCAAATACTAATGAACTTCATGAAAGTGCAGGCTGTTATGAGCACTGGGTTGATAACAGAGTTTGTACCACAGTCATCGTGTTACTCAAAACGAGTGTTGCTTAATGTCGTGCTTCCAGATTCATTTTATAATAGAGGTCCAACAGAGATGAAATCACTCTGATTATATTTTCAGATTATGCCATGTTGGTTGTGTTGTGAAACTATTTGTGGCTGTAAATTAAGATTCCGTCTTTAGGAGAATACAGTTTCATTTTCATTCATTTTTGCATTATTTTATTATTAATTTGTGTCATTTGCAACATGTTCTTTTAATACGGTTAGATTTACTGTAATGTATATTCTTATTGTAGTTACATCCACATACATTTTTTTGTAGTCACTAAATTATAAGAAAGAGCATTTCATTTTAAATATGTATGATGTTATTGTCATACATTAGACAACAGGATCTATGAAAGCCTTATAATAAAGTTCCTCAAGGTGTGTTATAAAGCCTTCCAATGTAACAAAGAATACAGAAATAAATAAAATACCCTTTTGTCTTTCTGAAGACGTATGATTTTGTCAGGGTTTGGCTAGAGGGATGAGGCGAGGACTCTGTGATGCAGGGAGAAGGGCTCTTTAATAGTAATAATAATTTTTAAAAAAAACTACCCCTTAGGGGAAAACAGACAAAACATGACTGGCAAGGCAGGACACGATGTGCACAGACAAATATTTGACAACGAACTAGCCACCAGACTGCAAACACAAGGACAATAAATAGGGAGCTAATGAGGAGGGTAATGAGGGAACACATGTGGGGAAAATTACATCAATAACCAGGTAACAAGATGGGTGGGGTCAAGACAATTGACGAGAGCACGTGGCACATAGGAACTAAGACCAAAGCCATGTGCTCACACAAAACAAATACAAGCACATGACCAGCGAACCAAATCACAAACCATGTGCTTGAATTAGACTCAAACATGCAGCCAATGAGCAAGCTCATAAACCGCGCGTTTACACAAGACAACACGCAGCCGGTAGATCCGAACACCACGCAACAACAAGAAATGGGACACGCAGACAAGAGTGCACGGCTCAAGCAGTCTCGAAGCCGCGCGCTCACATGAAAACAATGACATGAGGAGAGTATTAGGGCTCTGTCACAAAACCATGAATAACACTAGACTGAAGTGACAGAACCCTGACAGATTTAGCATGAACTCCATTTCTAGGAAAACATTGGCCCACACAATATTCTCCATATTGCAAAGTTCAGGTATCTAATCTTGAATCTTCTAAACTCAAAAAAAAAAAAAGTCTAAAAGTCCACAGCAGGTGGCACTGTGCCACTTTCGATGGCATGACATGAGTTTGAACATAACACATTTTCTTGTACAGTTTCAAAAAACAGTACTACAGATTCAAAGTCATCTCACATTTCCTGTCTGACAACTTACTGTGTGCATCACAGCATCACATACTGTACCCACCTTGCTCATTAGCACAGGACTGTTTTACTGAAAATTGCCTTTTTTATAAAAATGTATGTATCAAGTATGCTGTAGATGTGGCAAGTGCTGTAAATTTGATTTTAAGTTGTTGTTTTTTGTTTGTTTGTTTTTTGCAATTAAAGAATTATTTTGGTGTGACAAAATAATTTTAAAAGTATAATATTCCAAATAGTTATTGGAAACTATAGATGTGAGAATTATATGAGAATATATGTGAGTGTGCCATTAAACCTTTAAAAAATATATTATTATTTTGAATTATTTATTACTGTGCTATAAATGGCTAAAGCTTTTAAATTGCATTTTATTTTACCTGTTGTATATTAGTTTTATGAATGGAATGTGACTATGTATTTTTAAGTGAGTGTGCACTGAAGCACCACTGGGAGGGGTTTCTGACATTTGTTGTATTTCGTTACAAGTAAAATAAAGGCATCTTATCCTATCATAATTCATGGAGCAGAAAAGCTACAAATATTCTATGAAACTTTCCACTTGGCAACCTCAACCTTGATATGCAGTTTATTGGAGCTTTAGATCATCGTATCTGTACACACACATGCATATAGACATGCATGTTGTCTCGTCCAGGCCCCCCAGGACTGAGTTTGGTGACCCCTGCATTTTATTGAATAAAATCTAAGTATTGCCAAGTAAGCTTTAAGTAAACATTACTCAAACATTTACTGGCCAAGCTAAAGTTACATATTTCAATATCTTAACTTAGTTTAGTAGATTTTACTTAATTCAGTATGTGAAATTAAATATAATTATATTTACATAACAATAACAGATCAATTGCATGGAGCAGTAAAAGTAAAATTAACTTAAAAAGTGTCAGTGCAAATTGCTACAAAGTTAAAATATAAAGTAAATCCTACAAGTTACATTTTCAGTGTGTATGATTTAACATAAGCTCCAAGTTTCTCCGTGCTGGGGGAAATAAAATACAATTATAATTCACAACATTTAAATTACAGTTCTGAATACTTTTTGCAACATATTTGCTACCCCTTCAGCACAAGGCCCCGGACAATGTTCTCCATGTTGCATTTCTCTGTAATTTCAGTCCTGCAGCACCTGTCACTCCAGTCAGTCCGCAGCAGCTCTCTGAAGCCTAACATGAGCACTGTCCCACACCCGTTCACTGCATCTGATCCAGTCGTCCACTGGCTGCACTGTGGAGGGTCCATCTGACCTAGGAAACATTTGAGGCTGGTAGCCCAGAACACACTGGAACAGGGTAAGACCAGCAGACGGATGGGTGAGGGGGTTTTGAGCATATTCAGCCCATGGGAGGAAGTTGCTCTATTTCTCCTGTTCTATACTGCAGACTTTTCACGGTGCCATTAGACTCATGATGATACCAAGAAGTGAGACTTATGTTGATGTCAAGTTGTTACAGAAAGCCTGCCATACTTTGTAGGTAGACTGAGGGCCATAGTTAGAGTTAGACACGACGTCCTCTGGAATTCTATAAACTCTGAATACATGAAAGAGTTCTAGAGAGGTTTCCATAGCTGTGGGTAGACCCTTTAATGCACCACTCTGCAGGACTTAGAAAAGTGATCTATAATTACCAAGATGGCTGTGTAACCACTAGTATTGGGCAGGTCTATACATTCAGTATATAGCAGGTCTGTATAAATATAGATATTCTGTACATACACTGGATGCAGCAAATTCATTTGTGATGGGTTTTATTGGTTTTGTCACATAGAGACATGGCATAACAGTATGTTAAGGGGCGTAACATTTCCGTCAAACGCTTGAGGTATTCAGCCAATTATAACGCACTGGATAGCTTGCCAATCAGAGCACACCTTGCTTTTCACTTTGTAAAAATCAAAGCATTTCAGAAAGGCGGGGTACAGAGGAGAAACAATAATGTACAGTATGTGGAAAATAATGTTTTGACCTTAAACCGCAGAAACACATTTCATTACACCAAATACACAAAACAATGTTCTTTTTAGCAACGTCATATGACCCCTTTACACCAAAACTATGTATATATGTACTTTATATGTTCAAAATTAAAAGAAATAAACATTTGAAATATATCAGTGATTAATGAATGAATAAAATATACAAGTTTCACTTTTTGAATGGAATTAGTGAAATAAATCAACTTTTTTATGATATTATAATTATATGACCAGCACCTATATATATATATATATATATATATATATATAGTACAGACCAAAAGTTTGGACACACCTTCTCATTCAAAGAGTTTTCTTTATTTTCATGACTATGAAAATTGTAGATTCACACTGAAGGCATCAAAACTATGTATTAACACATGTGGAATTATATACATAACAAAAAGTGTGAAACAACTGAACATATGTCATATTCTAGGTTCTTCAAAGTAGCCACCTTTTGCTTTGATTACTGCTTTGCACACTCTTGGCTTTCTCTTTGCTTGAGCTTCAAGAGGTAGTCACCTGAAACAGTCTTACAACAGTTTTGAAGGAGTTCCCTGAGAGATGCTTAGCACTTGTTGGCCCTTTTGCCTTCTGTCTGCAGTCCAGCTCACCCCTAAACCATCTGGATTGGGTTCAGGTCCAGTGACTATGGAGGCCAGGTCATCTCTCCTTCTTGGTCAAATAGCCCTTGATGCCTTCAGTGTGACTCTACAATTTTCATAGTCATGAAAATAAAGAAAACTCTTTGAATGAGAAGGTGTGTCCAAACTTTTGGTCTGTACTGTATATATATATATATATATATATATATATTAGGGGTGTAATGGTACGCAAAAAAAATCACGGTTCGGTACGTACCTTGGTTTTAAAGTCACGGTTCGGTTCATTTTCGGTACAGTAAGGGAAAGAAATGCAAACATTAAACTGCAGGTTGTTTATTACTATAAACTTTTTTTTTTACAATTTGTTTATACTTTTTTAAAAATACTTTTTAATAAAATATATATAAAATTTAAAAAAAGAATAAAAAAAAATACTGCTGCAAAGTTCTCCACTAAATAAAATACTCTCAGTCTCAAACCAATATCATATAATAAAATATAATGAAATATATAAATAAATAACTAGGATTACAGTGCAGCATTACCAATCTCAGCTTGTAGGCATGCTCATATTTAAAAAATATATATAACTTTTCCAAAGTGTAAAGTGCAGCATCAACAGTTTCAGTTTTGAGACCTCCTCAGATTTCGTTATTGCGTTGGACTGATCGGAATTAAGAGAAAAGGTCTGTTTAAATGCCGACGGACGCTGCGTTTGAATTACAATAGTTTTTTTCCTAGTTGTAGTGATGTTCACACTTGCGTGTTGAGTTTTGAAAACATTAGGCCAGTGACACACTGGCATATTGCACCTGTCAAACATAGTCTATTTTACCGTCAATACTGTTGACGGTGTCCTTTATCAGTAGGCTTTGTATTTATGCTCAACATGAAGTATAGATATTGTTCACGCCTAGTGTTTTCCACGCGTTTTAGGCGCGATATGTGAACGGCCCCTAAGGCGCTCGCTCACTCAGCACGCACTGAAGGCTCGTTGCAAAATGTCTAATGCATTTAACAGACCAGAAATAGAAGATCCTCCAATAACCAACAGGTGGTGTTTGGGTGCACTTTGGATTCCCTGTAAGCTATAATGGTGATGACAGAATGAATGGTAAATAGTAAGGTCTCATATCCGCGGCTATAATGTAAATGTAACATAAGCCTACCAATCGCCGCGGTGCCCTGTTTGAGTCAGTTGGAAATATCTGTCTAAATGCTGCGGGGATAGTTTGTTGCGCGTATGTTTCTCCTTTTTTTCACCTTTTCCCAGATACTGACACACTAAGGTGATGTCGGCGTAAATGAGTTCACATGTTTCAAGTATCCTATTCCCGCTGGGTTTTTTTTAATTTTATTATTTAATTTTTTTTATTCCCGCTGGCAGATGTGACCATTGTTTTTTTATCCACCACTCTCTTGCCATCACCATGGCTTACAGGGAATCCAAAGTGCACCCAAACACCAGACCTGTTGGTTATTCGAGGATCTTCTATTTGTCTTTGTGCGCGCCCTCACCTTGAGCAGAGTCTCTGTGACCCCACTGAATAACGTCGGACCATAACTCCTCCGGAGTTACAAACAAACCGATTCGGTGGGCACCCGGGCAGAGGTGTAAGCCCTCCTAAGGCTGTCCTGACCTTCGATTCAACCTCCCATATGAGTGATGAGATAACTATAATCTCAGGTAAAACTGTTGTTCAGCTCTTGGTAATCAATACAAGGTCGTCGGGAACCATCCTTCTTACCAACAAAAAAAGAATCCTGCCCTCACTGGAAAAGAGGAAGGGCAGATGAACATCAATGCCAGAGAATCAGAAATATATTTCTCCATGGCCTCCCTCTCCAGAATGGAAAGAGAGTAGAGTTTGCCTTTAGGCGGGGACTTACCTGGAACTAACTCTATGGCACAGTCATAGGGACGATGCAGAGGGAGAGAAGCAACATGGGACTTACTGAACACTTCCTTCAGGTCCAGATACTCCACGGGCACATTTGACAAAACCGTAGTCTCCTCCTAAAAGACAGAAACAGACACAGCAGGACAAGCAGAAACCAGACAAGAATCATGACAATGTTCACTCCACAAGGTGATGGTGTTGGAACCCCAATCCACTCAGGGGTTGTGTTTGACCAGCCAGTGGTGACCTAACAAAATGGGTGCCACAGGGGAGTCCATGAGGACAAGAGAAACGGTTTCGTTGTGATTGCCAGAGGTGAGGAGAGTCATGGGTCTTGTAGTGCAGGTTACGTGCAGCAGTTCCTGGCCATTGAGTGCGCTGACAGTAATCTGATGTGACAGGGGAATGATCGGAAGTTTCAGGTGATGTGCAAGGTTAGTGTCAATGAAATTATGTTCGGCTCCTGAATCCAGAAGGGCGTGACAGGTGTGAGTGTTGTTGGCCCACCACAGTTTCACCGGAAGGAGAGTTGATGATGTTGAGGACTTACAGGCTGAGATCCCACCCGATAGTAACCTCAAACTTACTACCGGGCTGACTCTTTTACCGTACAGGCAAGCAGAAGATGTCCAGAGCCACCGCAGTAAAGGCATAGTGCTCGGGACCTCTGCCTCTCTCTCTCCCGGGTCAGTCGAGCTCTACCCACCTGCATGGGTTCGTGATCGACGACGGGACCGACCATGTTCTCTCCATGTTTCACGGCTCGAGTTACCACTCTCTAGGCGGTCAATCCGAGTGTCCACGCAGAGCACCAAGTCGATGAGTCAGGCTGGTTGGCAACTCGAGGAGGTAGATCTCTTTGTGAACAAGGTCAGCCAACCCATGCAGGAACATATTGCACACAAGCTGCCAAGGTGCAAAACTGGATGGAATAGTCCACAATGGAATGATTTCCCTGCTTGAGGTCCACGAGCTCTCGGACCGCTTCCTTGCCGGCCATGGCCCGGTTGAACACCCTCTTCATTTCCTCAGAGAGGAACGAGGCACAGCAATGGTCATGGTTCTCCCACACCGCCATCCCCACAGAGCGCCTCTACCAGAGATTAGTGTCAGGACAAACGCCACCTTGGACTGTAGACTGCTGTGTCATCAGCGCTTGGACAGCACGTCTGATGGTGTGACATTCAGCCAAGTATGGTGACCCATACTCAGAATTCTTGCTCTGCATTTAACCCATCCGAAGTGCACACACACAGAGCAGTGACCACACACACACACTGTGAACACACACCCGGAGCAGTGGGCAGCCATTTATGCTGCGGTGCCCGGGGAGCAGTTGGGGGTTCGATGCCTTGCTCAAGGGCACCTAAGTCGTGGTATTGAGGGTGGAGAGAGCACTGTACATGCACCCCCCCCCACCCACAATTCCTGCCGGCCTGAGACTCGAACTCACAACCTTTCGATTGCGAGTCAGACTCTCTAACCATTAGGCAGGTTCCAGTGACGTGGAACCTGCTGCTTCCATGTTAGTCAGAGCTTTCTGTAACGACTTGAAGGAGGGGAGGAACCAAGAGCAAGTTAAAGATGATATTTAATGAACAGTCAGACAAACAAATAACAAGGAGACAGGAGGCTGGCTGAGTGCTGTAGGTCTGGTAGCAATCAATGTTCAACGGTGATCCAGGACGTGGTGGTGAGTAGGCAGCAGGAGAGCATGACACAGGAACTGCGATGAGCAAGCCGTGAAGGTGATGCATAAAGTCCGTGGAAGGTGAGGAGTGGATGGGGTTCCGAGGACGAGAGAAATCCAGTGACGAGAAGAAACATGAAACGAGAGATCAGGAGACAACACTGGAACTGCATTAAACGCTCTGACAAACACAAGACTAAAGACAGGGCAATATGCAGGGATCTGGCAATGAGTAGCAGCTGGTAATAATGAACTATTAACGGAGACGCCCACATGAAACAATCAGTGCTGACGCAAAGACACACACAAACTCCACCCACAGGCCACAGTTTACCAATCGTGACATATATATTTCTCAGTTGCCAGTATTCTGTCTATGTGCTCAAGACTGTCATATATGTCATATCTTTGACTGGTTCCCTGTCATATGTGTCATATCTTTGACTGGTTCCCTGTCATATGTGTCATATCTTTGAGGGGGTTCCCTTGGTAAAATTTACATTTTAGGAACTAAACATCATGTTATTTGTATTGGGGTCGACCTACGGACATGAAAAACAACCGCAGACTTGGCAACACTGGTTGGCCTTTACTACTCAGAGCCATAAATCGCAGGCGATTCTTTGTCGATTTTGAAAGAGATTTTGTTTTAGTTGTCGGATGACTACGGCTCTGTGTAGTAAATGCCGCTATACTTCTGAACCAGTGTTGACAAGTCCACGATTGTTTTTCATGTCAGCGGGTTGAAGCTCCTAAAATGCCAATTTTACCAAGGCAACCCTGCCAAAAAAACGTGTATTTTAACCCCGGAACGCAATTTTTTTGAGGAACCGCCTGGAAACGTGATTGGGCTAGTTTTGGACTAGTTTTGAGAAGCAAGTGGGCAGGATTTGTTTTGAAAACCTGGCAACCCTGGTCTGACACACGTGCTGGAAATGTACTTCTAATCACAGGAGCGCCTTTACTCCTTACACTTACACAGGAGCGCATTCGATTTTTTTGCACAGCCATAATATATATATAACTTTTCTTTTTTTAACAGCTGGGAATGGTTCAGTTTACGGTCTTTTTGTTGGTTGGCACGTGTAGAGTAATGTAATAATCAATATTAATAAATGGTAATACGTTTCACTTGCAATATCACCTAATCATGTTTGATTGCTCATAGCAATGTGTTAAATATAGTGTTTTTCTCATTTTGATCCATTATTTAATAAATCATTAAAATAAGCCAAGGTCATAACCACATATTTAAATGTATTCAGCTGAGTTTCAGTGGTTTGGTTGAGTAGGATCCAAACAAACCGCCAAAACACAGACCAAGGAACTAGGGACTAGAAACAAGGAACGAGGAATGAGGAAATAAACCTAAAACTCATCAAGATTTTACAGCTTTGAAGAACTGGCAATGAACATAACAAACATGAGTGCACGCATACAGAGGGACAAAACTGACAACTAGATGGAAAAAAGATCAGAAAACCACAAGGGGTAACTGAAACCAGGCAGAGCCACAAACCAAAAGACTACAAAACAAGGAGGAATTAATAATTCATAGTTTCATTTGTAAATGAAAACACAACACACTCATTTATCATCACATCATGTCAAAACTGTATTGTAGGTAAAGGTATGTCAAACCGTAAGGTTACTTGGTTGGTTCATTGGTGATATTATGTCGTGGCCACAAGATCATTTTGTCGAGGTAATGACATAGGTCGTGGCCTCGAAATGTTATGTTGAGGGAACTACATGTTTTTCTCGTGGAAATTTTTATATTATTTATATATAGAAATATACATTTCAATTAGCGGAGACGCCCACATGAAACAATCAGTGCTGACGCGAAACACACAAACTCCACCCACCAACCGTTTACCAACCGTGACAAGGAGATTCAGGAGATTCAGAGCTGGACAGAACCAGCATAGATGCAGGATAACTGGGAATTACCTCCCCAAACCAGTAAACCTTTGTCTCGGATGTTTCTCTGCATTGCTTTTTGCATAACTTCGGGTCGTCGCACCAAGCTTCATTGCAATTTCATTCTAGGAAATAAATGCTTTCTCTGAAACAAAACTCTGCTGGGCTCCGACCCTCCAGGAACTGAGTTTGACAACCCTGGCTTAAATAAATATGCTCTTGGGCACAAAAAACAAGCTTACATAGCCTACAGTACAATCTATATATTCCATTTTATCTTAATATAAATGCTTTTGTGTCCTCTAAAAGCGCGGTTTGTGTGCACAAATACCTAAGGGAGCCCCAGAGTATGACGTAAGAGGGAACCTGTGATGAATCAAATAAAGCAAAATGACAGGGGAAAAAATAGTAAATTAGTAATCAGGTGCCATGTTCAAAACAGTAGCATCTTAGAGATTTCTGATTGGTTACATAGCAAAAGTTATTCCTCCACAACATGTGTGAGACGTCATTAAAAATATGCTCTATGCACATCGATTAACAAGGTCTTTTTGCTTGAGGCCCAAAGCAAGATGCATCAAGAACATGAAGAACTTGTCTATTGCAGGAAGTGCCTGAGTGTTTCCAGGCTTCTTGAAGACTTTGGAGTTGGTGACACCAATCATCCTGTGAGTTGCCGGTTCAATCAGTTCCCAGAAGGTCATCAGATGGTTGTATGTTGCAAATCTGTCAAGAAAAAAAAATGCAAGAAAACTGATACAACAATCTTGCAATATTGAGTCATGACAATTATGGAATTTGCTATGTATAATTAAAATAACTCTGGTTGCTGTTGAAGACAACAGCTGGTGTTCATACTTATAATTATGTTTTTGTTGTTGTTATTATTTTGGTCAGTGTAGCCTACTTTTAGGCTGCCTAGGCTACGTGTAGCTATCATATATATGACTCCAATCATATTTATCAGAAATGTGGACCAGTGTTTTCAGGAAAGTGGCAATGCTATTACAAATGCTTACCACAGGCAATACAATCTTACCTTGTATAAAAGCGAATGTCCTCATCAGACCCAGCAAATCTATTGAGACCAAAGCGTTGTATCATCTTTGTTTGCTCCAACTGCTTCCGTACATCTTCTATCTCTCTTTTTAACTCCTCGTTTTCATGTAGAACCATGTACACAGCTGCAGCTTTGGGAACTGAACAATAATCATGTCCAGTCCTCTCCACATCAAAGTCCATATCTTCCTATTCTGCGTCCGAGTCAGGATCAGGGGTCAGTGGTCTCTCTCGACGTTCCCAAACCTTCAACCTCGGCGGCTGCTCCTGGTAATGGTTCCACTCAAACAGTGTAGGGAAAACGTCTCCGGTTACTATCGTAACCTCGGTTCCCTGAGAGGCGGGAACAAGACATTACGTCAGCTAAGACGTATATGTGAACTCCTCCCTTCTCCACTTTCACTGAAATCTTATGGGCTATCGCCAGCTGGGGACAGCTGGCCTATTGAGGCGAAGCTTGCAAATACTGACAGGGCGCAAAAATTACCTCAGAATCACGACTTAACGATAGCACAGCTGATCAAACAGTGATCACAGTGGCTAACGTAATGTCTCATTCCCGCCTTTAAGGGAACCGAGGTTACGATAGTAACCGGAGATGTTCCCTTCTCGAGGCAGTAACTCAACATTACGTCAGCTAAGACGTATATGGGAACTGTATAAAATCCCGCCATGAGAGCAGTGAAGATAAGCCCTGAACGGAATCCATCACCCCCATCACATAAGAAAGACTGTTCTAGCCAATGGCCATGTCGCTAAGAGTGCTCGCATCTGATAGGCGGAACTAGACCAATGAGACATCTGCTCTGACCCTAACAAAATTTGCATATCTATATGCAATAACTCGAAGGCTGCACTGAACAGGGCAGACACAACGCAATAAGCATTCAAGCATGAGAGTTAAATGCAGAGTCGACGGCATTTGCGATGACAACTGCATAAACCATATAAACCATATCACAGAGTTAACAGCCATGGTAACTACTGTATAGCTGGTTAACAGTTTACAACACATGAATGCAATATCGTTCACCAAAACTCATGAAAGTCTCCAATGCGCTTCGCCGAGGCGAGAGCAAGAGGCAAGGCAGTATTCAGGGAAGCTCCTTAACCACAATCGAAGCTAAGGGCTCGAACAGTTGTAGAGATAGACCCCTCAAACTAGAGCTAAATCCCATGGCGGCGGGCCATGAAGGACACAATCTCCTTGCTCCTCTGAGAAAGCTGATCACCAGAGCATGCTTATCGATCGTTTGCCTGTCAACCAGGAACAAAAAGTGGCAATAGCTATACCATACACCTTCAGCATGGACAGCAAACTCCCGCGATCCATACTGTGCTGTAGAAAGCGCAAAACATCCAACACAGAACAGGTCCCCGGGTCAATATAAATGTCCTCGCACCATTTTGTGAAAACTCCCCACTTCAGAACTCTCTCAGGTCCACGAACCAGGACTGATTCGGCAAGTTCGGTGCCACGAGTATAACTGACACTCTCTCCTCTCTGATTTTGCACAACACCATAGGCAGAATCTCCACCGAAGGGAACGCGTGAAGCCTGTCTTCCGGCCAACACGCTGTCAGACCCTCTCCCGGCAATGAGGAGTGAGATAGCGAGTGCGTGTTCTCACTCGTGGCAAACAAATCCATTTCCGCCCTCCCGAATCGATCCCAAATCATTTGATCTTATCCTGGGTAAAGCCTCCATCTCCTTGAGGAATCCCGTTCCTCGAAAGCACTCCTCCCAAGCCTGAAGTAGACGCGTTCGTCGAGAAAAGAACTCCTGGGCTGAACATATCCGGGCTGCTCCACAGTTTCAGAGTGCTGACGCAACTGTGAATGACCCTAATTAGCTTTTCCGCCCTCTGCAGAACTGAAGTTACAGCCAAAACGTGGCTGCCGCATATGCAGCAGACCCAGATGACACACTAAAGAAGCCGCCACCATCAGTCCCAGAAGCCTCTGCAGTTCTCTCAGTGAAAACGACCTGCCCGGTCTGAAACAGTGCAGAGTCTGACTCGGTAAAAACACACTCTTCTGCATATTCACACGCTGTCCCAGCGTATCCAAATGCCAAAGCATTGTTTCCACGTGACTCATTAGCACATCTCTTAGTGGGCTAAAATCAGCCAATCATCCAGATAATTCAACATGCACATTCCGCTCTGTCTGAGGGGAGATTTTGCTATATTGCTCCTTGTCGAGCAGACTGAGAACTTCCTGTGGAAGAACAGGAAGATTTTGGGGCAAAGTCAATGACGGGACAACGCCATTGAAGAGGTGAGGTCTGCGTTTGAACTGGAGAGAATATCCGTGGTGAATTATTCCCAGTATCCATGGTGAAATGCCCGGGATAGCCCTCCTAGCATCAATGAAATGACACAGCGGACGTGTTAGCTCTACGGCCACTGATGGCTTGTTTTGACCAGGGCCCCGCCCCCGCCACCGCGAGGCTGGAAGCACTGGCGGGAGGAGAGCTCATGGTGGCCATTGTATGATGTGCCACTCTTGCGCCCTCGAGAGGCCATTATAATTAAGGGTTGTGGCTCTGCACTGCTCTGAGACAGGGCGAGTGATACAGTATTGGGTGCAAGAGGAAGAGAAAGCTCTTTTGTTGAATTTGGACACATGCTTCTATTGTGAGTTTTTTACTAACACAAAGAGCATTTAAACACATATAGCAATCATCACCCGTGGTAACATGGGGGACATGATGCATCTGAACAGGGCGAGTGACACAGTGTTGGGTGTAAGAGAAAGAAAATCTCTTTTGTCGATAGTATACATGCTTCTATTGTGGAACTCACACAAACAGCATTTAAACAGACATAGCAATCGTCGCCTGTAGTAACATGGGGGACATGATGCATCTGAACAGGGAGAGTAACACCGTGTTTTTGTGGTGTTGGCACTCTCGTGCCCTCGCGAGGCCATTATAATCATGGGTTGTGACTCTGCGCTGCTTTGAGACAGGGCGAGTGACACAGTGTTGAATGTAAGAGGAATAAATGGCTCTTTTGTTGATTGAATATGTGCTTCAATAAAAACAACCAGTTCAAAAGAATGATTATTTCGCGAACCAGACATCTCTGGATTATACAGTAAGTAATAATGTTGAAATTAATGTTCGGTTTCTTGCACAGACTGATCGGTTCGCTTCCTAAGACCTCAATATATTGTCGAGAGCCACAGTTATGAATCTTGTGTTCCCTGATATGCTTTTTTTATTTTAGTCTGATGGTAGCTGCTAACTTGCATTTTATAAATAAGCTATAGGCCCACGGTTTCAGCTAAAAATCTTCTTTACTGTTCTACTGAAGAAAGAAAGTCACCTAAATCTTAAATGTCTATTGTGGAACTCACACAAACAGCATTTAAACACACATAGCAATCGTCGCCCATAGGAACATGAAGCATTTGAACATGGCACTTGGGGGGCGGGGCCTCCTGCGCGCTCACTCTTCCACTTTATCGGTCCGTCAGGGAGACGGCTCGGTGGCCAAGGATGGCGCGCTGGCTCTCCTGCGGCACGATTCCTCCCAGGCTCTTACCACTGCTAGTTTCGGGCCGAAACAAGCGTCCGGTTTGGAGCGGGGTGCCACTGCGGGCTGTCTAGCCGGTCTTAGAGCCTGACGAGGTGCAGAAAAGCGGAACCTCACAGATGATGACTGGAGTGAGCGAAGGGGCATCACGTGGCTCACCACCTTGGCGCGCTTTTTGCGTTTCGGAGAAACGCTCCCTGACCAACTCCATGGCATCACCAAAGAGGCCAGAGGGAGTAACTGGAACGTTTAGGAGCGTCCTATGGTCCGCGTCTTTCAGGTCAGCTAGGGTAAGTCATAGGTGCCTGTAAGGACAACCATGAGCTCCATGAAATGGCTGAGCAGAGCACTTAGTAGCCATCAGCGTGAGATCAGTTGCTGCGCGCAGATCCCTGATGACGTCAGCCCTACTATGCCGCTGTATGCCTGGAACACCTGGAGTATTTCCATGGCATGAAGAGCAGAAGCTGCAAATCTCGGGCGGGGGAGGGCCCACCAGTGGCTCGCTGGCAGCAGTGGGCCTCATTCTAGCATGAAGACTTCTAGCATGAAGAAAGAGATTCTGACGTAATTTTCGTGCCCATGCATTTTATACTGCCCGCTGACCTGTCAGTATTTGCATGTTTCGCGTCAATTGGCCAGCTGTCCCCAGCTGGCGTTAGCCCATAAGATTTCAGCGAAAGTGAAGAAGGGAGGAGTTCTCATAAACGTCTTAGCTGACGTAATGTTTAGTTACCACCTCGAGAAGGGAACACCTTTTTTCAGATGTTTCAGACAAGCCCCTTCCATAAAGTCATCAGGTCTTCCACTGGAAATGAATGGAAACTCACAGTCCAGTTGTATCTAGCCGACACAATGCACAACGGCACACAACAATGTTCCGATCTAGGTTGCATTAGCTTTTGGTATTGGAAAACCTTTTTCTCCATGGTTAAGATGCCAAAAACTAGATATACGAACAACCAGAAATGTTAGTCTCCATACACAACGTTCTCGCGAGGGTTAGCGTCAGATGTAAATATGGAACTGGAAACTGTTAGCCCAGTAGAGAGTGTAGTCAGAAACACGTCACAATTCCCGCTGCATAGAGCCTATAGCCCTATGTTGTTGAACTAATGTGGTGCAAACAACTGAGATATAACTGTGGTTGGGAAACAGCTGTAACTAGCTAGTTCATTACAACAACAATGCATTATACTATGGTGGTTAATCAGCGAGTACAGTTAATGGTGGTGGCCGCACTAGCTTAAATAAACTCTTTTAAAGAAAACTTTCAGGCGCCAGACAAGATAAATCCTGTCAAAAAATTTAAGTTAACCCAGGATAGAAAAAAAAGAAACCACATGTTACAATAATAATAATAATAAAACAATCCAAGGAATAATTCACAAGGGAAATTTATTTCATAAGGTTGTATTTCTACTCCTAACCCTGAACCTTGCACACAAACTTTCTGATTGCACGCTTCTCTCAGGTACGTCACATCTCCTTTATATCCTTCATCCTTCTGCCGTTAATTGAAAACTCCGCCCCAATCACTCAAATTGAAAAGGAAAGTAAACCAAAAGATGTGGTGGCCCAAAGTTTTTTCACTGCCACAACAGGATCAGTCATTGTATGGGAAACGCACCCCTGGGCAGTTGTCCATGTCACCCTAAATCCGCCACTGTATACAGTTTAATAAAAACAACCAGTTCCAAAGAATGATTATTTCGCGAACCAGACATCTCTGGATTATACAGTAAGTAATAATGTTGAAGTTGTCGAATTGTCGAGAGCCACAGTTGTTAATCTTGTCCCTGATACGCTTTTTTTATTTTAGTCTGATGGTAGCTGCTAACTTGCATTTTATAAATAACCTATAGGCCCACGGTTTCAGCTAAAAATCTTCTTTACTGTTCTACTGAAGAAAGAAAGTCACCTAAATCTTAAATGTATTGAGTAAATTAACAGCAAATTTTCATTATAGCAATTATCCCTTCAGTTCAGCTTGTATACATTTATTGAAAATAAATAAAAATATAGTCACTGATAAACTGTTCAGCAGGGGACTGGTATGTGTGTCTAAAAACAACAAACTATGACTTGCCTCCTAATAAGCAAATCTTTTGCAAAATGTTCAAAACCTCTGCTGAAGCTGCAGAAATCAGAGTCCAAAAAGGTTTCTCACACGTAAGTAATTTTATTAATTTGGGGTGGGGGGGGGGCATTATATTAAATTAAATATTGTGTTAGAGGTCTGATAGTGACATCTAAATAATAATAATGTCATAATAAGCACATGCTTTATTTCTCTATTTGTAAGTTAAATACAATTTTGCATCACATACAGTATAACTAGTCACTGAATCTTTGCCTGTTATCTTACAATTAATTAATATGCTTTCTTTTTAAGGTGATCGCCATATTGGTTTTATTTGCATTAAGTGTCGTTTGGGTATTCATAACTATAAGACAATTTCACTGCCTGCAACCACTTGTATACCAGTATAATATAAAGTTTCTGCTGGAGGAGACCGACCTGTATATAATAAAGGAATTGCAAAAAATGGCTGAAGGCACAGCAAAGACAATAGGACAGAAGCAAATAGAAAAAGTCAAAAAAAATGTAGAACTTAGTCCTCATCCAGAGCGCGTCATGCATGCGTCCTTTATACATGCCAAAACATCAGAACCACAGCAGACGGCTACTGTAAAACACAACGTTCCAGAAACACAGCAAGAGAAGGATGTTCTACTCACAAATGTTCAAATCACTGCAAAACAAACAGAACAACAGCAGACGGAGGCGGTTCTGCTCGCAAACATTCAAATCACTGCAGACCCAACAAAACAACAGCAGCCGGGGGCTGTTCTGCTAGCAAACATTCAAATCATTGCAAACCCAACAGAACAACAGCATTAGGTGAAGATTCTAGCTACTTAAATATAACATTTTGGGGTGTTTTGACTGTGTGTGCTAAACAGGTTTGCACTGTGATTATTGTTTGTTCTTTGAAAGAGAAGCAGTTCTGGTTTTTGACCCAATTGACTGTTGTGCTGACATTGTTCTGGAATGCACCTTATAATATTGTTTGCTTAACTTTGTAAGTAATAGTAATTAGTGAAGGTAGGGAGACTGACGCCAAATTTTTGTTTATTGTAACCTCTTTTGGACTTTTGGTTGGGGAGCTTAGAAAGTATATTGTATTTTCCTTTTGATGTTCTTTTGTAAGGGTTTAGAAAAGTGGGTACTTTAAAAGATGGTTTTGTTTGTTATTTTGGCCTTTTCAGTCCTCAAAGATTTATTTGTACACTGGATTTTCCTTTTTTTTTTTATAACATTAAATCTCAGGAAAAACAAAAGGGAATCCCTTGCTTCCAGTCTCTCATTTAAAGCTGCGTCCTTTACCCCTAGACGGGGCGTAACACCAACCACTACTAGACTGAAACATTTAATGTAAAATAACTCAGATTAAAATTTCTTGTAGATTTACAATCTTATATTTAGATTTAGCTAATTATCCTTTTAAAATTAAACATAGACATACACTGACAGACCATAATAAACTGCATACTGATTAAACAGTAAACTGACCCATGTATGCTAACATTATATTTTCTGAATTGAAGGCTCCAGTTTGCTTATCTCCATGTACTCATTAGACAAAAACATCTCAGCTACATTAATATCTTGCTCTGTTCAATTACACATCAAATCTCTGACATCTGAATCAAACATATATTTATGATTATTACCAAAATTATTCATCAAATGCATTGATAAAGGAATGTTAGTCTGGTTCATGAGTAATGGGTCCTAGGTAATCTCAGTGATTTTGACCAGCAAAGAATATTGCAGATGTTCATTCATTGTATAGATATTCATACACGTGTATATGGTTGCAGACACATGTAGTCAACTCGATCTCAAGTGTTTACAGGACTGGCTTTGACTGTTCCTATGGCAGACAGCGTACGTATAGTGGCCCATAGAAACAGCTGATAATAAGGCATCTACGTATACAAAATCTAGGGTTAAGATGCCATTCACGTTGCTTTGACTACACACTTAAATTTACTTATAATAAATGAGTAGGGTAATGAGTAAGCATTTACTAAGTCAATGTTATATCTCAAGTCTCCTTTGCACATTCTTACAATGCAAACTTCCTAGGCATGTAAATTAGTGATGCACCGAACTGAAATTGAAGTTTTAATTTAGCCAAAATCAAAAGTAAATTCTGTTTAAAGCTTCATTCCGTAACTTTTTTGAGTTAAAAATGGTCCAAAATCAATATTTGAGCAAGTACATAACCAGCCAGTGTTTGAAAAAATCGCCTTACTAAAGCCCGATTCACAACGGTTCGTTTATAATAATGTTTTCTAATTTTAGTGGTACGGTAGGTTTTCGCGGGAAATTTGAGCATGACACTGCATGATGTCTGTAAACATAAATGTATATTTAATAATCAACATAAAAACTTTTCAGTTACTAATGTAACTTCAGTTCCCTGAGATAAGGGAAGGAATGTTGCATTGACAAACGTATGAGGAAACTCCTCTTTACTCTGATACTGAATATAATATAACTCTGATACTGATACTAATATAAATCCCACTGGACCACACCCAGGAGGGTGCCATTCCTCTGGTGGAGTGGGCTCTCACACCTATAGGGCACTGCAGCCCCTTTGAGGCATAAGCCAAGGGTATAGTGTCCACTATCCAGCGAGATTTCTGGTTTGTAACCTGCAGCCCTTTAGAGAGGATTCCGAAGCACACATAGAGCTGCTCTGAGTGAAGACCCAGAACTAGGCAAAGTGGATTGGGACCTTACTCACCATCTGAATTGGGGAACGCAAGAATGGTAATGACTTGTGCTCTAAATGGAGTGGAGAGCACTTTCAGCACACAGCCATGGCTTGGTTTGAGGACTACTTTACTGTCATTAGTCCTAAACTCAAGACAGGAACCACTGACTGACAGCACTTGGTCAACCACTCGCTCGACACTAGGAGGAAGGTCCTAAGTGACAGAGGCACAGAAAATTGCTCAACTGGAGCGGCTCAAAGGGAAGACCACGTTTCCGATTCTGTCACCGCTTGTGGATAATGTCCCTTTATCGATCCGATCTTGTCACATGCTTTAATGCTCTAGTACTGTTAAGAAAAAATAAATTGTGGCCACGAAAATATAATTTCTTAGAATTTATATTAAATTGCACTGAATGTTTGCTGGATGAACAGATTAGTTGATCGTAATATTAATTCTGCTACAGTTAGTACTGGCAGCTGATATAAATAATTGCAATTAATAATAATTGTTATTGTTTATATAATACATTTTCCCTTTAGAGCTTATTTGCTACATTGGGAACAAGGAAGTAGTCTCACTGTTCGTTAAAGGAAACGTTTCCTCATCTCCTTTTGCAAGCAGTGTTTGTACTTTGGACCGGAGAACATAATCATCGTTGCCCCATACCGAATTTTTAATAACACCTCTGAAGCCAGATGGCCAACGAGTGAATTGGAACAACTAGCCTCCTTCTGTTATTTTCAGAACCTAACTTGACACACATCCGGGACAGCTGTCCAAACCTGAATTGGATGGCAAGCAATTCTAACTTTTCGAATAGAAGTTGGCCACACAGAAGAGCGTAAGCTGCTTGCGTTCAGCGGATATTCTCCAAAATGGTGCTAAGGTGATGCGGAGAAACACAGAGACGAATTGTTGAATTAAGTCATTATTTGTATTTTTTTTTTCACGTACAAACAGTAATCTTGTCACTTCATAACGTTATGGTTGAACCACTGATGTCTGATGGGACTATTCTGACGATGCTTTTCATACCTTTCTGGACTTTGACGGTAATTTACTTGGCAGTCTATTGGACAGTCTCAAACCTCCTTGTTTTCATCCAAAATATCTCAAATTGTGTTCTGAAAACGACTTTACAAGTTTTTGAACGACATGGTTAAGTAATTAATGACACAATTTACATTTTGGGGTGGAGTATCCCTTTAAGGCCTATGTGAAGTGGCTTGTGGAATGAATTGGTACCATGTTCACATGGTTTGTAGTACTTCACTTTTCAATTATTTTATCTTTTGTCACTGAAATCAAACATTATAACCAGACATTCTGATTAATGATTGTTTCTAGCAGTGCAAATCAGAGACAACATTTCCGAGACACAAGGAATTTTTCACGCCATTTAGTAGGCATCGTATACTCACAGACCACAACTATGAAAACATGAAAACTTGCTTAAATGCTTAAAAGAGCATTAACACATATGTGCTGGGTTAAATTTATAAATTCAATGGGAGTCTTTTCTGTTTTGACCAATGAGAAGAGAGAAAGTGAAGTGTTGATGACAGAAGAGCATGAAGAGGGTTTATTGGGTCATCTGGGCCTCGATGGCTTGCGCCGTCCACTCCGGTGCTGTCTGACTGATCTTCTCCAGGAGGTTATTCACCTGGAAGCACAGGGACTGAATCTGCTTGTCCCAGGTGGGCAACGGCTCTCGCGCTGATGGAAATATTTATAAATAACATATTATGTAAGTTTCTTACATTGAATTTTTAAGTTTCTATCCAACAAATTTAGTCAAAAACCAAACTTACTTTCAAAATGGACAATGCTGTCTATCTGGTCAATGAATCCATTCATGCGGCCCTCTGTGATCATTTGTGACGCTATCTTTTCTGCCTGTGGGAAAACAAAGACATTCGTATACAAAAGGCTTTCTGAAGGATCGTGTGACACTGAAGATTGCTGAAAATTCAGCTTTAAAGCACAGGAATAAATTACATTCTAAAATATATTAACAAGTGATTTTAAACATTTTAAATATTAACATTTTTGATCAAATAAATGCAGCCTTGGTGAGCAGAAGAGACTCATTTCCAGCAGATGTTTTCTGCACAGCTGTACCTTTGCAGGAGGAATCTCCAGAAGAGCGCCTAACTCTTCAAATGTGATGTTATTGTAGAGTTTGCTAGCAGACAGCAGGTTGTGCTCAATGACTGCTCGGTCTAAGATGCTTGAACCTGAAAGCGTTAGACAAGTGTTAGTCATTATTCTTTCCTGGCAAAGAACATGAATGAATGACAGTACTAAAGCATAGCATGTAATACCGTCGGCTGTGGTGGCTTTCTGATGCGGCATCAGCATGGCAGCAAACTCCTGCAGTTGGTTTCCCCGAATGATTCGATCCAGGTACATCTTTTCCAGGATCCCGTAAGCAGCAAGTTGCTGACAGCGTTCATCCTTGAAGAGCGTAGCCAACATACGAGAGCGCTGCTGACCTTTTAGACACATTAAGAACTGATTATATCATGTGACCAGCTTCAAATGAGGTTGAAACGGTTTAACCACAGTTCCAGCAGTTTGACTGTAAGTGATGTAATGAAGAGTACCTGCGGACGCCAGTATAGTGCAGTGAAGCGCATGCTTCAGGGCCTCCAGGCGCTCAGTCTCATGGACGATGGATTTATAAGAAAGCTCATTGTAGCGCTGAGCTGCCTCAATGAACTTCCTCCGATAGTCCAGAACTCTGGCATAACAGACCTGCAAAACATTTTGGGATTGGACTATAAAAGTTTTTCAACCAAATAGCAGTTACTGCCAAGTAACTACAGAAATGGATAAAATGCATTTATATTTAAAGTTTTTTTTTTGTGTTAATATATTAATAATATAAATAATTATATTTGTTATTAAATTAATAAATGTAATTATAAAAAATATATTTTTTTTTTAATTTCATTTATTAATTTAATTACAAATATAATTGTTTATATTATTAATATATTAACACATTCATACATATTTCAACTGTTATGTTATATGTTAGATATTAACTTAATTTTTAAATATATCAATAACGGTTGAAATAAATACAAAAAAAGAGAAATTTTATAAGCTGTTTATTAATAAATGTTTATTAGAAAACCTTTTGGACAAATAAAACAATTGTTCAATTAAATTCTGACGATTCTTTACAATCCCACCGAAATCATCATCACATCACAAATCATTTATTTGAAACACCACCCAGCCCGACTGGATCCTGTGCTTTTTATATGTAGTAGCATATTATAAAATGACACGGTGCACCTTGTAGTGAATCTGCAGCTGTTCATTGGTGGATTCATTCTGAAGTAAAGACGCTCGGTTAATGTAGGCCTCGGCCTGAACTGGGTCATCATCCTCCAAATACAGACGGGCGATTTTCAGATAAGTGTCCAATTTATAGTCCACATTGTACTGTCTGTAAAATAAATAAAAAACAGATGATGTGAACTACATAATCTAATCATCCATGGTTTTAGGTGACATGCAGACGCAAATAAGAAGCTTCAGTTTGTGTGATCTTACTTCTGACCCGTCTCCAGCGGGATCCCCACAAGAACCAGCGCTGCGTTCCTCCAGTCCTCCTCTTTCTCGTAGATCGTGGCTAGATGCTGTCTGATCGAAGCCACCTGGAAGAGCATGAGATCGGCTCACACATGATCCCAGCATTGATCTGAGAGTGTTTTTCACCACACGTACCTGTTCTTCAAACGAGATGACTCTGGGCTGGATCTTCTCCAGGGTGAAGTGACACACAGCTTTCGCAGTGCTGTCCGGTAGGTTTAGAAGATGCGTGCAAAAGTCTGTCAGCAGCTGTCTGGATATGACCAGGCTGACGTTCTCATTGACCACTGCGTGAGACAAGTGAGAGACATTCAGACGATGTAATGAGAGGAATGTGTCTGTTCTCTTATTACGCTGATTCTATGTCACCAGACTAGTGTACTTACTCGCTTCAACAAATGCTTTCAGTGCCTCAAGTTGTTCTGCATCTGTAAACTGAAGAGCCTTTTCTAATATTTGACGATATCTGTCAAAACAGTGCAGAAAAACACATTTCTTAAAATGTGTTTCTAAAATATCTGCAAGAAACCACAACCATATTTAATACAGAATTTTGGTTAGCAAAATAAAAAGAATTGTCGATTTGTTGTTACTTGCTAGTCAGAAGCAAGTGGAGTTGTGGGCGGGGCATGCTAATTCTAAAGCATTTGATTGGACAACATTTTAAATACTCCGCTAAATGCAAGAGGATATTTTGTTTTTGTTTTTTACCAGAAAAGAAAGACTAAAATAACTGATGGCCATTATGTCAACTTTAAGGTGCACACTAGCACACAAATGACATCAAACCTAAGAGGCATGGTCTAAAATCTTCCCATTTTAATTTCATGGGGTCTTTAATTCAGTAAATAGTAGCTAAACTTACAGCCTTTACTCATGCCCTTGCACATGTACCATTAGATGCAAAATACATCACCGTACGAATATCCATTAATTATTCTCATAGCTGTTAACCATTATTAATAACATCTTTTGTACGTGTAACTTCTACGGACAGTTATAAAGCTAATCTAGGCGTTGTTGACAGGTAGATCATCTCACACTAGCTACTGTTAGCCTGTCCTCCTCTGCAAAGCAGCACGTCTCTCATATGAAAATACCTACACAACCGTTACTTCATGCAGTAGACGTACAGTAAGTAACAATATTAGCAGATGATTTGAAATGACATACTTCCCAGCTAGATCTTTGTGAGACCCGCTAGAGTTCATCAGCTGTGCGAGCTCCTGCCTCACGCCCGACGCCATCTTCCTCCGCGCTCAAAACAACCGCAGGCGCGGGCCGCCAGAGGGCGCTGAGAGCCGAGAGCCGCTGCACTTCACCCACCGGACGCCAGAGGGCGCTGAGAGCCGGGAGCCGCTGCACTTCACCCGCCGGACGCCAGAGGGCGCTGAGAGACAGTTTTTAACCTTTATAAACTAATTCCCCTCACAGACTGACCCCGTCAGAGCCATGGTCAGAGCCCGTCTACGGATATATATTATATATTACACATTCTATGCCCCTGTATAATATATGTAAATCCCAGTAATTAATTCAGTGTATTTCTATATTTCTATAATTATTATCTTATTCCAATCTAATTAATTCCAAGGATAATATAGAATCAAAAACATGGTTTCTTAATGATATGTGATAAATCATAATTTCATAAATAATTCATACATTACATAAATAGTAACTAACACAAAGATCAGTGTCAAAGTGCAGAGTGTCTGCAGAGAAAGAAAAGGTAGCAGACCTGCGACTTTACAGCTAAAGGGAGTGCATTTATAAAAGCTCCTATAAATAAACAGCCTGCATTTTTTTCTGGGCTAATAGAATAGAATTGAATAGAATATTAGAGCTAGATGAAGTGTATTTATGAAATATCCTAAGTAAACAGCAATAACGTGCTATATAATATAATAAAATATAATATAATATAATATAATATAATATAAGAACTAAAAGAAATGACAATAAGATCTTAGAAATAAACATTCTGATTTTTACTTCAACAATGTGTGCTACTTTATTTTAATATAATAAAATATAATATATACAGTAAGCTATATGAGTTATATTTATAAAAGGTCCTGTAAATAAACAGTATGAATGTGTACTGCAGTAAAGTGCTACTATATATTTTTTATCATATACACAAAAGTAATTAAAAGTAAAAAGAATAACTAAAAAAGCCTATATTATACTTCAACATTAGCTATTTGTATATACAATAAAGTAACAAATATGATATAATAATAATTTATATAAATTAAATCGAATACATTTTAATGTATAAAGTGAATATAGTTAATATAATTTTTTAAATATGATCCAAATGGCTACATCAATATTTCTGTTGTGTATATATATATATATATATATATATATATATATATATATATATATATATATATATATATATATATATATATATACATATGTATATATATATATATATATATATATATATATATATATATATATATATATATATATATACATATATATACATATGTATATATATATATATATATATATATATATATATATATATATATATATATATATATATATTATTTTGGAAATAGAATAATGTTTTATTATAAAACAGAAACCTCTGGTTTATTTCTGCTGCACGGAAGTTCCTGCGTAACGTCATTTGTTGTTTCCGATGAAGGCGTGGTTTGATTATGGGATGTTAGAGGTGAAATGGCGCTCGGCGCGGTATTTTAAACAATCGTCTTCGTCTGCGAGCGGATGATCGACGCGATGCGGCGCCGAGTCGGGCTTCACAGAGACTGATCGGGTGGAAACCTCAAGGACTTCAGGAGAGCGTCTCGAGCGAGCGTAAGAAAAGCTTTGAGCTCGAGAGCGCGTTCATGATCCGAGCTCGTTACGCTAGCCGAGCTGCTAACATTGAGAGTTAGCTGAGGCTCATCCTGACAGTCAGACACCTCACAGCTGACTCTGCTTCACCATCCCTTCACTGCGCTATTAGTTTCACGGAGAACCTGTGAGGTGTTATTATACACATAACTTATATATGAGGCGTAATGTTGAGGCAGAGTGACGTGTTCCCCTTCTGTTGTTGTTTTTGTTAATTACGCAGTATTTTGGTTATAAACGGAGTACAAGTTCGACTTTTTCGCTCAGGTTGTTCATTTTATGATGTGTTATGTTGTATATACAATATGCACTGATTCAGCTAATTGTAATTATAAATATCAAGTATTTTCACTGCCTTTTATTTCAGTTTTATAAACTTAGTCTAGTTTTATATATATATAACGTATATGGTATACGAAGCTCGTTGACATTTACCTTTTAAGAGAGTTATGTGGCTTTCGTTTGAAGGACAAACTGTTTAACATGCATTATTTTAAAATAATAAGTTTTTTTAGATATAGACTTGATTGATCCTAATTGAAATGATATTAGTGAAGGGACAGTTGCAGTGAGAATGTTGTTGTCGTTTCTATTTTGTTGGTCAAAGCCTGTGTGTGGCTTTATTTTCTTCTCTGGCTGACAGAATCCGTCTCCAATCGTGTAGTGCGCAGTGATCGTGAATGATAACTCTTGAAGATCAACATGTTTTGTTTCAGTGAAGGATTGGTCCTCGCGCAGTAACTCATGAGTGAGCTTGTGAATAGTTATTTCCATGGCAACAGAATTGTCAGGAGAGCGGGCGCGTGGAACATCAACAGACTCCGCCTGATGTGAAACTGACAGACGCTCTTGATCGCTTTCAGTGAATTAAGTGTTGAGGTAAAGGAATAAACACGGATTGTTATTGTCAGGCATGTCCACAGAGGCCTGCTGTTGTTTAAACTGCAGTGAAAATTTTACATGTTACGTTTAAGATACTAAACGCGTGCATTAAATGTTGTTTAAGGCACTTTTCTGTGGTGCACATAACTGTCCGGCTACTTCGTGTTAGCTGCGCTTGAAATATAATTGTGTTTACTGCTGGTTAGCTCCTGTGCTAGTGAGCCGCGTAGCAGCTGAGAATAAACAACTGGACGCGACGCGACGCGGAATGAATGGGAGCGGTCCGGGTGCGTCGCGTCGCTCGCAGTTTGTGCAGCGTTTAGTGAAAATGGGAATTTGAATGGCCCGCCAGTATGATTGTAGCAGATTATTATGTGACAATTATGCAGCTGTGCTGATATCAGGGGTTGGGCTAGTAGTTTCACTCCAAACTGACAACTATATATAATATACAAAAATGCTGTCTATACATGTTGAAAAAGAAAAAATTGTGCCCACAAACACTGCAATATCAGAGTATATTTAAATATTTAACTTGTTTTCTTTACCCAGAAAAATCATTAGAATTACTGCAAGGCTAATGTCATGGAAATATATGATGGGAAATATTTGGAAAACTACGTTACTCTATAATGTTTATGTGCGTGGTAACGTTATGTATGCATGTATGTGTGTGAGTGTGTGTGTTTGTTTCACCTTTTCCTTTTTGAAGTAGAAAAATACTTATTAGAAGTTTAGGTTAAGTTAAGAAATGAATGATTTTATTCTGCAGATACATTTTAGTAATTTACATTGTTACATTGTTTCTATTTATCAAAGAATCCTGGAAAATAATTATCACTGTTTCAACAAAATCATTAAGTAGCACTATTTTCAACATTAATAATAATAATAATAATAAAATTAAATGTTTCTTCAGCAGCAAATCAGCATATAATGAATTCTAGTAGCTTTTCAGTAATATATTCTCATCTCTAGCTTCTCATTTAAGATGTGTTTTTTTTCCCCACAGTGTGACTTCAGTAACTTTGTACATGATGGATGTGGTTTCACCTGAGCTCAACAGCCTCCTCCCTGATGAGATTATGGATACAGAAGCCATTGCGATGGAAGAGGAGCTTCCCACCGAGCACCTCTCTGCTCCTCCCCAATCTGAACCTGAGCCGCCGCAGGTCCCAATGGAGACAGAGGTGCCTGAAATCGTCAGCTTGTGTCCAGCCACCACATCTATGCAGATGAGCTCCGCCTCCACTGATGCTCAGTGCAGCACCAGCTCAGGAACTCAACTCCTCCTTGCCCCCTCGGGCCTCATAACAGTCACCACCATGACCACCACCACCTCAACCAAAACCACCGGTCCTGCGGTGACTCAGAACCTCCCCAAAATCTCCAGCGTTACTGTCCCGGCCAATCACCAGCTCATCATCAACAAAGTGGCTGGTGCCCCTGCTGCAGATGGCAAGTCTCCAGGCGCTGCTGTGCTCAAGCCAGAGGGCCAAAAACTCTTGGTTGCTGGCCTCAGTAAAACAGGGCAGCCCATTATGTTGGCTCTGCCTCACACTTGGAACAAGCCCGCCACTACCCAGTGCACAGGAGATGCCAAGGCCCAGCCGACACAGATCAAAATGTTGACGAGCGTAGGGAAGCCTGTGATAGCGGTGAGCTCAGCCAGTCAGCTGATGGGCAGCTCCACCACACTGCAGGCCCAGCAGCTCAAGACACTTCAGGTGGGCGTTTACAACCTTTCGCTAAACACTCATCATGCAGACATTGCAGAAATTAAGCATATATATATATATTACCATTTTATTTTAAGACCCTAAAGAGACACTTTAATTGCAAGGGTCTTTTCTTGGCCACAGTTTCTCATTATTATCTTATCTTTTTTTTTTTGTGCCAAGGTTAACTAAGGTAAGAATTTGTAATTGCTGCACCCGACAAGTTGTTAGTCACTTGTACACTTTCAAGCATGGAAAGAATAGAAAAACTTTTTTTTTTTTCTTTTTTTTTAGCAAGTAAAAATGTATTTATACTGTATTTTTTAAATTTATTATTATTTCTATTCTTTTTTTAAGTGTTATTTCTACTGTATTTTAACAAGATGTTTTCATTTATTATAACTGTATAAAGCCATTTATTTGTAATAAATAACATTGTTTTTACTTGTAAGGAAAATGCCTTTTTATTGTATTTTAAAATGATTTATTATTAATCTTAATGATCTTTATAGTAATTTCAAAAAAAGGAAACCGGCTTAATTGCTTTATTTTTTTAAATGAGCTATTATCTTTATAGTAACATTTAAAATATCTAATTTTAGTTTTATTAAAGGGATAATTCACCCAAAAATGAAAATTACCCCATGATTTACTCACCCTCAAGCCATCCTAGGCGCATGTGACTTCTTTCAGACGAATCCAGTTGGAGTTGTATTTAAAAACATCCTGGCTCTTTCAAGTTTTATAATGGTAGTTAGTGGGTGTTATTTTTAAATAGTCCAAAAGAAGTCCAATAAAGCACATCCATCCATCATAAAAAGTACTCCACACGGCTCCTGTGGTGAATCAATGTGTTTTTGTACGAAATAAATCTATATATAGCTTCTGCAAACTGTTGTACGGCATTCATAAAAGAACCTCATTCCGGTGGATGATGTAGGACATAAGTGTAAGGTCCGGCAAGAATATGCTAGTCTCACGAGAACCAATGTTTGTTTACAGGAGCAAAGGAAGCAAAGTTTCCATACTGTAGCAAAGCCAGTCCCCTCATGGCTTATATCATTATACCTCTGCCATTTTCTTTACAAAATTTTTTTTTGTTCTTCTAATTCATGACCAGTGTTTTGTTTTGCTCTCTCTGCTGGGCTTCTGCATTCGTTACTTTTCACTGGACCTTACACATCGTCCTACGTCATCCGCCGTAATGAATGCATATACAACAGTTAGCGGAAGCAGAGACCATTTATAAGAGACATGCCACTTCCTCAATCCTCATTCATTTAGATAGGAGCCTGGTCTTGTTAGTCTGAAATGCCCGGAGGCGTTGCCAAGATGGCGGCCGAGTGGCACGACTTGCCTAAAAGGACTTTGGCGGAAGTTAGAGATAATGGTTTATAAAGTTTTAAATATGGATATTTTTCTTACAAAAACACATTGATCTGCTGCAGGAGGTCTTTATTACACCCCACCCTCCCCTGAATTTTCATTATGGATGGACGTACTTTATTTGACATCTTTTGGAATATTAAAAGATAGCACCCATTCACTGCCATTATGAAGCGTGGAAGAGTTGGGGACGTTTTATATATATAGCTCCGATTGGATTTGTCTGAAAGAATGTCATGTACACCTAGGATGGCATGAAGGTGAATAAATTATGGAATATGGTGAACTACCCCTTTAATAATAGCTACTAAAATTAGTTTTTACTATTAAAATTATTATTGTTTATATATTTATAGTCATATTTATAAAACAATAAAATGTATGTTTAACTGTATTTTTAAATCATTTATATTCAGTTGTTGTTGTTTATAATAATATACATTTTTGTAGCCATTTCTGCACCATAATATTTTCTTCATGGAAAAATGGCATGCGTTATTATAGTAGATGTAATTTAGTTAATTTAATGAGCTTAAAGTTCAATCTTCTTTCCTGTTCAGTGTCTATCATGGGCATCTGAAATAATTGCCAAGGATCACATTTCTCTTCACAGATCACGAAGAAGCCGCCAGTGTCTACAGCTGGACCGATGATAACAAAGCTGATCATCACAAAAGCCCTGAACAATAAAGGACTGTCCAGCACAGCTTCGGTGGCTCCTGTAGTGACTGGTACTCTTTATAAAATAGAAAATGAGCAAGAGTGATTATTACATAGCACAGCTATGATATCTAAATTTGACTTCCTTTCTTTCGTCCACAGGGCGAGTTGTTACCCAGAGTACTCCATTGACACCTCCACGCACCATCACCATTGGTGAGACCGTCAGTACTGTGCCACAGCATACATCTGGCAACAGCAAAGTCGCCATCTCACCTCTCAAGTCTCCCAGCAAGGTCTTGAGTCTTTTAAATCTAAAATATGGCATCGTAATCACAAGCCTTTTTTTCTCAATGATGGCCACACTATGGTTTCTGATGTCACCCTCTTTCCCATGTTTCTCCTGTTTGTAGCTGACTGTAGTTTCCGTGGCCAGTCAGTCTCCAAACTCACCCCAGAAGTCTGTGACGCTGCCGCTTAATGTGGCTCTGGGCCAGCAGATCCTCACAGTTCAACAGTCTGCTGCCACTTCTCCAGCTAAAGCAGGAACCAGCCAGCCCACCGCACAGGTACAACCAACTAGAACCAGTTTGCTATGAAGTCGAATATAGATTTTTAACTGCCCCATCCTGTAATAACAGCCTGTATCCATAGCTTTCACGTGACGTCACACCCTTACAGGAACGTCCACATGTTGGGCAAAATAAGGCTATCCAGTGCTGACCAGTGCAGACTTGGCACAGGCAAGCAGATGAACCCAGAATATAAACACAATGCGCAAACTTTCACATTAAATGTTTTCCCATAGAAAACAGTTTTAAAGAAAACACTTAACCCTTTATTGCATTGTGTTCATGTTCCGAGCTCATCTGCTCGCCTGCAAAAAGCACACATTTGTATTGAATTTGATCTTGTAATATTGCTGTTTTAAAGGTACTTTAAGTATTTCAGCGGGTGTTTTAAATGTAATGCATACGGCCAAAACTTGCATTTTGTTCACACATCTTTTTTTTGTCTTTTTGAGAGATGATCTAAATATTTGTGTATAGGAAACGGATGGAAAACTGAAGGGCTTGTGCTGCAGTTCTGTGGATGTTTTTCCCGTCAGGTCTTTAAGCCAGTAACATGTCTGGAAACTATGAATAAGTGTAATTTTACATGTCGACTACATTTAATGCCTAATTGTGTACAGACTGTAAAGCCAGTGCAGACGGTGGGAGGAGTGGGAACATCCCAGTTTAAGACCATCATCCCCCTCGCCACCCCTCACAACGTGCAGCAGATCCAGGTGCCGGGAAGCCGCTTCCATTATGTGCGACTGGTAACGGCCACCACTGGCAGCACCACACCACAGTCGGGCGGCAGCACCAACACCAACCCTTCCATCCAACAAGGTCAGTATATCACAGTCAACCCATGTGAGGGATGAGAAAAAGGAAGAATTCACCCAAAAAACTCAAATTACCCCATGATTTACTCGTCCTCAAGCAATCCTAGGTGTATGTGACTTCTTTCAAGCCGTGTAATGGCAGTGAATGGGGCTTGAGATTTTGAAGCAAATTAAAGTGCATATTGTTTTTCTAATGGGTGCATTGCAGCATTCGGTTTTTAAGAATGACTTTAATGATAGGATTGAAAATGAAATGACTTGTAATCATTTAAGGAAATGCAATAACGTATCTGTTGTTGTGTTGTTACAAAGCCAAGCCTGTAATGATGAATGCTGCAGTCCGGATGTCTGTACCCATCGTCCCAGCACAGAGCATCAAACAGGTACACAGTCAAACAACCCGTTCATCACATACAGTTGAACAGTGACACCATTGTTATGGATGATCTCGCAGCTTTTGGTGTTTTTGCTGTGTGGCTTTGTGTATATAATCTGATAATCATCAGAAACAGTTCACACATGCTTGAACATCTTGAACCCAGGTGGTACCCAAACCCTTGACATCAGCAGCTCAGGTGGTGACCACGAGTCAGACACCCCAGCGTCTCATCATGCCAGCCACACATCTGCCACAGATCCAGCCCAACCTCACCAGCCTGCCGCCGGGCACTGTGCTCACCCCCGCCCACGGCTCGGGGAACATGGGCTATGCTGTGTTGCCAGCCCCTTACGTTACACAGGTCCGTATGTCAGCGATGGAGCAGGATGTAGGAGTTTGTCTGGTTGTTTAAAGGGATCCTCCCACTTTCCTTGTTCCCATAGATCGCTCAGCCTACGTTTGTGACTTTGACCAGCAGCTCCACCTTCTCAACCGCCACCCCCATACAGACTCAAGCCAGGCTTTCACTCAATGGGTGAGCCGAGCGCCACATGCCTCAATGTGTGTGTATGTGACCCGTTCTGGCAAAATGAGTCAGAATGTGCATGGGCTAAATTGAGCTACAGGCAAAAAAAAAATTGTCCCTCCTTATGTTTTTACAAAAATTAGTTCATTAAGCCCTTTAGCAATCCCAATGCTCCAAATAATAATTTTAGATGTTTAATAACTTTTATTTTGGTACTTCCTTTATTACCTTAATATGTATTCATTGTGACTCATTTTGCCAGCACAGGGCACAGATATTTACAAATTAACTCTAAGGTTGCATTCTGCCTGTGTTTTATTACAGTTTATCAACGTCTGAAGCAACTTCAAGGCCGAGAAAACCCTGCAACTGCACGCGGTCACAGTGTCTGAAATTGTATGTTACCCAGCATTTGTTTCAATTCTTTTAAAGTTGAAAATGGCCCATATAAAGGGTGTAACCTGTTTCCGCTGCTGCATTTGGCAAGTGCTTTCATAGTTTCCAGATCCAGTTGTAGAATATTACAACAATTTCCTTCCTTTTAACAATCTGCAGTTCAGTTCACATACTGTCAAATTCACCAGTAAGAACAGATAATTCTGACAGACAGGAAGCAGATTAAGACAGGTACAACTTTAATTTCAAATTGTATTGCTCACAAGCACTCCCTGTCAAGCATTTACTGCATTTACCCTGGCACAAAAAAAATCTGATTTTTTTTTGCTCTCATCTTATTGGAATTTGTTGCACACATATAAACCCAAAAAGCCTCATGAGATTAGATTTTTGTTTTTCTGCATTCAATCTGAGCCACTTCCAAATGTGGATTTTAATTGGATACATATCCGATATCTGGACATCCAACCTACGTCTATACATGCATATAACTTGGTATAGGTCAAATGTTTGGGGTCAGTAAGATTTTTGTTTTTTTTAATACTTCAAGATGAATGCATTGAATTGATTTAAATTTGATCATTTCAAAATTCCAAAATGTTTAGCATTTTGAATTTAAGAACGATACAAAAGATTACTTTCAAATAACTGCTGTTCTTTTCGAAATCTTGAAAATGAATTTTCCAGTTAGGAAAATAGTAAACAGCAAATTGGGCAAAACCGTTAATAATAAAATAATTAATATGATGATTTCTTGAGAAGCAAATCCGCATAGTAGAATTATTTCTAAAGGATCATGTGACACTGAAGACTGGAGCAGTGCTGCTGAAAATTCAGCTTTGATCACAGGAAAAAAATTTAAAACATTAAAACACAAGTTATTTTAAATTACATTAATTATATATTATATAAATTATATTAAAAAATATTTTCTGTATTTTAGGTCAAATTAATGCATTCTTAGTGAGCATAAGAAATTTTAACATTAAAAATCTAACCACTTTTGAACATTTATGTTACTTTTAAGGTGATGATACATGGGGCAACTTTTTGAGCAATGTTGGTGGGCAGTGTTGGCGTCAGCAGGAAAACAAGTGAGACACAGGGCACACGACCGGTCTAAAGTGGCCATTCTCATTGGGTAACTGACCAAGCAGCATTGCTCTGCAACATTCCTCAAAACGTTGCCTCATGTATCATCACCTTTACAGCAACTGCAGTTCTTTTATGAATAGTACCTTGCATTTACACTAAGAGTTGAATCTCTCGTCTCACAGGTATTGTGATTGCTTTGCCAACGGGGAGTTCTGTAATAACTGCAACTGTGTTAATTGCTTTAACAACCTTGATCATGAGAGTGAAAGACTGAAGGCCATTAAGGTAATGAATTACTGCCTAGTGTAGATCTCCATTGTCTTTTTTTTCATCTCACTACAAACATAATACTTCAAATGTGCCTTTATTTCTATTTGCCAGTTAACAACCACCTAGCAATAGCAAGCCAACGCCCTTGACATCTCGTTTGTTTTTCTGTACATGACCGTTCTGCTGCAATGCTTTGAATATCTATAGGCATAAAATGTAATGTGCTTTCTCCCAGTCATGTTTAGACCGAAACCCTGTGGCTTTCAAGCCCAAGATCGGCAAAGGCAAACAAGGGGAGTCCGACAGGAGACACAGCAAAGGCTGCAACTGTAAGAAGTCTGGCTGTCTGAAGAACTACTGCGAGTGTTATGAGGTGAGTGTTTGCACTCTGCAAAGAATGTGGAAGTGTCCTGTAGAAGATCTGGTCAGTCTTCTCTGATGTTTAGGACCAGATATCATTCTGTCGTCTCTTCACTGCAGGCAAAGATCATGTGTTCGTCCATCTGCAAATGCATGGGCTGCAAGAACTTCGAGGAGAGCCCGGAGAGGAAGACGCTGATGCACCTGGCAGACGCTGCAGAGGTGCGAGTCCAGCAGCAAACCGCAGCCAAAACCAAACTGTCCTCCCAGATCTCAGACCTGCTCACCAGAACCACACCGGCCGTCACCAGCGGAGGCGGAAAGTACGTCCCACCTTCACTTTATCAGCTCTGCATTATCGTCCGTACATCACAATATATCCACCAATTACCCATGCTCCCTAGCAACAGCCCAAAGCACTTTGACAACTTCCTATCAATTTGCCAAGCAACCACCTAGCAGCTTTTCAGTGAACCACACAGCAATTAATGAGTAAAAACTACTTCTAATACCATAGCAATATAGATTTAAAGTGGTTACTAGGTAATTTCCTGTGTGTTCTAATGGAAAACCTACACACAAAATCATCTTCTTGTAATAGTTCAAGTGTAAATCTCTTTCCAGGTTGCCATACACATTCGTAACAAAGGAAGTGGCCGAGGCGACGTGTGACTGTCTGCTGGAGCAGGCCGAGCAGGCCGAACTCAACAACCAGCCTCAGGCCGTGGCAGAGCGCCTCATTCTGGAGGAGTTTGGTCGCTGCCTCAGGAGAATCGTTAGTTTTGCTGGCAAAGCCAAGACGGACTGTCCCATCAGCTGCTAGAGCCGTGACTCAGACCCATGGTGTTGCTGAACCTAGACTCGGGCTCCACTGGGGGCACTCTTACCGGCCCTCATATGGATTCATGGGCCTTCTAATAAAAAGACACAAACCAGAACTTCCCATTGGCCAGAGAGATGTGTTGTGGAGGACTACAGTACTTCATTGTAGCCCCTGCGATGGACTCCCACTGTCTGCTTTACCGGAAGGGGTTTATTTTATAGCAATGGATGCAATTTTAAGGTAGTTTTGGTTTTGTTTTGTTTGGCAAAGTTTTCCACTTTTAAATCTGCATAATCATGATATTTGGTTGTCTTTTAAATCTGGATTTTCATCTTCTCATTCACCGGTGTCAGAAAGCTCCACTATTTTTTTTCTTTCTAATAACCTCGGGACAGTTGGGATGCGGAAGGAACTTCCCTGCACATGTAATAAGTCGTCTGATCATGACTTGTATACAGTCAGTAGCCTGTGCTGTAGCTTCATTCTGTTTAAGTGCTCACTGCAGATCTCGCTCCTTAATCAGAATCGGGTTCATGTTCAAGCATGCAGACATTCAGCCGAGCCGGTCTAAGAGTCACACCAGATTGAAGCGGAGCACGGCGGTACAGATTTCCTGTACTCCAAAAATCTGATGAGATTACTCTTCACTGATGAAAAGAGCAGCTAAATAAGCTTCGTAATCCAGTAGTGAGGATATGCTCCTTCATCTCAGTCCACAGATCAGTCGAGAACCTGCTCACTGATTCTTTTCACTAAGTTCGTTTGGTTTGGGTTTTCTTTGCAGTTATTGGTTGATCCGCTTTGTCAGGGCTGAATTAAACCAAACCTGTCCATATTGCGAGTCTGATGAGTCTACACGTCTGGAGTCGCTAAAACACTTCGAGTCAATCTCCTGAAACCTGCCAAGAACATGTCCAGTCCATACTACATCCCAAAATAAGATGTTGGGTTTTTTTTGTTTGTTTTTTTTTGCTTAAAGAAAAACAAGTTTATTTTAGGAGCCATTAGAAAGTTATTTTACCCAAAAATGAAAGTTCTGTCATTTACTCACCCTTGTGTTGTTTCAAACCTGTATGACTTCCTTCTTCTGTGGAACATAAAAGAAGAGATTTTAAGAAATGTGTCTGTGTTCGTTTTCTCTTGTCTCTCTCACGGTTAAAGATAATAGAAAAATAGTAACAGAAACTCTCTTTGTACAACAGGAGGGTGGAGAAATGACAAAATGTTATTTTTTGGGTGACCTACTGCCTTAATTCCATTATCATTATGAAACTGCAGTCTTTATGCATAATGCAGGGAAAAAATGTCATTATCATTACTGTATTTTTTGTATTTTTACTTTCTGGTATCATATTATTTTTCAGTAATGAGAATCAAAGTGAGTTTTGGTTTATACAGAATTTTCATAAACCATATAATATGTGTATGATAAAAGGGAAAAACTCCTCATTACTGTAATTAGATTAAAATAAGTTAGATTTTTTTAAATATTATATATTAAATGTTTTTCATAAATTAAGGATAATCTTGCATAGTCAAATTTCATGTAATGCAAGGAAAATGTCATTCTCATTACAGTACTTATAATTTTCTATTTTTAAGAACTGTTTGGTTTCTTTTTAGTAGCAAAATTTTACAGTAATGAGAATAAAAAATACATTTATATACAATTTATAAATATAATAAGATTATCAGTATGCATAATGCAAGAAAATAAACCGTATGATCGTTTAAATAATATTTTTTTGGTTTGGATCACTCTTTAAAAACATTATGTTAATGAGAATAAATAAAATGATTTTATTTTTATTAAATAATATATAAAGGTAATTTTTGTGGTACAAAAAATAGGATTATGTTCATAGCATTTTTTTTTTTTTTTTTTTTGAGGTTTTAGGGTGAAATATTAAGTTTTCTGTTTGTGATTCACTGGCATGCGTTTCATTCTTGAAGGCAAGTAATATATATTAAATGGGATATTAAATGTTTCTATGGTAGAACTGCTATAAGAAACAGATTCATCAACTGGAGGCTGTCTTTAGGTTTGGCTGAAGCCATGATTTGGTTGGCACTGGTGCTTAACATGGACTTTTATGCATTATTTCAGAGCACTAGACTTCATTTTACGTAGTGCTTTCTCACATAACAGCTCAAACGATCCCTCACTGTGCTCTGTGGAAGTCTGCTTTCTTAAACACAGATTAAGCGTTAACAATTGATTAAAAAAATAAAATAAAAACTGCTGCATGTAATCTGCCAAAATAGTCTGCTTTTATTCAGTTTTATTTCATATATCAGACAGTTACTAAAACTTTGGAGGAACTTAATACTCTTATCTTTCCCAGAGTCACACATGCTTGTCGAATACAGCTTTTATTCACCATTAAACAGACCATCACACTGTCATGATATTTTTGACATTTTATAGCTGAGGGTTTCTGATCAGCCCTACATTTCACATGACATATTTCTGTTCAAACCGTTTAGGAAAAATGTGGAATAGGGTGATGTTTCCTCATATTTCCTTTATGAAATAAACTGCTTATGCACCATGTTATGCCTTAACAACCGTCTCTATACTCAGGGCTTTTTTGTGTAAATGTCCTCATAACTAATATTAAAGATTATTTAGCTGCACGACTGCAAGCAATCTGCTAGACGACTCACGTTATTGCATTCCTGTCTTTCATCAGCTGTTTTGGTGCTGTCTTCGATTTTTAATATTGTCATAACCACATCTTTCAAATGATGCATATGCCTGCAGTATTTTTTGCTATTATAGAGAAGACGTGATAATACAGGGTTCCTCTGTGCCATCCAACATGTTCATATTTACTATTTCATATTTTATGGTGATAAATGCTGTTCATATTCCAGACCCTTTCCTCCATTCAATTTCTGACACATACAAATGATTTTCAGGTTGTTCTTTTTTCGAAAAAGAAGATAATGAACAATGTATTTAGCCAGTCAATTGTATCTTGTATAACTGTAAATGAATATTAGTGCTCCTTTGTACCGATCGGAAAATTGTTATGTTTTTTCCACAAATGAAACCTTTCACTAATGTAAAAATGGTTTCATATTTCACATTGAGTTTGTTCATTGCTTTTGTTTTTTTCTGTTTGTCCATTCTTTTCTGTTTAAATTTATACCATGTATCAGAATTAAAATCCCTCTGAGCTACAATGAAAATTTATTTTCAGAGTCATTAAAAGAGTGATTTTATTAATTTTAACACCTCATTATAAGCACTTATTTCTTCATTTCATTGTTTGATTGATTTCCAAATGTCAGGTAAACAATACTTTTTTAAAATTATCTTTAATTTATGTTGCATAGAGCTGATTACGCTACCCAATAATATAGAAGCTGCTGAACCCTGTGCTTCTAGAAAAATAAGTTCAAATTAATTTAATTTCAATAAAATATTTTAATAATAATCACACATAAAATTGATTTGCCTTTTGCTAACATGTGAAACATAAAATGTATATGTCATGTAAATGTATATGTTATGGTGATATTTGAAGTCCAAATAGCAGCATAACAAGGAAAAGATATATAACAAAATAAAGAGAATTAATTATTAGAACATTCAGAAGAAATCGCGAGCGTTCCAAAGGTTCAGACTCGCTCCGGTTCTCCAGGCTGTGCGCGAGCGCGCGTGAGAGAGAGAGCTGCTTTATTTATCAGAGGAGAGGACAACATTCGTCCGTTTAGCGTAAATTTTATGGTAGTTTCTCCTGTTTCATATTTATATTAAGGTAAATATTGTAACATATCAGATGCCAGAAACAGCTGGACTATCATTTTTTATAATAATTGAAAGCCCTTTAAAAAAAAAAAAAAAAGAATAATAATTTTCGAAGTAACGTAAAAATCCCTAAAAATAACAAAGCATCCCCGTCACACATTGCGAGTGAAGCTTTAATCAGTCGTTCTCGCTCTGTTTCTAGATTTGCCAATTTTCAATTCCACATTCGAATGATTTAACCTGTAAATTTGACCTCGGTAGGTTTGTAAAACAAAAACAGGGTTGCTATTCTAGCTGAGCTGGATAAGGAGAAGAGACGCCTGATACAGAGTCAGTCTATGAATAACCCAGGAGCCAGGTACTATCTGTTATATCCATAACTATCACTAGAAACATCTGATTTCAGGTTTTCACTGGTTCTCTCTCTCTTTCTCTCTTTCATTTTGCATACTCTTAAAGAACTCATATCAAATGCAGACAGTACAGTGTTTGGCCTTTCTTTTCCAGCATCCCCCTCTCTCGACCAGCTGTGAAGGAGTTCAGGGATCAGGCCGAGCAGCAGCACAGCAGAAAGCAGCTTTACAGGTGCCATAGGCTTCATACAGGGAGTTTTTAGTATTCGTTTGTTCTTGATAATGTCCATCAGATGTGCATTTTTCTCTGGTTTGGTTTCGGCATGCACATGCACACTCATCTGGCCTCTTCATCACTCAGGATTCCTCCTTTGGTAACCTAAAAATGCCTGTGTTGCCCAGGCTAAACCCGTAGTAAATCAACATTAGCTAGAAGGACTCACTCACTGTTTTGTAAAAACTTGCTACTCAAGCTATAATTGTTTATTACTTAGATTTTTCATTAATGTAAAGGTTTTTGTTTTTTAGATTGTCTTTTTTTCATGATTTTACATAATCTGGAGAAAACATAACTATTATTTGCTGTCAATTTTCAAATATGATTGATATATATATACTATCTCTCTGGTCTTGGTTGGATACTTAGAAACCAGGAAGTTGCGAAGAGCTGTTTGAGTGCTGCGAATGGTCTTCTCATTCTGTTCTCGGTATGCTCTCTCATCCATGTCTGCTGATAGGGAAGAAGGTAGTATTTTCATGTCAAAAATGTTTTGCTAAGAAAAACTAAATGGATCTTAGGGTAGATGGCATATTTAGTTTGACATGAATACAAATGCATTTCTGTCTCTCATGAGGGATAAACATACAGTTCATTACTGGTTTAATGCAGTGGTTCCCAACTCTAGTCCCCAAGTACTCCCAGTTCTGCAGAATTTTATGTGTTTCCCTAAACAAACTCACCTGAATCTACTCATCAACTTATTGATAGAGGCTCCAAGACTTGTTCCAAGGTGTGTCGGATTTGAGAGATGTCTAAAATGTGTTTGTGTCTGTTGGGGGCACTCCAGGACCAAGGTTGGGAACCACTGGTCTAAGATAAGCATGTTTTCAAGAGCGTTTTGTCAACAAGACATTTTTGGAAAGACAAGGGTTTGAATGCACAATCCATTGAACAGACTGTACTTCTCTCTTTCCAGCAGCGTTTTTATTTGCAACATATTAAATATAAATTTAAATTTATGTATTTAGCAGACACTTTTATCCAAAGCGACTTACAGTGCATTCAGGCTATCAATTTTTACATATCATGTGTTCCCAGGGAATCAAACCCCCAACCTTGTGCTTGCTTGCGCAGTGCTCTACCAGTTGAGCTACAGGAACACTAAATATAATAAATATAAGGGGGCTATCCTGACTAAGGTCCATTTTTGCAGCAAACAGTGACTAGGTAAATATTTCTAATCTCTAATTCTGTATTGTTTGTATTGCTGACTGGGTTTTTAATTGTCAACACAATGGCAAAATAATTTTTCCAACAGAATACACAAGCATCAAAAGGTTTGACATTGTGATATTCTACAGTATTTATTACTCACAGTAACAGTCATTTCATACAATGCAAGTGTAACATTACGCACTTATTTTTACAGGCTTCACCTTGGCAATCTTATTATATGACACTAATCTGTTATTCAGAGAGGAAGAGGTGTCGTGTCAAAAAGAACAAACTTACACTGTAGTTTGTGATGGTAGTGAGCATGCAATCGTACAGTTATTAATACCAGTAATACCTAATGTTTAACACTGAAGTAAATACTGGTCAAACAAAATTATACTGATTCAAGGCATAAAAAACAATTATTTGATTTCATTTAAAAGCCAAATTGGCCAAGAACAACATAACAAACGATTGAAAGTTTCTGACAAATGTGCTGCGATAAATCACTATAAGGATAATGGATGAAGACAAAAGAGGTCAAGGCCTGAAATGTGACGAGAAATACAAGTGTTCTTTTAGAGTGGTCTCATGCCCACTGTAAATCAGATAAGTGAAATGTTTTATTTGCTGACGATTGGTAGAAGCTCCCCTTTTGCTTTCATGCTTTTAATCTTGGCTTTGATGCTGTCGTCCATGGCCTGTCGGCATCTGAATGCATAGTGGGCCAATGTTTCCTCCTTCTCGTCCCATGGAGGCAGAGCGTGGAAGACTTCAGGAGCCGCCAAGCTCAGTTCTGCAATGGCTGCTGTTCTCGAAATGGTATTGCGGTCAACGCCAACTCTGTCAAAAGCCACTTTCATGGAAATGCTGCGTCGAAACTCTTGCAGTGCCGCCATGTATCGTGCAATCACACCCACAACGTTTTTCACTGAAAAACAGTTACATAATTCTTTAGTGAAGCTCTGCAGACTGGGAATTTTTTTTTTAATTGAATGACAATCACAATTTAGCATTATGTTTCATTAATAATGAGATATAATTTAAATTTAACGAATCCCATTTCATCTTTTGAGCCCATCAAAGATAGCTAGACTTTGGATCCAAATCCCAGCCTTACAGTACTTACTTCGGACACGTGTGTTCTCGCCGTCTCTGCTTCTCTTTGATAAAATCTTGATGGTCCTCTGCCTGTCCAGTGGATGCAACTCCACCTCCTCAAAAGAATCGAAGAGGGCAGGTGAGTCAAACACGGCGCCCTCTTCAGGAATGGAGGTGATAATCTGGTGTGAGCTTCCTGCCTCCATCTGACTTGATGAAAGTGTCCTTCTTTTATCTACCAATCGAAGAAAACAGACATTCCTTATCCAAATTACAACCTCCATTATGATATCCATGCTTTCCTTCCTATCATACAAACTAGTTATTATCCAGAAATGGCGTATGATGGGACTGTAAGGAGGAGTCACCTGGTCGTAGCTGGTCTTGCAGGAAGTCACAGATGAGCTCAGCCTTCTTGGTGAGTTCCTGTTGCAGAAGCTCTTTGTCTTGCTTCAGGCTGCTGATGGTTTCACCCATCAACTCATTTTTGCTTCTCTCTGCCTGCAGTAGTGCGTTCAGTCTCTCTATTTCATGCACAGCTGGAGAAACTGTTTGAAATAGAAACAGAGCTTTACCTCAGGAGTTCCTACTACCTCTGGGAAGATATAGCTATATGTTAAGCTGAAATTTGTTTAAAGAATAACAAATTAACAGAAAACAGAAATATGTGGCTGGTGGTGAATATTTAGGCCAACTAATTTGAAATGTTAATTGAATTCTTTATATATTTTAATTAGCCAAATTAATCACTGCTAACTACATAAAGTGTGTACAGCAGTCAAATTTATCCATGGTAGACCTTGGAGCCATTTACATTTCACCTGCAATGTTTGTCATTATTTGTTTAAGTGCATCTTACTGTTTTTCAGCATCTTACGTCATGATTGTTTTTAGCCACTTGACTTCACTGCACAGTAGCAGTAAGTTATAGTACAGGGCAGACACTTCTTTTGGAATAACTTGCATAATTGTTTACAGCACAAAGCTGTACTTGCTGAGTATGATTAATATAATACTCAAATGCATCTCAGCTGGATTCAGTCTTTTCGGTGTAATAACATCTCAAAACGCATCACTTCTCTATCCAATACAATTTATTTTCATCGCCATGTAAAATTTTCAAATGTGATCCAGTTATAATTATTTTTGTTTTTGTTACTTGATAAAAACTACCCTTTTGGACAGATTATTATTAATTTTTTTTACAGTTTAAATTGAAATCTTCCTTATAATACTTCTTTAAATGACTTTTCTTTCAGTGTGCTTATTTTTGCTACCATTTTTTCTACCATGACCTATTTTTGTGATTAAAAAGGATAATTTAAAAACCATCCCTCAAAGTAATGCCACCGAATCATTGATGCAGACTGGTAATAAAAATACATTGAATAAAGAATCAATCATTTAAAAAATGATGCACAAAAGTAGCGGAATAACTTCAACTGATTCAAAGCAAAAATGGATTACAAACAACATTTTGTCATTGACTTTATTGTAACGCATCAGAAAATGACAAATAAGACCACTTAAGACACACCAGGATAATGGAGTATTTACACACTTGTAAATAAACATCAGTTTTTGTAGAAGTGCTCAGATAAATTCAGCGTCAGATTATAGGTACAAAGACTTTTAAAACCAGTCAGGTGAAGACTTCCTAACCATGAAAAGACTGACCTTTCATAACCATAATAAATGCTTATACATACCACATGCCAGTTTTTATAAGAAACATAATGCTTGCTTGTGAAATGTGATCTGACTTACTGAGCTCTCCACTCTTTTAGAGTCTGCTTTACTAATGCCATCCAAAGAATCCCATTAAATATTGTAAATATGGAAGCCCTTGAGTGACTTTTTCACTACACACTCATTGCATCATTTCATACTAAGGAATTTGGGGATATCGTGAAGACAGAGGTTGTTAACTGTTGAATAACCTAATCTCACATTTCTGGCAGTGACTTTATTAGCTGATGTTTGGTCGACATGATTTCAGTCAAGTAAAAATGACATGTAATAAGAAACAGTAGAGTAATAAAACTTGTGGGATGCTTATAAACCTTTTGTCTGTGAGTCATGCACAAGGAATGACACTAATGTCAATTTAGTGTGATGCTGATCGATAAAACAGATCATCCCATGGAACCAACAGAGGAAAAAAAGTAATAAAGGTGGTTTTTAAATAGTGATAATTCACATTTTTATATATAAAGATATTGGGTATGAGTAAAAACCATCAAAATGGTTTGAGAAAACTCAAAATATCCTGTCTTGATTGTTACAATGCTACATGGATACTAACATGAATAGCCACTAGACTATTTTAAAGGTATAAATGGTTAAAAACAGGTTTGTGTTGACTAAACATGTCAATAGCCAGTAACTCTAACAGTATAGATGATGTTGGTTTTGTTGAAATGAATGTAATAGAAATAGTTCATGTGTCTGACTCTGAATCTTTCATCTGTTAGTGCTGTAGTAGCTGAACTGAATCAACTTTAAATGATTCCAAACTGAATCGTTTACTGTATGTCCAAGACTTCCATTAAACCACTGGTTTCCTTTCAGCTGTATGTATAATAATAGCATTTGCACGTGAATGGACATTTTTGGGGATCAGCAGTTACATATAGGAAGGGTCATTTTTGCCTGAAGATTGTTCGTCACAAAAAATAAAGGACTCTTGAGAAGATTCTTGCTTCTTTTTCTGACCGATTCGAAGCCTGCATTTATTAATACAGGCCTTCTTCAGCTTAGATGACTCCACAGGTGTCCATCCGTCTATAGTAGAACATCGCAGAACATACGCTGCAAGGAAATAAAAGGAAATTACATTTTAATCAAAAATATTGGGGGTGAGGGGTAAGGTTAAGAAATTAGAAGAAAAAATTACTAATGGCTTTGAAACAAACAATAGTAACACAATCTTTGTAATATAATAAACTAAATAAACTTTTATTAAGTGCATTTTATTAAATTTAAGTAATGTTTTATTAGTCTCTGACTTAAAATTAAGTAGCAAAACAGTTGAATCAGTTCTGTGAATCAATCAGGTTCAATGAACCGATTCAAACTTTGACTCAGTGATGTGTTTGTATCACCACTCAAAACTATCAAGCCATGTGGCATTTTTCAAGTATTGTAAGGTTTCAACAAAAAATGTATATGTAAACATGAATGTTTCTTAATATTATGCATTGTTATATCAGCGCAATTAATAAATACTAAAAATACTAAAACGCCTTAATTTTATGAAAAACAGTTTAGAACATCCTCGATTATTTTAGTGAGATTTTTGTCTTTTTTTGTCTAAGATTTTAAATCTAATTGAAAGTAAAAAAAAAAAACAAAAAAACATTAAGCTATTAAGAGTGAACAACCATATATATATATATATATATATATATATATATATATATATATATATATATATATATATATATATATATATATATATATATACACAGTACAGACCAAAAGTTTGGACACACCTTCTCATTCAAAGAGTTTTCTTTATTTTCATGACTATGAAAATTGTAGAGTCACACTGAAGAAATCGAGGGCTATTTGAGCAAGAAGGAGAGTGATGGGGTGCTGCTCCAGATGACCTGGCCTCCACAGTCACCGGACCTGAACCCAATCCAGATGGTTAGCCGGACCGCAGACAGAAGGCAAAAGGGCCAACAAGTGCTAAGCATCTCTCGGGGAACTCCTTCAAAACTGTGGGAAGACTGTTTCAGGTGACTACCTCTTGAAGCTCAAGAGAATGCCAAGAGTGTGCAAAGCAGTAATCAAAGCAAAAGGTGGCTACTTTGAAGAACCTACAATATGACATATTTTCAGTTTTTTCACACTCTTTTGTTATGTATATAATTCCACATGTGTTAATTCATAGTTTTGATGCCTTCAGTGTGAATCTACAATTTTCATAGTCATGAAAATAAAGAAAACTCTTTGAATGAGAAGGTGTGTCCAAACTTTTGGTCTGTACTATATATATATATATATATATATATATATATATATATATATATATATATATATATATATATATATATATATTTTTTTTTTTTTTTTTTTTTCAGGCTGGAGGCTTTTAGAGGCTTTTTAATGTTTTTGAGATAAGACTCTTGTAATTATCAAGGACTCATTTATTTGTTCAAAATTACAGTAAAACGGAAATATTTTGTGAAATATTGTTTACAATTTAAAATGACCGTTTTCTATGTGAATATATTTCAGATGTAATTAATTCCTATGATGCAAAGCAGAATTTTCAGCATCATTTCTTCAGTGTCACATGATCCTTCAGAAATCATTCTAATATGCTATTATTATTATTTTCAACACTAAAATTGTTTTGCTGTTTAATATTTTTGTGGAACGTAAAGTTTTTCAGGATTTCTTCATAAACTGATCAATTTGGTTCAGCTTCTTTGAATTATAAATCTTGTTTATCTCACTTTCGATAAATATGATACATTTCAAATAAATCAATCAAACAGTGGAATGGAAAAATGCACAGCCCTAAATCATTTCAGGATGTTCAGTTACAGTCAGCTGTCCCGTTTCAAATACTCACACATAATCCCATCCACTCTTCTTCTGTCCAAGATCTTTTTCCCGTCTGGGACTTTCCCCCTCTTCCCAAAAGCCACGGCTCCGTTCAGATCCTCCTCGCTGAAGAAGTGCTCGAACAGCAGGTGGAAGAGTCTCATGCTGTCCTGCCGGGACTCCTGCAGCATGGACGCCAGCTTGTAGTGCGGCAGGTAGAGTCCGCTCCCCGGAAACAGCTCCTGCTCCCCGAGCCGGGCCGGACTGGACAGAGGCATCTGCGTCCGCTCGTGAAACACCAGGATCCGATCAATGACCGTCTGCAGGTTTTGTAGAGTTATCGTATCTGCATAAATAATGAGACATGCATTAAAAATAATTTCCTAGTTGGCAAATCTGACAGCGCATCAATCACAATGACTACAAACTGATATAGCGGAGGCTGAATTCACCAGCTCACCTATGCTTGTTATAAACTCTTCCAGGTGTTTTCTCTCTTCAAAATACCTCTCATTGTTTGGACTGAGATCTGACGGGCAGAACTGCTCTTCTGAACCGTGTGCGGCTGGAATCAGATGCTCTGTAATACATCAAATGAGTGTTTTAGGAGCTTTAATAGAGGACGAACTCTCCCGTCCAGACCAATCAGCACGCGGAAACCAAATCACAACACACTTCAAACCAAATGCATTTCCCTCACATCATCACAGTAGAGGACTGGTCTGGATTTCAGTTCATACATCTGGCGAGTCCACAGACAATAAAGCCATTTTCATCAGAGAAATTTTATTTTATTTGCCATGATGCAATGTTTCCTCCAAATTCATTTGCCTTATGCAGATTCATTCATTATAAAAATAAACACAGAGGAAAAAGTCGACTAGTGTGTCACAGCACAGCTGTAGCGTTAACGTCAATATCACAAAACCTGTCAATATATTGTGCTAAAAAACACGGAAGATTCATCAAGATTGCTTGCATTCTGACATAAAATAATATATAATATAATTATAATATTTCTTGTCAAATTCTAACATCTTTTTTTCTCACACTTCTTAAATATATATATATATATTTTATTATTTTTTTTTTTTTTTGATTACTGTTTTTTTTTTTAATCCAGCAAAAAATTTAATTTAACTGTAAGAAGAATATTATTTTTCATAACAGTTTGATTAGAGTGTTACAACAATTATCATACAAAATCTTACAATAATAATAATAAAAAAATCCTAGTGTTTCTTAAAATATTCAATGTAAACCACCATTTCTAATTCCTTTCCTTTAATTAAGTAAATATGAGCAGGATAGGTTATTGACAGATTTTTTGAGATTTAGCAATTAATATAAAACTAGTGTTTTTTAGAGCTTAACAAGTTCTTGCACAAAAACCAAAACTAACCATGGAGGGCTTTCAAAATCACAGCGTAATCCATCTTCTCCTGTGAACCTGTAAACAGAACACAATTATAGTTTGTCCACAATAAAGAGAGATCAGTATTATCTTAAGATAAAACACAATCATATGACACTTTAACAATCTACTGATATCCATTACCTCTCAGTAAAGAGAGAAGGTGTCCGGAAAACTCACCTGTTACTTTCGTTTGGTTTATTTGGAGTTAAAGCAATAACAGCCTCATCCATTTCCATCTTGACTGAAATGTCAAATATCCCCAGAGACTCTTGGGAAAACAGCTTAATGCCTTATTGCAGAATGGGAGAGGACGCCATCTCATTAACTAGCGTAACCCAGACTAAATCACTGTCTGTGTGAATTTATTCATAATGTGGTGTAGAGAGAGACACTCACTTCCCAGAAAATTGAAGTTTACCATAAAAAAAGTAATCATAGAATTAGTGGGGGGAAAAACTTAAACACTAAATCACAAATTAAAAGGTAACGGTTTCATATTGTTTACTTGGCCCTCACAATGATAAAAAGAAATTGCATCACAAATAAGAGAAAGTCACACCTGGACTTATGATGTACAAGCAACTTAAATAAAACGAGGAAAACATTTGTTTTTATGAAATCAAACATTTTCAACAACACTGAAATTATTTGTTTGGGTTTGTTCTCGTTTAAAAAAAAAAAAACTACATGGATGGATGATTTTATTTATTTATTTATTTTACTTTTAATATGTGTCTGTGTCAGTCTGGATCTGGATCAATGAAAATGATCCTTCTAGTCCTGATGCAAATGTTCAATTGGAAATGTGTCAATAGATGCATGCAATAACATTTTTATAAAATGTTTAAGTATTGTGTTGCATTTACTATTTTATTTAACTGCACTGAACAAGCAGCGAAAATCCATGAGCATATTTACATAAAGCTGTATTATCATTAAAGGAATAGTTCATCCAAAAATGACATTTTGTAAAACGTAACATCCTCAGGCCATCCAAGATGTAGAGGAGTTTGTTTCTCAGCAGAACAGATTTGGAGAAATGTAGCATTGCATCACTTTCTCACCGGTGGATGCTCTGCAGTGAATGGGTGCCGTCAGAATGAGAGTCCAAACAGCTGATTAAAACATCACAATAATTCACACCAATCCAATCCAGCAAAAAGCTGCACATTTGTAAGAAACAAATCCATAATTAATGTGTTTTAATTTTAAACGGTTGCTTCCGGGCTTAATATGAGCTCATAATCTATAATAATGCATCCTCCAGTGAAAAAGTCCATCTCCTGTTTTCTTCTCACATTAAAATCCAACCACAGATTTATTTAGAACAGTTTTGGCTTGTAAACAGTGCTTCATCTGTACATATTCCTCTCCCGATTCAGATTAGAAGACTTTTTCACTGACGGCACCCATTCACTGCAGAGCATCAATTGATGTGCAAGTGATGTAATGCTACATTTCTCCAAATCTGTTCTGATGGAGAAACAAACTCATCTACATCTCTCTGATGGCCTGAGGGTGGGTACATCATCGGTGTCAACTAATACTTTAAAGAAGATATTGCAGGCAAAAAGCAGAGGTTCACTCCCAGCTCAAATCATTGCTTGAATGCAGTTTCTTCTTTTTTTGCCCGGCTTGAATCACTTCTGAGGTTTAAGCAACGCCCAGTCTGTTTCATGTCCATTGTGTGGTGTTGGGTTACACTCCTGCGGTGTGATAAATCTAATTTACAGCCTTGACTGAGACAATGTCATCAATGTGATTAGGAAAATCAATATGAGACAGCACTCCACCCACGGCTCTCACACAAACACACGCAGAATATACGAACCTTTAGGGTTTGTTTGCTATTTCTATGCAAGTACATCATGAGTATGGATTTTTGTTCAGGCTAGTTAAGATGTTTTCCGGTTAAAATGATCTTATTTGCATTCAGTGTGTGACTGCTGTGTGTGATGGCATGATTAAATAATTATTCAGAAGCATTCAATTTGCATTCAGCGATGTTCAAAGCAAACTGAATGTACATTTCACGAGGCACCAGGCTCTGAACGATTGAGCAACACTGGAGTTGCACTTTTTACTATTATTTATAGCACCTTCATGTTCACTCTGAGATCATTCAAAGGATTTATGTTCATTTCAAGCAAACAAAGGCTCAGCTCAATCTAAGAATAAAAGACATTTCAACACTATACAGTTGCTACAACAAGTAATGCATATCATTGCATTAGATAACACAATATCAATTCAAGTGTCATTTGTCTTAAAGATGTTGCACAAGCGTGGCTTTCAAGCATTAAGAAAGATTCAAAACATAAAACATTAGAAAAGAATGTGACAAATAAGAGCGTCCAAGGTTTCTAGTTCTTAGAAATGTACTTTGGTTTTCATGGTTTTTTTTTAATTGTATTCTATCAATTTTCAAGTACAGTTTATATTAAATGACTGGTGTGTAACCATCAAGCAAAAAGTAGTAACATACTTCTTTATTTATTTTTATTTTTTAAGAGACTTGTAGACCCAAACTGTCATGAAGGCCTGAATGGGGTCGTATAATAATTTCCTGTTATATGTTTATCTTATCTTTGTTATATATATATATATATATAAATTATTTTAATGGATGATCACAGAAAAGGTGTTTTCAAGTATTTGTATGCATGTATGTACAGGTGCTGATCATATTATTAGAATATCATCAAAAAGTTGATTTCTTTCACTAATTCCATTCAAAAAGTGAAACTTGTATATTATATTCATTCATTACACACAGACTGATATATTTCAAATGTTTATTTCTTTTAATTTTGATGATTATAACTGACAAATAAGGAAAATCCTAAATTCAGTTGCATAAACTTAGCCTATGTGCCAAACAGTATTCAATTTTTTTTTTTTTTTTTGTATTTGAATCTAACTAACTTTATGTAACCGAATTTAAAACATATTACCAGTTTTAAAGGAAAATAGAAGACTATCTTGTAAGACTAGTTTAAACCTTTTTTTCAGGATTGTCAACAGGCTACTACAACTAAAAACCACCAGTTTGTTAAAAGTAACTGCAAAAATAGCTCCGGTGTAAGAAAACCTTGTGCAGGATTTATTTGCAGAAGTCACATGCGTGTGGCATTATGTTCTCTAATAAAATGGCATTGAAAAATTTTAAGTGTGATTTAACTAACAACATTCCCAAGCCCTTCTCATCACAAACTCCAGGACGTCTCGTGCAGATAAGGGTCTTTACCTGTGTTGTCCGCTCGAGCTTCTGTATTTAGTTCCTGTGCTGCTAGAAGATCCATCTCAGGGTTCACCCCCACAGAAGCCTCTCCGTAAGACAAGGAAGGCCTGGGATACTCGTCCCTGTGCAGCACCCCCATAGCGTCAATCCTTCCCGAATGGGGCAAGGTGGCCAAACTCTGACTGCAAGCTGGGTTGGAGTTCACCTGCATTTTGTTCTGGGTCACGTGAAACGGTGCACGCAGGGGTTTGATCATAGACGAAGGGGAGTTGTCCAGCGGTGACGAGGAGACCGTCATGGAGTCCCCGTCTACTGAGGAAGGCTTCTGGGACATTGAAGACCTGGATGATGGGGTGGTCTGGACGTTGGGTTTGGGTGACTGTGTGGTGAGCTTTACATCCGAGCTGCTGGGCATCTGAGGGTTGGCCACACTGTAATAGTCTTCGCCTCTCTCCTGTTTGATTTTCTTCAACGCCGGGTCAGTGCTGTCCTCGGCTCCCGATCTTTTCCTGGGCGTGATATTTGAGGCGTGATTGAAGTCGGAGTCGCCGTCTTCATCGGTGGCCGAGGACTCGCAGACGATGTCGTACAGGTGGCTGTTGTAGTCCTCGCCGTTGTCGTCGATCTCGGACGGCTCGCTGCAGTTGGAGATGTCGCAGGAGTTGTGGATCTGACTGGAATCGCTCTTGTTTTTGGCGCCGCTGCCGAGGAAGCGCTCTGAGGTGTTCTGCATGATGGAGACCGCCTGGATCATGCTGTCCGTGTTGATGCTCCGGCTTTCTAGGTTGCGTTCCTTGTTTGTTTTTTTGCAGGTGGTGTTGAGGGGCCAGTGGTAGGCGTGCCCCGCGCTGCAGCCCCACAGGGCCGTGAGGGTCCCGTGAGAGCCCTCGTTCAGCATGTGTTTGAGGTTGGGGATCAAGGTGCAGATCGTCCCGTGACTGTGGGCCCATTTCACCAGTTTAGCCAGACTGTCAGAGGACGCGTGCAAGCAGTCCTCCATGTTGAGCCTCCTCCCCTGAGATGACAAAATGAATATGTTTTTTAATAGTTTTTTTTTTTATTTGCGAACGATAAACTTGAAATGCTATCTGCAACCGATTTTACTTATGTAGCATTCACAATAAGATCATCAATATGCATTTAGAAAATAGACGGGATGAGTTTCTATAGCATGCCAACTTAGGGTGAAAAAAAGGTGACATACAAAAATAAGGTATTTTTTACATTTTCAATTGAACTTTTCAGTTTAATTGTTTTCATTGTACGGCTGATTATATGAACACTTGCCACATTAACAAAATATAACATCTTTTTAAAATAAAAAAGCGAAATAAAAGCATTTTCGCAGGTCAACAACAGATTACAATCCTTTTATCAGTGTGATCAGATACTCCTTCACAATAAAGTACTTTATGACATTGTGGTGTAGTGATGGCTAGGGCTGTAGCTATCGAATATTTTAGTAATCGAGTATTCTACCAAAAATTCCATCGATTAATCGAGTAATCGGATAAAATGTGTTTTTGCTTAATTAAAGTGCAATATTATTTATGCGAGAGAAAATAAGACTCCTGGGGCTCTTAAAATGAACAAATAAGTTTCCTTTTTTAGAATTTTTTTTTTACTTTTTAAATGCATAAAATGCATTGCATACATCAAAAATAAACATTTAATTATTACCCATTGTTTCTCTGTCTGTACTCGTAATGTGAACAATGACAATAAAGTTGACAGATGAATTAAGTTCATTTAAGTGCCATTCAGTTGGGGTTTAAAATAAAGCATTTTCTGAGATGCACATTAAACACATAAAACATTAATTTAATTTATCTTTTAATTATTAAAAATTAAGCAACCTTAACTTTTTGGTAAACAAAGGGGATTTACTATTAAAAATAAAACATGGAAGAAATGTAGTGTGATTAAACCTTAAAAAAAACGGACTTTTATTTTGACGGGTCGACGTACCTTTACAGTTCTTTGTATTGTGATGTGACAACGGTCAAATGCTCATGAAGTGACTCTGTCAGAGCAGTTCTGGAGATGTTGTTCATGTGTTCACATCCTTATTTAGTGAAACAGCACGCGCGCTTCAGTGTGTGTGATAAAGGAACTCGCGCTTCTGCTCCATTCATTAAATGAGACACACAGAACATGCAGGATTCATATTTAAATAGACTGTTCCGGCTTAATATTTACAGATATTAGTCCATATTTGATTTGATGTAAGTGCAATGACCTATTTTTGATTAATTCATTCACAATTTGTCAAATTTCGTGCCATTCCGCATTAAACTGTTAAACTCCGTTTTTATGACTGAATTCCGCGATTCCCTCCGCGTTTTCTGCATCGCGGAAATCATATGGCCCTAGTTGTTGTATGCCAGCTCTATCTTGCAATGGACACACGCCACGACGTTCTCTTCACGTTTGCCCGCGCGCTCTAATCAAAACACTGCTGACTCCTTGCAGTATCTCGGATGCAGCGCTTGCGTCTCCTTCCACTTTGTGGGTGACGTAAACGCAATGTGTCACATTAAAAAATCATTGCGAAAGAACCTGACGTGAGATTTAAAATAAATTAAAAGAGGCTTCGAGGCAGAGGAATTTGCCTCGATCATTTTTTGTAATCGAGTAACTCGAGTTACTCGAGGAATCGTTTCAGCCCTAGTGATGGCATTTCAATATATGCAATCATAATGAATAATTAGTACACTAATTTATCACAATATTCAAAACAAAAACATGGAATTACCAAGGTACTTTTATTACTTTTTAATATTGGAATAGGCTGAAGACACACTCTTTATCAGCAACAGCTCCACAAGATCATCGCTCACAGCCATTGTTTACTACATCAGCTCTCTTCTCGTCAGTTTTGTGACACATAACGCACTGATGTCGGGGTTTATCTTCACAACAACACGACTCTGTCTGAAAGCCGAGCGAGCTGCCGACATCCACCGCGATCCTGCTCCTCAGTCGCGTGTGTGACGTCCAGGGATGTTGTCCCTGCAGGCAGCTGTCTCGGTTTGGACACAGAGCCCGTCCCGTCAGTGTGGCGAGCTGCATCAACACAAAGAGCCGAGAAAAGCGTCATGTACCTTCATACGGAGAATCAGCTCCGGTGTCCGCTCACGCACGGTGTTCACCGCCTCTTTGCGCGATATCAAGCATCATTTCTCAATGCATACGCTCCATTTGAACGTGGTTCTTCTGTATTTGACAGTATTTTATACAAAAGCCATTAATATTGCTTTTGATGGACGTGTGGCGGGTACTTCCGCTATCACCGGAAGTACGTGTCCGCGATACATGATGTTGGCAATGTGCATGGATGAAATTTGTATTTGACAGCACTCTTTATTTCTGTCAATCTATGCATTTCTATTTACAATAACAGGCTGTTCTCGTGGCAGAGAAGACGTGTATGGCGGAATGTTAACTTGAGTGAACACCTCCAAAGTTCTTGAAGAGGTTGTAGAAAAATTGCAACACGTGTTTAGAACAATTAACCACGTTTGTTCTTTGCATTAATTCGAAAGATACAATATATATATATATATATATATATATATATATATATATATATATATATATATATATATATATATATATCGTTTTTTTGTTAGCAAAAGTAAAAAAAAAAAATTAAATAATTCACTGTAATACAATGTGAGCGTCAGCTAGTTACTAAAACTAATTTTGGATTACTATGAAGACAGAAAATTGAAATGTACTTTAATTATACTGTGCTGATGGTTAAAAAAAATTTATCCAGTGACTTCCTAAAACCATTTTCAAGAGGAAAATACAAATACGCAAGCATCAATTTTTTAATCTCGGAGTTAAATTTCCATCCCTTAAAGTAGACTAATTACTATAGTAATGCCTACAAATAATAATAACCTTACAAAGATTTAGAAAGCTTCTTACACTCTTTAAATGAGTTCCTATGGTAATGTGGTTAAATTGAGATTTTACAGTCATCATAGTATGTTGGTGGTTACCAAATAATTCTGTAATTTTGATTGCACCATATAATCATTGCTGTTAAGTGTTCACTGTATTGTTTGAATTGATGTCATTAACTAAATACTTGATTTTACCGTACCTTTATGCCATATGAACATCACCCTTTAATCTATTCATAGACAATGTAAAAACTTAAATTTTCTTTGAAGCTGCTTTGCAACAATTTGTATCATGAAAAAGCTATACAAATAAACTTGAATTGGACTGAACTGAATTATCATGGTCAATTTTTGAAAGACTTTTTTCAGAATGATGTTGTAATACTATATACTACACTAGAACATGCAGCGCAGCAAGTATAAAGGAAAATCCTTTATTAAAATATGTATCAGTTGAACAAATGTTTGAATGCAAACAGTGTTTTAGAAAAGAGATCATGTACATCATGTAAGGCAGGAGATGGTAGCGTGAGTGATCACATCACAGCTTAGACTTCATCATGGCCATCATCTTCTCCAGTTTGATGGCAAGGCCCATGTCACCCTTAATCTTCAGCTTTCCAGACATGAAGGCCATTGTGGGCTTTAATTTCCCTATTGATAAAAAACATGGTTTTCATCAGTGCTTCAGTTTTTTATTATTCAGATTCAAACCATCCTCTATGATGCAATTATGTCGGTAGTGTGTGTGAAGTGCAGCAGTGACACTTCTTCTACCTCCGAACATCTTGATGAAATCTGCACTGTCCAGGGTCATGATGACGTCAGCTTTGACTGGTGGTTCCCCGCTGCCGGCGCTTCCTGCATCGTTCTTCAGATCAATGTACCAGACTCCAGCATGTTCACCTGTCAATCATGCCACCAAACATTCATTCAACACAGATTTGAAGGGTGGGACATATCTTTTCCAGTCAGAGGTCTCCAATCCTGCTCCTGGAGAACTACTGTCCTGCAGATTTCAGCTCCTAACCCGATCAAACACACCTGAACCAGCTAATCAAGATGAGGTGTGGCTGGAACTGAAGTCTGCGGGACGGTAATAGTAGTTGAAGACACAGTTGTGAATCATGAGTTGATACTGATAGTCAGAAGTAGGTGATATCAGGGAGTGGAACATAATTTTATAAAACTAATTGGACAAAATTGAGATAAACCAATGACTTTCCTATAATTTTGATTTACAAGCTTAAAAATAATAATTTCTTTACATAATTAGGACAATATCTCAATTTTTACTTTACATCTCTCTCTTTTTTATCATAATTCAGACATATGTCATATGAATTACTTTTTATTATGACTTTTTGTCATAATGATGAAACTAAAAGTCAATAAGCTTGTAAATCAGCAATGACAATCTCATCAGTTTTATTTGTCATCTCTAAAATTCACTTCATAATATGATTTTACGACTTCTTGAGATTCAGATTTGTCATAATTACGATTCACCAAAGCTTGTTTTTTTCTTATGAGGAATAAATGTGCTTCCATACCCTATTGTTCAGTATTCACAGTGTTTTAGCTTGCAGACACTGACTGAAACTCGAAACGTTAACTCAAATGTTTTAAATATGATATCATAACTACCTGATAAGTCGAATCTGTACACTCCTTGTGTGGTTTTCACTATATCTGGACTGAGAATTCCTCGGATTACGTTGAACATGTCAGAAATGGGTCCCGTGGGGGCAGAATCTGCTTTTCCACTCTTGAAAGCTGGAGTGGCACCTAGAGAGAGAGTTAATCAATAAGAAGAACAAAATTAATTAAACATGCTGGTTATGCCTCATAACTCACCATGCTCCTTCATTTGCTTGGCCAGATCCTCTGGCTGTTGATCCAAGAAAAAGTCTGGAAGCAACGGATGACCTAAAAAAAAAAAGAAGACATGTTTTATGTGCTGTGTTTCCAGTGATATGTCATGTTATTGTATACAGGGTCTAAAAATACTTAGAAGTGCTGGGAAATATACAAATCACATTACTGATGTTCATAATGATTGAATAGGAAGATGCACTACTTATTTTACCACATTAACATATTAATATTGCATAACCAACCTGGCTCAACAGCATACACATCAAAGTCCTTAATGCCCTCCTTTTTGAGAATGTCCTCATCAATGACAAACTGTCCCGTGAAGCTGGTGGGGTTCTTCAAGATGGCGTAGGCTGCATCAGCCATGATCTCCACCTTCCTGCACTGTTTACCAATCCCAGAACCACCCAACATGTCCATGGCTGCCGTCTGGATGGCTGAGGGTGGATGATGCAACAAGAGTAATCCACTTATCATTGTTGATTTGGATTCACATTCGATCCCACTTGGTTTTCACAGCATGTTTCACAATACATACTGTTCTGAAGCTCTGAATATATCAATAAAAAGTTCAGCATACAAATCTGAATGCTACGTGTACATTTATGAATTTGGAAGATGCTTTTATCCAAAGCGAAATTGCATTCAAGGTGTATAATTACATTATATCACCTCTAGCGTTCCCTAAGAATCGAACCCATGACCTTGGTGTTGCTAGCGAAATGCTCTACTGTTTGAGATACAGGAAAAGCTACACTCGTCTGTGTCAGACACAAATCATCCTCGCTGAAACACTGTCATGTGGATTTAGAAGTTTAGAAGATAATAACAAACCATGGGGAATGTGTATTAAATTAATATTTTAAACTAATTTAACTACCGTATTTTAAAGTAATTTTGGAACATGGCTCATTATACGACTATACTTCAATTAGGAAAGAGTGAAAATTATTTTTGACAAGAAAAAAAAAATGTGGGATTTATTAGTGTTTCACTGATGCTATTATAGTTTTTGTAAATGTTTTGAATGTTATTTTTACATATCGGTTTTCACTTTAAGTTACAGTTAATTTGTTGAGTTTTTGTCGTTTTTATCAGTTTCATTTTCTTTTCCTTTTTTAAACCAAATGATAAATATTACATTTAATTTATTTACATAAACTTATAATGTAAATCTAAATGTTTTTTTTAGATTTAGTTAATGATAATGACCCTAGGGATGATTTTATTCTTTTTATTCTTTTAGAATCTATGTAATAGTAAGAATTTCAGTGGAATGCCAGTGTTCTGTTCACTCTTTTCCATGCAGTTACTATGAAAAAATAAATAAAAACTATTATAAAATGACTGCTAGACAAGCAAGAATAATGGTCTTTGGTTCTTCAAAAGCTCTATTTATGTGCGTTGATAGCATTTATATGCAAATGAAAACCTAAATGAATCTGTTTATTAAATAAAATAATTGCATCTCCTCAGAAAACTTGGACCCACTGGATTGATTAGTTTTAAAATGTCTTTAGGAAAACTTTGAAGCATCAAAGTTTTGTTGGAATAGGCTTTGTTTGGATGGACAGAAAACATTTAAAGCCTCTTCAGAACTGTTTCGAAGATGAATGAACGTTTTATGGGTGAGGATGAGTAAATAATGACAGAATTGAATTTTTTTGGGTGAATTGTCGCTTCAATATTCCACTAAAACTGTCATTTGTAGGAGTACTGTAGATATAGATTACTGAATCAACATATCTACTCATGCATTCATGATCTCTGAATTGAATTATTTAATGACTGATGTACCTGTCCTGGGCCATAAGGCATTAACGGCGATAGATCCCTTGAACTCTTCAGCCATTCCAAGTACACACATGGACATGCCATACTTTGCCATAGTGTACGCTACACAGACACAACAGAAAAAAAGATCAGTCTCATTATTTGTCACCATTACCAAATAAATGTCCAGCGGTAGTCTGAAACCAAAGGCCTGGAGCAGTGAATGTGAGAATGCTGTGGCTCTCGCTCACCCGTGTGGTTTTTGAACCAGATGGGATTGAGGTTTAGAGGTGGGCTGAGGTTAAGTATGTGAGGGTTCTTGCTCTTCAGAAGATGTGGGATGCACAGTTTAGACCTGTAATGAACACACAGTTAGAAGAGTTCATAACAAGTTCAGCTCTCCTGACAACATCTGTGACAAACCTTTGATTAACACAGAAAATAATTATAATAAGTCGTTTATGATCATCGGTGAGTCTCAAAAAAAAAAAAAAACTTTTACTCACGTCAGGTACGTTCCCCTGAGATTGATGCCTAGCATAAGGTCGACTTTCTTCATTGGAGTTTCCAGGGTTCCTGTTAAATTGATGGCACTGGCGTTGTTGACCAGTATGTCAATCCCTGTCAACAGCACCACAGAAGACACAAAACTAATTATAACCCACCTGAGTGAGAGGAGTACGAGACATCTCAAATGCAGTAACTCACCTCCAAATTTCTGCACGGCTTGTTCCACGGCTTCATTGATCTGCTTCTCATCACGGACGTCTACGATGCACGGCAATGCCTTCCCTCCAGCAGCTTCAACTACCAATCAGACATTACTTGGTCACAGACTTACCACATTCAATTATTTATGAAAAAGCATTGCATCATTTGCTCAGCAGTGGATGCTCTGCAGTGAATGGGTGCCGTCAGAATAAGTATCCAAACAGCTGATAAAAACATCCCAATAATCCACGACAGTCCAGTCCATCAGTGAACTTCTTGTGAATCCAAACGCTGTGTCTTTGTAAGAAACAAATTCATCATTAAGCCGTTTAAACTTGGCTAAAATATGAGTCTATAATCCATAATAACGTTTCCTCAGTGTAAAGGTTCATCCCCTGTTGTCCTCTCACATCAAAATCCACAAACATTTCAGTTTACAAAAAGTTTTGTCTATTTTCACTTTTAAATGATGCTTGATCTGTGCATATTTCTCTTCTGAGTCCGATGAATAGAGGACTCATATTTTAGTTGGAACGGTTTGAAATCCCTTAATGATTGTGGATTTGTTTCTTATAAACACACCGCTTTTCATTTCAAAAGAAGTTCACTGATGGACTGGAGTGGTGTGGATTATTGTGATGTTTTTATCAGACTCTCATTCTGACGGCACCCATTCACTGCTGAGGATCCACTGCTGAGCAAGTTATGCAATGCTACATTTCTTCCAATCTTTTTGCATGAAGAAATAAACTCATCCACATCTTGGACGGCCTGAGGGTGAGTACATTTGCAGCTTATTTTTCATTTTAGGATCATGAGCTATTTCTTTAAAATATTAAAGTTACCTTTTTAACTGTATATTGATCAGATAAGCCTTGGTGAGCGTAAGAGACTCCTTTCAGAATTTGTATCCATCCTAAACTTTTGAACGGTAGTGTAGGTTCTGCATATTCATGCTGTGAAAGTGTTTTATTAAAACTCTTTTGAATTGACTGTAATGAAACCAGTTTGAGATTACCTTCGCTTTGTAACATGGCACATGATCATGATGGAAACAGCTATTAGAAGAAGAGTAATGCATGTTGTGTCCAAGAGATGATGCACACGGTCAACAACTGTACTGTAACAGCTGAATCAATCAAGTGATGATTGGTTGGGATTCCATTAATCAAAGCCACAATCATGGCACTGTGACAAGAGTCCAGGCGGTGGAGTAATGGGGAACCCAATAAAAGACTAACATCATTAACTCATTGCCTGATGACAGTGACAGTGTCAGGAACATTATCTTGGCGTACTTTAGGCCTGGTAATACCCATCAGTTTTCACAACAGTGCTATAGCCTGTTATGATATCTACATAAACAACAATTAATACACACTGCATGGAAGACAGCTTGAACAAATCATCTGCAATCCATTCACTACTGGTGGCTCTCACTCATCAGGATTATGGGTAATGCAGAAAAAAAAAACTTGGAATTTGGCTATTAAACATTATTGTTTAATAGCTATTGGTTTTAAAAAAAAGACTAAATCTCAGAGATGTGCTGAAAAGTTAAATCCAGTTATAGCTATGGAGAAAATGAAAGGGATTTGGACTCTCGAGCCTTCCTCTGTGTAATGTTTGTGTGTAAGAGTAACTGTGCTCGCTCACTCTCTGCAGCAGCTGTGTAGATGGTGCCCGGCAGTTTGGGGTGAGGATCAGCGGTTTTGGCAGCAACGACCACATTGGCACCGTCCCGAGCAGCTTTGAGCGCGATGGCCTTGCCAATACCTCGACTCGCTCCGGTAATGAAGATAGTACATCCTGCCAGCTTCCTAAAGTGAATGCATATGAATTATAAAACACTCGCATCAAAATGTAATCGATGCACCATACAAACAATGACACACAGGAAAAACATAACTGGTTATTTTGCATAATTGTGTCCCTACTTTTTGTCAGCAGTGTCTCTCTCTCCTGTGTGACTCCAGCAAGGTCACACAGGCTCTTGTGAATGTATTTTTATGACTTCTTTTACTCCACTTTGTCCTACGTTTCATAAACCAGCGATGTATAATATAACAATGTTAATCGTGGTATTGTTTGTGCTGGCATGTTTTGCGCTGCGCATAAGAAATTAGGTTAAAGGTCAAATTAATAAAAAAAAATAATATAAACATAATAAAGGAAAACGGGTTTCGATGATCTTCTGAAATGTCGTATCAGTTTTAGCAGATAGTATTAAATAGTTATGTAGGAACAGGGTGTAATAATGTGTCAACACAGTCGGAGTCTCTCATTCATGACACAGCTGAAATCGAGCGTGAATGAGTTCAGAAGTATTTAAACACTTGTCAACAACATGTTTATTAGCGTGCTACCGTGTAATGTAGCTAATAAGCAAAAGACAAACTCACCCCGTGTTCTGCAGCATTGTGGCTCCTGTGTCTGATCTGGGGACGGAATGCACTGCGGGAGAAATGCGTGTAACATAAAACAGAAGCCGTGTTGTGCAAGCCAAAGAGCTCCAGAAAAACACGAAGGCTGTGAATGTGCCCTTTACTCCAGTAACAGACTCCACTGCGCCAGCACTGAATCTACTTCCGGTAGAGTCGTGAACGCGCTCCTGCTTTTAAAGGAACATTCGAATTATGCGACACATCATTAAAAACCTCGGCAAAGAATGGTGAATGGAAAGGGGGGAAAAATTTATAAGTTACATAAATAAATAAACAAATACTTCATTGATTTATGTGTTATTCAAAGAGTCTAGTAACGCATGATTCCACTAACAGCAAACATGACAAAGTTGTTTATTTTGTAATAAATTATGAGATTTTTATTTTAAAAAAATCAAAATTAAGAAAAATTTACCCTTTACTTCACATGTAAACAAATAAACGATGTTAGCGATAAAGTAAACTTTTTATATGCATATTAACACAAACAATAATACATTTGTCTTTCATAATACACCATGAATAACATTTAGAACCGATTAATAAAACACACACAAAAAAATAGTTTTCATTACGAAACACTATATTGGTCAAATTGTGTATACAATTACAAAAATAAATCACTTTATGTATATTCAAATCCCTTAAAAATAACTATGATGGTGATTAATATAAATAAAAATAATAATATCAATGATCTATTAATACTGATGCATGTTTTTCTACTAATGCAAATGAAAACTACAGAGATCTCTTTCTCATTTGCTTTTTTTATATATATCCCTGGGTTTCCTACACCCTGTGTCTTGGTTGTCGTCTATTGAGATTTATTTTATTTTTACGACGTGCGATTGTTTCCAGAACGTCATGTAAACACCCCCAGAGTCTCTCAGTCAAGCAGACATAAATCAAGTCTGCTTTATAGTCAATTCTTCCAAATGTACAGTACATACATTACACATAACCCACAGACTCTCAATCTCCTCTAAACATTACCATCCCCTCCTAACATTTACAGCAGCTATATCTTTTAAAGACCCAATTAATAATATTATAAATCAGAAAATTGTATTTGGAGTACATTTAGTTTTTATTGCTATACTATTGTACTATTTTAAAGTAAATATATTGATTTAATTCATTTATTTATTAGAGTAATATTTATTAATTTTAATCAAATGCATTTATTTTGTTTAAGGTCTTTTAACAGACCCCCGGCACTTTAAGGTGGGACCCCACTTTAGAGACCCCTGAACTACGGCATTAAAATTTGGGCTGATTTATTCTTTCAATGCACTTGAATAGTTCACATCTAGGCTACGAATGTGCGGTCACACAGTATTTTTATGTGACACACACACACACACACACACACACACACACTCCATGTAAGCACAAGACTGCGGTTCAACTGGTCCAACAAGTGTAACAAGTTCTCACACGCTTCATCTACAGAGAGGATAACATCTCCACTGCCCTCATACGACACGCGCGTAAAAATAGTCATCATTTAAAACAAACGGGGACATTATTTATTAATCAATAATTCAATGCACCAGAAAGCTTCACATGTTCGATAAAGAGTTCATTCCAGGAAGTGTCCGACCCTCGGAAAGCAGAATGAATGTATCGACTGTGTGTTTATTGCAAGTGTCAAGCTCTTAAAGCTCTTCCCCAAGGCCCATTACCTTAATTAATAAATGTATTCCAGCAACAAGATTATCCTCTATAGAGCTCCTAGTGCAGAGACCATAAACAAATGATCCCAAACCACGCGCTGGGCTTGGTAATAGCGGGCGCGCGTAACTTATTGTTGTCGCGCGTCATTGCGCACTCAATATTGGTGCTTTCAACAAAACGTCCAGCAACAAAACATATTACGCGCTTCTTCAAAGGTGTGTCTGGTGAAAGAGGGAGGCCATTTTGTACAGAGAAGCGTCTGTACATGTATGTGTGTGTGTGTGTGTGTGCGTGCGCGCGCGTCAGGAGCAGGAAGTGTGTGCGTGCCTTTGTGCCTGAGAGTGAATTTGTGTTGGGCAGTCGAACTGTACCAACAGCAGCACCCTTCCTTCATTTTCCTGCGCTTGCATTGTTATTTCGCCTCGCCTCTGTTCTGCTCTGTGCGATGGATGGGTATGTGAGTCTCCAGTGTCTTATTTTCCTATTACGCGCTTGTTGAGTTGTTCTTGTGTTGAAGGGGTTGCATTATTGTATGTAATGATAATTATGGCACGTCAGAAATGGCATGGGAGGAAAAGTGGGGGAGGGAGTGAACGCGTAAAAATGTTGGAGTTGCAACCTCAGGCTGCTTGTTTTTATTTTTAAATGCAAATTGGGAATATTATTAAGTGACAGTCTTTTATTTTTTATTGTTTGGCTTGTATTCAAATTATGATGCATGTCGTTTATGGGTTACAATCGGTGAATGTTGTTGAGATGCAAAATATGGGCGTATAGCACGGTTTATATAGCGTGATCAAAGTTAGATTCAAGGAAGTGGGTTTGTTTTTTAGAATTCAATTTCGTTTTGCTTGTAGCTTTTGTTATATAACCATTCGTCGTTTGCTTTCAGATCTTGCTCGTCTATGTACAAACAAGGCATGAATTGGAGGTAAATATATTTGTGAAGTGATAAGACTTAGGAGAATAATAAGAGCTCCTCATGTGCTGCTGCCATGTTAATGTCGTGAAGGGGCGTTTCTGAAGCGAATCTGTCTAGAAAACAGCGTTTCCTCGCGCTTTCGTCCACCGACGCTCTGAAGTGGGTTTTATGTGAGGATTTTACAAGAATTAACGCGATATTCTTCTTTATATCGCGATATTACGTTTGGCGACTTTTCCACGGCCAGCGCGTTGCCACACAAACAGCGCGCTCCCTTTGTGCGCAGTCGCGCGTTTACAGTATTTATCGTTTATTTTGCGTGTTCTGTATATGTGGGGTTGTTTGTGGTGCTTAACTGTCATTGTTTACACTCGTGTGCCCGGGTGTCGGACTGCGTGCCACAGAGATGTTATTTTAGTCACTTGTTGTTTTTCTTGTCCCTTTTTTAGTGACTCGTTTCGCGGAATCGACTCGTTCGAACAGTTTGTTTCATAAATCAGTTCAGTGACTCTGTACGTCACGCGGGTCCCTGACGTATTTCACTCTTTTATCGTGTTCACTGTAGACACATGCAAGCCTGTTGTTACCATTTTTATTCATAAAATAATAAAGTTATTCAGTATCGAAATATAATGCGCTATTACAATACGTGACTGTGTGCGCGTCAGGGGTGTAGTTTGCATGCTTTATTTGTTCAAACAGGCTCATATGCATTCTGATAAAACTGTCATCAAGTCATAAACATATTCCAGTACGTTTTATTTATCATTTTTCTGTATAGCAGCTGTTCTTCCCATCATCGATTCTGAATCTGAAAGATATGGGCTGTATCCAGTGGGAAGGTTACTTTGGAAATGTAATAGATTTTGTTTTCTCAGTAACTGTAACAGATAATTAATGTAACAAATAAGTTAATTTGGCACCACACAGTGCATGCTAGCTGTTGTGTGTACATCGGCCGTACACTTGTTATTAAGGTGCATTATGGGATTATGTGAGTGCACTCAATGATATTCACTATGATTTCAGACACCATTAGAAATGACTGTCTCCTGAGATAGTGCTCTATATAAATATATAAGTAGCATTTTTAGACACAGCCATGGCACTTACTGAGTTGGTGAGTTTTTGATTCCTGAAAGAATCTTTCAGAGGCCCGGTTTAGTGAACCAGTTCAAATGATTCATCAAAAAGATCCATCTCAACATAAAGCTGTTAAGGAATCACATGATTTAATCAAAAGATATATTCCACACCTTGAATTGCACAGGTTACAGATTTGTTGTGGTTCATGCTGAAGTGCCTCAGTGTCTAAGCTCGTGAAAGCTTCTCACGTTGTCCACACAGAACAAAGATCAGCAGCAGGTTCCCATAATAGCACTACACTTTTTAGCCTTTTTAGTGTGCTTGTTATCTTGCTCACAGTTAATTTTGTAGTACAGTATACTTAGTAATGCATATGAAGTGCAGCTGCAGCTGAAGCATTAGATAATTGTGCACTTCACCCTCCCCGGGGGGATTTCCATCATCAGACAGTGTGGGGATTACAATCTGCTTCTGAAAGACTGAATGCCCATTTTTCACGATGCCTTGGTCTCTCTCATTAGCTTTTAATAAATGTGGAAGGTGTCCACCTGGTATTGAGGGCTTCAGTTTGTGTTGCTTCAGTTATAACGGAGGCATCTGGTAACACAGAGTCCTGAAATCAGCCAACGGTGATGCAATGGAACAGAGCACAGCTAGACAAAGCTAATGTGTTTGAGGGCTTGTTTTAGTTAGATAAGTGAATATAGACTACAAATAATATTGGTTTTAATCTTAATACAAAGAAATGATTGGTAAATGTTGGACATGCAGCTCTTTTCTTTTCATGCAAATCTTTTTCAGATTTTTAAAACAGAAGTAAGGAGAGAAAAGGAAGGTAGTTGCTAAAATTCTACTTTCGACACTGAAAAATGTAGTTTTGGTGCTATAGCAGAGCTTCAGTGGAGGCCATGTGGCACAAGGCTTTGTGATATATAGTGATGTAATTAGAAATACATTAGCCGATTTCTGTCTGACTTGCATCCTCATTCTAAGTGTGATCTATAAGCTTGCCCTCTAACCTAAATAACTGACCTTGAGTGTACTTGAGAGATGTTGCCCTGTGGGCTGTAAACTGGCCTGACAAGTCGTCAGCAAAAACTGATGCCCTCAGTTAAAAAAGGTGCAGTTATTGTGCTCAAAACAATCAATATTTGTGGTTTCTGAGCATGGAAACATGATTTAGCATTGATTAGAATTTGTTCAGTTCACATATTTAAATCCGTTGTAATAAACATGGATCTCACAAAATGTCATTTTTAAGTCCCCTTCCTCTTCTTTTTTTGATTTTGGTATGAAACATGCATTTCTTTATCATTTGTTTTCCAAATGATAATTATTTTTCCAATTTAAATTAGAAATACAAATATATAGATTGTTCGTAAAAATAGGATTCAGTCAGAGTACCTTGAATTGTGCAGGTTTGTTATGGTTTTGTTTAAATAATGATGAAATGCCCCATTTCCTAGGCTCAAGAAGACTTGTCACATTGAAAATACAGTAAATGAAGCCTGTTTTAGGATCATTAAGATTATTTTGCAGTGTCATATTAGCATCATGACAATTAAGCACATTTAACCCTCAATCCATATTCCTGTAATACAAAACCTGCATAATATTGTAAGGACAGAAAGTGTGTGTGTTTTAGTGATTATGTATACTATATAATTAACACATCACAACAATTTTTACAACAGTAATTATTCTGTACAGTCATTTGCTTTTTGCAAAATAAAGTTTATTCTTTCTTTTGATTTTGGTTTGAAATATTTTTTTTTTTGCATTTTTTTTAGATTCCTCCAAATAATGCACTTTTCTTTTCCACTGTTGCACAAAAAAAGACTCCAGCCTTCTGTCCCACATGAATTAGAAATGATCGCTTCTGCAGTTCATTATAATGCATTGTAACCCAATCACTATAGCTCCGAAATGGAAAGCATGTGATGGGAATTTTACTGCCTCATGTGGGTGATTCATCTAAAACATTTCACTTTTAGACTAATGTTGTCTTCAGGAGGAAATGTTTCATCCTGTCTGTCTCCTCTTGATACGTCTGAGCTGTGATAATTCGGCTCAGTGTGGGGTGCAGGTATAACTAGCAGCATGATAGCGGAGACTTTCCTCAAACCCGTGTGAGATGTTGAGGAAGTTCTTCTGCTAGATTGTGGCGAGAAACATCATGAGCTTTTTGCCCATACTTCCTGCACAACAAGGTCTGAAAAAAATACCGGTAAAACAGAAACCCCTTCATATTGCTGTTGCATGAATGGTTTCACATTCATCTCGAGGTCTCGCCTCATTCAAATGTTTGATATTTTGAAGGGAGCCTCTTTTTGTAATACTAAGAATGATTCTATGACATCCTCACACACTCAAAAATAAAGCTTTCACTGAAAGGTTCATTGGGGAAATATAAATGATAATGATTACGAAAACCCATTTTCTAAAGTATTTAAGAACACTCTTAAAAATAAAGGTTCCCAAATGGGGATTTCATAGCCATGCAATAGAAAACCCATTTTTGTTTATCAAAAATAAATGTTCAGTTTCTTAGTCACAAGAACATTTTAATAATCTATAAGAAAGGTTCATTTCAATGGATGTTCAAGGCTCTTCATGGAACCATCAATGCAAATAAACAGCCTTTCTTTATGAGAGTGTGTTGGGTAAAAATAATAATAATAATCTATATTTAGTTTTAGCGCACCCTACATGTAGAATTTGACCTAATTTGGCATATGTCCTCAGACTGCCAAGCTGTCTGAGTATGCCAAATTTTGTTAAGTTAGGACTTTGCATTCAGCAGTTATAGGTCAGTTTGTTAAAATGCCCAATGCCAGACCAATGCATTTGATTACTGTATACCTTCTCAAAACTTCAACGTAGCTTTTGATAACTTTTTCCATATTGGCAAAACCATTGCCTTATCATAGCATCATTTTGTGTCATAGGTAGGTGGGATTTCTAATAATCCCACTAAGTTTGGTATCTCTACGACCTTCGACCTTCAGTGCTTAGATCAATACTAAATTGCAAAGCACTCTCAGATTCACTTCACTAAACAAGAAGTTAAAGGGGCAGTTCCCAAAAATGGAAATTGTCATCATTTACTTACCCTCATGTCGTTCCAGATCTCTATGAGTTTCTTTCTTCCATTGAGCACAAAAGAAGATATTTTGAAGAATGCTGGTAACCAAACAGTTGGGGATAGCCATTGACTTCCATAGTATTTTTTCTATGCTCTAAAAGTCAAAGGCTACCTTCAACTGTTTGGTTTAACCAAGATTTGCTCGGTTACTAGATATCGGATTCCTCGTTCAATGCAATTGAATCTGTTTTGCTAAGTCTGATCTCTTAGAGATGCATGCCTCTCTTGAAAAATGTTGAGGTATTATTTGTTACCATGAGGAAGTTTAATTCAATGACAAATAAGAGCAGGCTATTCAAAACCGCATCTACACCTGTGAGTCACAGTCTACAGACCATGAACATACAAAGCACGGCAGGAAATGAGTGCTTATCAGGCATCGGCTTCTCCTTGTACATGTACTCAAACTCTTTCGGACATGGAAGCCTCAAACTGATCCCAGATCAGTGCTTTTATGGCAAGGTGATTTATTAAAGGCAAAGAATCGCCTGTTATATGTCAGAACAGAAGGTTACGTGGTGGACTGTCCCGCTAGATCTTGTGTTATTTTATTAAAGCCTAGAGCACAACAGAGAAAAACATTGTCATGTGATGGTTGGCCTCACAGGGATCAGAGACCTTATGAAGATTTATCTGAAAGCTGCTGGTCTATTTTTATTGGAGGCATGTGAAAATGACAAGGCAGCTTTGTGATAGCGCACTTATTTGAAGTGTAAACACGCATCCTAAAGCTGACCTGTGTTTTGAACTTTAAGTGGTACTTGTTCAACCTTTTTTCACACCACACGCCAAATCAGCGCGTATGTATTGCACCCCTTATATGAGGCGGTCACAGTAGCCACACAGAGTGGTGGAAACAAACCCTTACCACATCACATAGGCCCTCGACACACTGATGGAAAAGTAAAAAAAATCGAGTTTAGTCTTTTAGGTCAGTAACATGACATTTTCTTTGGTCTATATCATCTAAAATGTCAAGTTGATAACAATGTCCTGATATAATAATAATAATTATAGGCTTTTATTTATTTATTATTTAGAAAAAATAATAATATTTCAACATACTACTTCACTGCTTATTAATATTTGAAAACTTCCAAATCAAAGTCATGTGGTGCAACCTGCATGCAGAAACCTACTGGGAAACTAATTAAAGAACAGCAGTTTATACCTTATTAGATTAGTAAAATGTCATTTGGTGTGACTCTAAATTTTGTGATAATATTTATGAATCAATAATTCATAATATTAAAAAAAAAATAAAAATATTTGATGGTAACACCAGATTACATTTTTGGTTATTACATACAAATTACAAATATTATAAATTAGTTATTACTATATATATATTTTTTTTTGCTCAAATCCGACACTCATAACCAACATTATGCACGTGGCGTTCATGCTAGCTCATCTCAAGCTGAGTTTTGCCTTAAATGTGACATTTACTGGTTTCTTTTTACAGTCACCATCATTCTCTTGCATTGAGACATAACCAGTCTTCACACAATTTGACCGTAATGGTTAGTTAAGGCTTTATAAAAAATCTTGTGTAAATGTTGAATGTTGCTATTAATAAACGTATGCCTCCCAGAGTGCATATATTTACATTTTCACATGTATATCAATTAAAAGATGTTCGGTCAGATTGAAATGCTGTGCCATTGTTCTTCAGCTGTGGAGTATTTCAAATATACCAGTGTTTTTATCTGGATTTCAGTAGGACGGTGACACGTTTCACCCACTCACATGTCTGCCATATGGACACTACCCTCCGTTTCCACACATACTGCACCGCTTCTTTCCTTTGTAAATGCCTGGGTTTGTTCTGAGAATATATATGAAGTTTACTAGCTGTTATCATCATTTCCAGAAGTTCTTCCTAATGTTCAGTCAGCACTTGATCACATCCATTTGAGCTTGTCCATGTTTGTGTTTCTAAAAGTCAGAAGAATGTCTTTTATGTTTAGCTAAGGTAACTATTTCATTAGTCCCTATGTAATCTTGGTAGAGAGCTTTTAGTGTGTTTTCAGAAAATGTGAGTCTTGCATAAAACGCAGAAGTTAAGAAGAGCCTCTGCACCATGTTTTCAAGGTTTCATAATAATGTACTTACTAGTGCTTGCAATGCTTGTCTTTTATTGCACTATTATCACTATCAGTTTTGGATTTTGCATGGCACACACAAACACCACTCACATTTTCTTGCAAAATTGTGCATGTTGCTGTTTATAGATGCCAAATTGATCAGTGTTGCTGAAGACTGTACTTTACTAGTTCCTTGTTTCTTGATTTATTGCACTTCTTTTTGTAAACTGCTGGACCAGGTGAGAGATTGTTCAATTCAGATGCTCTGTTGTGAAATGCTGCTCTTAAACATCACGTTGTTGTCAACATTTGTTTTTTTTAATGCATTGTCAAATTGTATTAACTTGCCTTTAAAACAATGTAATAAGACCATTTATTGTTCAACAGTTTGTCATACAAAAGCCTCTTTTCGCCATCCAATGAATAAAATCAAGCTTTGTTCTCATTTAATATCCTGTTTTGCTCAGAAATGCATTGCAGAAGTAAAATTGTTGCAATCATTGGAACAGATGCCTTGTTCACCCTGCCATCAACCAAGCATGACCCTTTGACCCATTACTGTTCAGCTTATTTTTAGTGGGAAATGCTACCTTTTTTTAGAGTTTGCTCAATCCAAAGGATGTCTTTGGTCTCGTATAGATGATGGCACTCACACATCAAAATGATTGATGGTGAAAAATAATGCGGAGACGAGCAACAATGGCTTTTGTCAGAGAGTTCCTCATTTTGTTACCATGAATAATGGCAGCATGCAAAACCAGCTCCCGAGCTTCAGTATGTTCAGTAAAGAGCTGCTTTTGAATACGTTTAACGTACTGTAAATTGTTTAACAGACAGTACTTGAAGATTAAAATTCTGTCGTGTTTTATTCACCCCAGCATTTCTTTTCTATCTTTCTTCTGTAGGACAGAAAAGAAGGATGCTGTTTTTCCATACAGCAAAACCCTACCATTTTAAGCTCAACTCTATTTGACTTTTGTGCAAATTCAATATCTTCCGAATGGTAGCTTTGTGTGCAGAGCAGACAAATATCTTGAAAGAAAGATATTTATAATCTTGCCCTACACTATAACTCTCAAATCACATTTCCTCAGGAGCATATTCAAAGAAAGCAGTGTGTTCAGTTTCAAAAAGAATAGTGTAAACTATCTATTTTTGGTGTCAGTGATGTCAACCCTGCCATGATCAGCTGTCTGTCATCAGTTATTCACCGTCGCGTTGTTCTAAAACCATAGGACTTTCTTTCATTTTCAACCCATATTTTTAATAAAAACGGAGAGACTTCTGTCCCTCAGTTGAAAGTCCACAGGAAACCAATACTTTCACACCTCAAAAAGTTTATGAAGACATTGTAAAAGTAATCCATATGAATCCAACCGTCTGATCTATGTCTTCTGAGACACAATCACTTCATATAAGATGATGAACCGATTTAATTTAAGCTTTTACTCACATATAAACACTGATCAAAGAGCAAATCAGATATGACATCAAAAATTGTACACTGAATACAATTTGGTGTAGGATTTACTTCAAAACGATGAAATGCCTTGTAAATTTCTCAAATAAATACAGAGAAATTGCAAGTAACTCACTTAAGTAGAAGGACATTTCAAAATCTTTATTTGACTTATTTATGTATAATACTTGATTGACACATGGGAACAGAGCTTCCATTTGATTTTGGTCTGTTTTCATAAAAATCTATCTATCGTATGGCTTCAGAAAACCTGGCAAACATGAGTCATGGACTACTTTTATAGTGTTTCTATGGTGCTGTTTTGTCCTGTTTACAGCTTGACAGACCCTGCTTTGCTTGTATGGAAAAGAGCAGCATGAACTTTTCTCAAAACATCTTAATTTGTGGTTCACTGCATTTGGAATCACATAAATTCAAGTTAACATGAACATTTTGTCATGGTTGACAGTCACATCCAGCTCATTTGTCCCAACTAGGATTACAGCAAGAGATGTTGTTGACGTCTGGTAAAATCCCCAGCTTCCTGCCATTCATCATCTTCCTCTCGTATGCATATCCTCACTCACTCACATTGGGCAGTATCCCAATGATAGTTCCACCCATTTAAGTGTGTCTCTCCTTTTTGTTTAGGAAAATTAAACAACACTCAAGTGACTGCTTTCAGCATTTGCAGATTCAGGTGAAAGATGAAGCACTTCACATTCTATTAACAGCTGATGTTTGTGGACGAGTGTGTTGCCTTTTATGTGGGTTAGTAGAGCTGTTTAATATATTATGAGCCAAATAAATAGCGTTGAAAACCATCAGCTGTTTTCATTATGTGTTAGGATTGGGAACACTTATAAGAGTACTGCATTTTCACCTAGTGTTTAAGGCACGAATGCTTCTCTGCAGTCCAAATTATACAGGTTTCCCACCGAAAGGCATTTATTTAACAGTTCGTTCAACAATTAATAGCCACTCAAGACACACAGAGAGAAAGGCTTCTGTTTCTGTCGGTGCTATGCTGTTATAAGAGATGAATGGCATTTTTCATTAGTTTGTTAGTTTATCAGAGCAGATTTGGGGAAATATTACTTTATATCTCTTGCTTAGCAGTTCAGATTAAATGGGTGCCGTCAGTTTGAGAGTTCAAACAGCTGATAAAAACATCACAATAATCCACAAGTAAACCACATTAAGAAACAAATCCATCATTTAGACATTTTAAACATGCAGCTTTGTCCTTCACAAGATGTTAATTAATGGACTGGAGTGGTGAGAGTTATTGTTTTAATCAGCTGTTTGGACTCTCATTCTGACGGCACCCATTCACTGCAGAGGATCTACTGGTGAGCAAGTGATGAAATGCTACATTTCTCCAAATCTGTTCCTTTTTAAGGAACTTACTTGCATTTTGGATGGCCTAATAGCTACTACATTTTCAGAAAATGTATTCTTTTGGTGGCCTGATCATATATTGTGTCAATGAAGAGATTTTTTTACATTGTGGGTGATTTTTCATCACTGGAAATGGAAGGTCAAACTGAGTGCATTGCATTGTGGGAGACAGTATTCCAGTGCTCTGTTGTATACTGCACATTTGTGACCCTGGACACAAAAGTGTCCGTTTTTCAAGATTGAGATTTATACATCAGCTGAATTAATAAGCTTTCCATTGATGTATGCTTTGTTAGGATCTGACAATATTTGGCCGAGATACACCTTTAAAGTTGTCCAAATGACGTTCTTAGCATTGCATATACTAATCAAAAATTTAGTTTTGATATATTTACAGTAGGAAATTTACAAAATATCTTAATGGAACATGATCTTTATTTAATATCCTAATGATTTTCGGCATAAAAGAATATTCAATAATTTTGACCCATACAATGTTTTTTTGTTTTTTGGCTACTGCTACAAATATACCCCAGCGACTTAAGACTGCTTTTGGGCTTCAGGGTCACATTTTACCAAATGTAGTACATCAAGTATTCCATGCATACAAAATATACATCCTGCAGAAATCCTATGTGTAGTGTGATAGATTGGCAGTATGCTATTCTGCACATAATTAAAGTTGTTTCTTCTAACTGGAGAGATGTTTGGGAATGAATCAGGAGTGAAGTATGTGGCAAACACAGCCCAGAGTAAATTACAGGGAGTAGATTTAGAGGGGTTGGCCACGCCAGACACACCCCCGTCTCCCCCAGCGCAAATCCCTGCAAGTCTGCCAAACTCAGGCACAACAGATGCCTGACAGAAGTTTGGTTTACCAGAGCATCATGTCTGAAGCCTCAAACAGGTTCGCCCAATTCGCTAAGATTTCGACTGATGTGTTACGCTTGTACAACTCACATTAAACGGCATATGCCTCTGTTTTCTATTATTATCCAAATATCCCATTATTCATGAGCATCTAGTATGAAAAAAAAAGAAAGCATGCATTGTCAAAACATGACTCAGCCTGTTGAAAAAAACTCAATAGCAGAGGATGGCATTCTCATTTTTTCCAAACACTGAACTCCCTTAAATGATGGTGGGAAAATCCCAAATGCCTATTTTTTCTCCATTTTTGGCAGCACTCTAGAGCTACTGCCCCTTTTTTTGCTCTCGCCAAGAGAGCACGCTATTAAACAAGAGATGCTGTCACTGGAAGTCTTTCAAATATCCTTCCAAAAACACTTTGCTGACACCGTTGAATTTTCTCTGACAAAACAGCAAAGCAATTGACACAACATGATTGGGTGTCGACTTGACTGAAGAGACCAGGAAGTCTTTTTTCTTCATAACCTGAACACAAAACTAGGGATTCTATTAAATCAGCACCATATACAGGTTAATAAGGTGATTAAGTATTTATTTGTATATTTAATGGATCGTTTTTTTTTTTTTTAATACATTACAAATGTATTGACATAATTGTTTTAACGTTATATAAATAATTATTCTTAGTAAGTGCTTATTACATTACTACTTAACATTACTAAAATGTAAAAATCTAGTTATGTCTCCCATCTACCACCTCACCCCTCCGTCACCCATTTTCTCGTGACTGTTTCATTTTGTGTTGAGTTAATTCTGTGAAGAATGCCACAGTCATATGACTAGGAAATCCTGTTATTTCTTTTACACTTCGTACTCCAATCATCAGTTCTCGCAAATATATTTCTTTAATACTGTAAAATCAGTTTTCGCCGCTAGAGTCCATCTGTATTTGTATATTTTGTAATACCCGCAAAGTCAGACCTTGAAGGTATTATGAAAAACTTCTCACTGCTACTTCATCATTGATCCTCTAGAGTAATTTTTTTTTTTTTTGCTATTTCAGCAGATGCCATTCTTCCTTGTCAGCCGTTATGAGTGCAGCGGCCTTCTGTTGGCCCAGTTCTGGAAGTGTTTCAAAACTAACTTGATTTTAACATTTTCTGGAGAAACTTCTGAGTTTGGTAGACACGCAGAACTCACTGGTGTGATACAGAGGTGTTGGCAGGATCTACAGTATACGGCAGGTAACCTGTTCTGAATGGTTCTGAGTTTGTTGTTATGCAACTGCTAGGGTGTTCTGGGTAATTTCTAGAGCATTGCTAGTAGGTTTCCTCCTGACCCAAGTCAAAAGGGCCCATCCCTAAGTCTCTGAACTATAGATAAGTCTCGGTATCATCAAAAATAATTTGACTGCTTGTTCTTAAATCATAACTTTGCTGCATTATTCATACCCATATAATTTTATTCTGTTTGGAAATCCCTATCCCCAATTATGAGCAAAGGGACATTAACAGTAAGGATGATAACTTTAACAATGCATTTTTTTAATAATCATCCTAATACTAAGTCCACACCACAACTATAACGATAACGATACACGAACGATATTGCTGAAAACACTTTCAGAATGGTTTTTTTTCAAGCTGGGAATCATTGAAAACACTCACCGCCAATCAGAATCAACCTGACTTTAAAGAGATCAAGCATTTAAAGCGACAGACGACAAAACTGCAGTGCACTTATAATAAACACAATGGTAATATTTGTTTGTGTGGATGCTAATATAGCTATGGTTTTTGGTGTGATCGAGCCTTTACTGAAATAGTGATGCATACATGACTAAAACTTGATGCAAACACCTAGCATATGCGTACAGTTGAATGCATAGCTTTACAAGTATACTCCATTTGATAGTTTGCACAAATACAGCCACTTGACATTTGCACACTAGAAAGAATCATCCTTGTCTAGTGTCATAGTTATGACTGATACAAATATAATTGTGCTCATTCAAACGAGTTGCATGGATTTTTTAGCCATGCAACATTAGCGTCTGTTGTTGTTGTTGCGTTTCCGATGTTTCCGATGGTGTTGTATCTTTCGTTTATTTTATCATTTTGAAACAACAGTCTGAGCCAGTGTTGCCACCTTGTGGAAAAACTAATACTGCACAAATCTCAAGGCACATGTGTGAACTGAGTGTACAGAGTAGGGTTTGCTAATGCTAATGGTGAAATGAACACACAATGAATTGTACACATACCCTATCATACACATAAAAACCAGCATATACTTTAGACTTGAAGTGTCTATTCACATCAGACACCACAGACAACCTCATGTTGCTGTGTTACAGCAGAGGCTTCAGTATTTTGACTGCTGAGCATTGTTAGCGCTCTGCTGGCATTCTGGTCTCCACTGGAGGCCTGTGTTTTGGCTAGCAGGGCTATTGTTCTACTGTACTCCTGTGTTTAACCCAAAGATCTCCCCCTTCTTCCTCACCTCACTTCTCATCTGTGAGGAATGAGAACTATGCAGTGGTCCGGATGAACCTGGCTCCCACGTCGTTTTGTCCCTCGTTTCTCTCTTCGGCCCGTTGAGGGAAGCTTTATTTGCTGGACCAAAATCCTTGTTTGTCATCTTTTAAACAACCTTGTGTTGTTCCCAAAAGAAGATATTTTAAGTCAGTAAGGCAGAATGTTGTTCGGACCCCACTGACTTTCACTTTATGGACAGAAACAGTTGAAACATTCCTCAAAACGTCTTCTTTTGTGTTTCACTGAAGAAAGAAAGCCATACGGGTTTGGAACAACTTGAGGGTCAGTATGTTTTATTTTATTTCAGCAGTAGCCTTTTAGAGGAAATGCATCGTTGAGTTCAACTTTACAAACAGAGTCTTTTAACGTGTTGATAATCCAAAAAATAAAATAAAATTGGAGCATATGTCTCTGTACAACACATAGTTGTATATGTTTCTGATGTTGACATGCTCCAGCGTCAGGGTCAGTTTATTAAGCCGGGCTGACAGAACATCTTAGAGTTCTGGTTTCTGCGCTCTCCAACACAGACGCTGCAGCTCAAGTAAAAGGCAGGCTGGGTTTGATGGGATCATATGGCTGCTCCTACCTGGCCTCACCGACCGTCAGCTGGGCTGGTTTCAGTTCTCTCCTCTTTATTACCTCCCTACAATATTAAAAGGAAATGGACACCGGTCTGTCCCTCCCCACAGTAACATGAGTTTGCAGTTCCTCTTTCTTTTGTGTCTTCTTGTTATCCGTTGTGTTTTGTTTTTGATAGCTAGGCCAAGGTTAAATATGAGTGCAAACCATCTCACAAAAACAGGTTCAGGTCGGATTTGCATTTTGCATAAAGAAAATTAAGCCGGACTTTATTTTAATGAAAATTAATTCAGAAATTGTATAGCATTTTCTGAGTGAAAATTGATTCTACACCGATTTTTTTCAGTGTATTTTACATTTTTTTTTTTTTTAAATTCCTATTATTTTCAATTAAAATTCTAATTAGATTCTAACAATATTTTTTGTTTGTCATTTAAATAAGCATAAACAAAAGGAATTAAACAAACACTTTATTAATTCTTGACATTTTTTACTTTACACACTTTCATTATGGTAATGAAAATTGGGAAAAGAGGTGCATAAAGGTACACACTATAACATTTTCTTGTAAAACTTTTTTAATGATTAAAAAATGACTTTCTATGATCTTGTCTATGCTAGTCTACTCATTAAAAAACCCAAAACTGGATGCATCAATTGATCCTTTTAGCATATATTAATCTCTTTAAGAAGACTGAAAATATTGATGACTCAACTTGCACAGAAATCGCTGTCCAATCAAATGCTTTCTAGAATTAGCAAGCTCCTCCCCCTACTATCACCTGATATCTGACCAGTAATAGCAAGTCGCAAAGCGTGGTTCATGGCTGTGACCTACAGGCCATAGGCCTATAACATAACAAGCTCTTTGAAAACTCACTTCTTGTCGATATAAAATGTGAATGAAAATCATTTAATGTGATCTTTCATTGGATGAAAATAAAAGTTACAAAGTGAAATATTTAATAAATGTAGTTTATTATTTCATTCTTCTAGTTTTTATCACAAAACATGTAAAAAAAAAAATCTGCCAAGCAGGAAGTGAATGCTTATTAGCTGGTGTTGATTAACTTTCCTGTTTTCTCTCAGTTCTGACAGCGTCTGAGGTGTGAATGTAGACTAGATGGATATCAGTCCCTGAACTATCCACAGTGAAAACCTAATAAAGAACCTGTAGTTTGACTCTTTTTTTGATGCATTTAATCCTGTGTGTGATAGTGAACAGCCTTCCTCCCCACTGGATGTCTTTCAGGGCCCTCCTGAGGGTATCGGCAGGCAGATTTGGGGAGGTTTGGAGTGCCCCCAAAACAATCTCAACTCACCTGCTACCTTCAAAAACAGAGCGTGCAATCACTGTGACAACTTGGTATCTTTTTTGGGAGGTGTAGTTCGTCCAGCTGTCTTCCTGCATTTCAGAGAGAAAGAAATGATTAATTGAATTATAACTCTGGATCTGGCTGGTTGTCTTGAAAATAACCTCACAGACAATTTTCACTAGATGCGTCAGATCCAGCATGTTACAGCAAATGCAGACCTGTTGAAATATCTGCTGGCCTTAATTTTACTTGAGGTAAAATGCTCCTCGCCTGCTAGTGTTCGACCCCTTAAAAATGAACCATGGTAACAGCTTTCCTTTACTCTGTGGTACTGTGAACCTGTATATTACATTGTTAGCTTTAATACAGCTCTCTTCTCCTTTCATCTACTTTTCCATTTGTACTATATTATCTGTTGTTTGCGTTCAGTGTCACACAGAGTAAGTCGGAGGCTCTTTCAGCAGCGCTAGTTAATTGGAAAGTTCTGTTAGCTGTGTTTGTCCAGCTGTATCCGGTGACTGACCGGGGTGCCCATCTCAATAATAGATATCATAGACAATGAAGCTGGAAAACACACACACAACTCTCTCTGTCCTTCATCTCACACCTTACCTACACCAAAAGCAATGTAACAAACTGCAAACATATCAAACTGAAATATATCTCTACAGCTAGATAAAGTTTTCATTACTGACTTTACTGCTACGACTTCCATTTTAATCAGTGAAGCTGAATATATAACACAAGTGTATGAGTGGTGACATGCCGAACTAGAAAACTAGCTAGCTAGCAGAACATGATTTATTTACATTACGCTAATTTCATTCCAACTTAAAGAGATCGTTCATTCAAAATTAGCTTTTTGTCAGAAATATACTCGCTTTTAGTTCAGCCTTTAAAAAATATGAGTGGATTTATTCAGTCCCATCATTCACCTCAATAACTTGGTAACCATCAATGTACACTGAACTGCTAGCTGCTACTCAATTAATTCCCATGTCATGCCAAAGTATTGCCAGGGATTTTTTATAGATTTTCTATGAAATTGGGCGTTTCCATCCATCGTTTCTGAATACTTCAAAATGCGCACAAAAACGCAAATATGTTGGATAAGGTCAAAACAGAAATAGTAAGAGCAGTCGTTTATCTTGTAAGCGCGCGAGTGACGAGCTGAGAGACCAAACAGACAGTTTATTATAATAATATCGCGTTGTAGTTTGTTGTGTGTCCGCGAGCGAGCGAACACCAAACCACAGGACAGCTGTTCCCCGCGCGCTCCCGCTGTTTCTAGGGAGACTGTCTGCTCATCGACCTGTTGCTCTCCGTCTCGTTCCTGTTATGATGCTCGCGCCCTCTTAACAGCGGAATGAGGTTACCGTTTACGACGTTCACTTGTTTGCTGTCGGTTAATATGCAGGCAGACACAGATTCCTTTTTCTAATTGGTTTTCTCCTTTCTGTCCACGCACACAGACAGCATCCCGTTTTACAATAGTGCGTGAACGCGCGCATATCCTGCCTCTCTCTCTCTCTCTCACACACACACACACACACACACGCCCATGAAACACCCTCCTCCTCCCTCGGCTCATCTTCCCTTCTGTCCTTCTGTCTCCCTCGAACCCTCACGGTTCTTTTGATGTCCGTCTGTTTCACTCTTCCATTCATCCCTCATGCACCTCTCTCTCTCTCTCTCTCTCTCTCTCTCTCTCTCTCTCTCTCTCTCTGTCCCTCTCTTTAATTCTCTCTCGTCGCTTATGAACGGGAATATTCTGACATGCTGGAGATGAGTTTAAGGTACAGATCTGCTTGTGTGGTTCTTATTTTATTGGCAAACTTTCACATTGAGTCTGCATTTAAAAAGGAAAAATAGCATTTGTTGTGTGGAATGATTTATATTAATGTGCTGTCTAAAAGTCATAAACAAGTATACATATACATTGACAGTTTGTTTTTGGAGAATACTTATTTTGTTTAATCAAATTTTGACTATGTTATCAGAAATATTATACTAATGTAAACTATGCTCATTCGGATATTTGCTGAGTATTTAAGTTAATATGTGTTTTCACATGAAATACTTTTGAAGACACTGTGCATCATTTCGATTTTTTTTTTTTTTTTTTTTGATGCATGCTTTTCCTTTACCTTACCTTTTTTTTTACCTTTTAAAAATGAATGTCACCGTTTAAAAGTGATTAGAATAGTGAAAAATGTATAATGACCAGCCGCAGCATCTAAAAAACACACTTTCTCCATTAGCTCTATATGAATTCTACCCTGAAACTTGTGATGCACATAAGATTTAATTCAGTTTACGCATCAAGGATTGACTGAATTCTCAAGCTGCTGACACTTAACGATTTTTAATAAACGAAAGGTTTTTGTGCTTCATTGCACTATAGACTCCATCTGTTGATGAAAGTCCTTGTTGACACGGTTTACTGTTCCATGTGTTTTCAATATGGCAACCTTGTATTAAAATATATGTTTGCTAAGCAGCAATATTTGGAAAGATTGTAAGATTGATTTTTTTTTTCAGTTACTTTGCAGTTAAAAGTGTTCTTGAGGATGCATTGCTGTCTGAACACCGAGTACCTGCATGTTTGGATAGTTGAAAATCATTATGATGCTGGTTGTTTTGACTTGATTTTTGACTTTTTTAATTAATGTGTAATAAATAAATGTTAAAATGCTTTCTCCTTTCCCATCTTAATATACAGAGAGAGGGATAAGTGAGCCATTTGTAGGTTTCTTTCCTGAAATGTGTGACGTTGTGGCACCATTGTAAAGCATCTGTTTGTCCAAGCAACGGCGGACGGGGAGAATCTTCAGGGAAATCTCCTCCTTTTTGCAATTGCATTTGTTAATGGTAGCGATAACAGAAATTATACAAAATAAAAGTCTTATGAATTTGATCATTGTGTCCTTTTTAGGTGAAATTCAGTTGTTGTCATGATCTGATCCTAACCTGCAAGTTAAAACACATTTATATTTCACAGATCATTCAGTTATTTAAACAGTTATTTACCTGCCCTGTCAATGGCACCCTAAATTCTTTAACTCTGAGATATTATTGCGCAAATTTGTATGCCTGCCTCTGCACGCATGATCTCTAGATCCACTAACTTGAATAACAAGGCCATCAAAGAAACAGCAAATGGCTGAGGAATTATTCACACGTTGCATAATATCTCCGTCAGGAAGGAGACGCTCTGTTGTCAGTCTAACGGCTTTGATATTCATTTCAAAATTGCTCGCGCTGCAGGAGAACAACGTTAGTCCTGCTTTTCCCTTTAAGCCCAAGCTGGGAGGCCAGGCGCTAGTTTAGCTTGTTTTGAGTCCGTCGCATGAGGAGATTGAGAAAACTAAAGATCATTTGAGCCTGGCGGTCATCCAGAAAGCCTGTTGCCTGCTTCGACTGAGAGCTCTCTGCCACAGATTCACTCTTCAATTCCTCAATTTGGTCTGATGGAAAATATTATCGTCTGGCAATGTTCGTGGTAACAGGGCAATTTGGCACAGCAGCATGTTGTGGTGAAACCCAGTAGAAGCGGATGGCTTGAGACTTGAGGATATTGATTTGTTTGCTGTCAGCTGTATAATATTTGTGCCTTTCCAGGGAAGTGATAGTTTTTCTTTCACCGGCCGACGCAGGCAGGTATTGACTGCCTGTTTCAGATAGATGCCTGTGACATATCTTTGTTTATAGATGGACTCAGTGAGCTGTGTTTTTCATGATTGCAATATAAACGCTTTGTTTGTATTGTGAATTTTAGCTGTAATTTAATGCTGTGAGGGCAGTTTGTCCCAATATCCTCTTTGGTGGCATCTTTGGTACTGAATATTACATAAGGCAAACCCTCCCCCCTCCTCCTCCTGTTTCCATGGTTATTCTATTTGCTGCTTTCAACATCAAAAACTATGCACTATATTACCATAATTTGACATGCCATGTTAATAAAGTGGTTTTATTGTCTTTTCTGAGACAGATAGGTTGAAGAAATGGTTCACCTATAAACGATTATCTGCCCTAAAGCTCGTATGAGTCTTTCTTCTGTGGAACACAAAAGAAGGTGTTTTGAAGAATGTTCATGCTGCTCTTTTCCATTCAATGTGACTGAATAAGGGGCTCGGGATGTCAAGATCTGAAAATGATAAAACAAGCTCTGTGACTGTTTTCTCTCAATTTTGGCTTAGCATGAGGCACAGGACAAAAATAACTGAAAAAAATATATACTTAAAATCGCAGCTTTCATTTGTCTTTGCATTAGGGGTGCATGATATTTTGAATTAATATTGCAGTATTGCCATCGAGTGGACCATGAGTGGTTTTGTCCATTTACTGAACAGCATGGACTTGTTGGAAAAGAGCAGCATGAGCATTTTTCAAAACATCTCCTTTTGTGTTCCACAGAAGATAATATATAATTTTCTATGCATGTGTGCTCCCAAAAACAAAATAACCAAAATCATTGTTGAACGAATAAGATTCATATCAATCTGGAAAAAATAACTGACATTGCAATATTTTGCTTTTCTGTTTTCTTTTAGCTATACAGGTATGTCTGTTTTTTCCCAATATTGTGCAGCCCTAGTTTGCTTATATTTAAATATGGTGCATCATTCAGGATGCATCATGCCAGGTTGACGACAGCGACGCTTAATAACATTGGTTCACACATGTCTTGTAACCAAACATGATGCACCAAGTTTCAGTAAAGCGAGTAAATAACAAAACTTTCATTTTTGAGTGAATTATTTTTTGAAGAAAAACTCTCATGTATGTTTTTCATTACACCCTGTTTTCTCAGCAATGCCCTGATGCTGCGTGTCAAAACAATAGCTTGTCCACACTTAAATAAAAAATCCTGCAGATAACCTCCAGCGATGTGCTCTCTAGATTAATGAACGGTGAAAATTGCGCTTTTACATTATTAACATCTGCAACCCTGACAACCTGATTTCATTTTCTCTGCCCCTGTTAATTACAGAATATCTCCCGTCAGGCTGGAAAATGATCAAGCCATTATTAACTTATCTTTAGTCTTGTCTTCTTTTCTGCTTCATTTTAAAATGATCAATCAAAGGTGTTTTTTTTCTTCTTTTTTTGTGCAACAGCAACACGTCTTATGAATAATGTTAAGAAACAAGTTGCAGCAGCAGCTTTTGTTGTTGTTGTTGTTGAGGAAACAATGTATCAAGAAGTCCAGTCACACCTGTGCATTTTCATTAGCTTCAGTAAAGCTTTGTTTTTAGTGAATGCACAGAGAGATAAACAAGAAAGATGAATTTATTCATTAATTAATAGAAGTAGAACACCTGGAGCGACTTACAGTGATGTTGACAGTGTGAATCTCATGAAAACATGTCCAGAGGCCAGTTGCATAAACAGTCACCACATTAAGACTGTGTCTTAAGAACTAATGTGACATAGCACACTGTAAAAAATAAATCTGTAAAATATACTGTAAAAAACCGGCAGCTGTGGTTGTGAGAATTATACTATAAAAAATATAGCAACACCGTCTTAGGTTTAACTGTTTTACCTTAAATTTACAGTTTAATACCGTAATTTAACTGATATAATGTGAAGTACTGAAATCTGTTTTGTACCTTTGTAATACACTAATAACCACCAAAAGCAGTTGGTGATGAGAAAGTCACGTGATGAAACAAAGCCCATCACAAGCAGCTTTTAAATAATAAGATACATAGAAGGTGCACAGTGTGATTCACACAAGCACTAAACACCATCATGATGAGACTAATTCAACTGAAATATCCAATAAACATGAATTTAACAACATTATATGTAACATACAACCATAATAAACATAACAGATAAGAAAAAAACAAGAAGAAACATAGTTATTTCAAAGAAAAAACATCAAAATCAAACAAAATTTGAAATGCCACACAGAGAATTCTGGGAACGTCTGTTCAAAAATTACCGTTAACCATTTAACAGGTCTGTACTGTAGCATTTTGACAGTTTTTTACTATTAAAATCACATTTAATTTTTTTAAAGTGCAGTTAATAATGTTTTTATCAGTCTTACTTTACAGATTCAGATTAGACCAATCCAAGTTATTATGTAACTGACTTTAAAATGTTATGACCAGTCTTGCAGAAAAAATATATTTTTCTAACTTTTAAGACTAGTCTAAGTAGTTAATGCAACTATTCCCAGGTCATATTTCACCTCAAAATAATAATAGTAAAGAAGAATAATACAACTTTGCAAAAGGAAAAGGAAGCTTATTTTAAAAGGCTTTAAATGAAGCCTATTTATGTCATTATTTTCAGGAGAATGAACCTCATCATCTCATCATCTCTCCAAAATCTCATTACTGTAATGATTCAACAGAGTTATTTTTTAATTTATTCCCAATAGTGTTTGGGGCAGTTGACAGAACGGTCACTTTCTGTGTCAGGCAAGTGCTAAGGCCTGCTCATTCCAAAAAAAAACATTAGAAATATAACTATAACAATAATAAATATTAACCTCCACACCAGTGCATTATGTATTTAAGTGCTTGAGCTGTGTAAAGCAGGTTGGTTTCTGATTGGCTGTAAATGTTTTTATGGTTCAGAGAAAATAGATCTGAAAGTGATTCCAGTGATTCCATGGTTCCATGGTTTCTTTGTGCTGTTGTTATAACTGTGATGCTTTCTTCAGTATTACAGCAATAATTGAAATGTTATAGTTGTAGGTATCGTAATAATTATTATCCTATAGTTACTGGTGTAAATGGATCTTATGTATGAATCTAAAGTTCATTAATGTACTTTTTATGCCTGGTGTGGTTTGGTTTGCCTAATTCTCACAAAGTTTCAGCTATTCTGATCATTTTATAGTTATCGTTATAGTTAATGTCCTTGGTGTGAACGAGTCTTATATAAAAATCTTACATTTGTTGATGCACATTTTCTGTTTAGCAAAACAGAAATGTTTGGTTTTTTAGTGTTATATTGAATATTGTTGGTTTGTAAATTCTTCTGATGTAAATATATCACCAAGATAAAATGATCTGGCCGATGTAGATGACATTAAAGTAATGAGATTTTGCGTTACGGTAATGACCGCTGGAGGGAAATGTGACTAACTGTCATGAAACAAAAAAATGTAAAGAATAATGCAACAGATCTTAACGGGGCTTAAAATGGCTTCATTTTCTTAATACAAAATCGAATTGATCACTTGTTTTATTTCATTTCAGTCTGAAGTGTGACCTGGACAGATCCTTTCGTGTTTCTATATTTGCAACCTCCCTTGACGTACGAAGGAGCTCTATTTATATCACCTCAAGTATATACAGTGGCCGAATATCTCTGAAACTGACGAGCTGATGATCAAATATTTAGAAAATCCAAACACTCATTATTTCAAAAGGATTATTGAAGAGGTTATTGAAGTCAAAACGGTCTGTTTCTATAATGAGCAGCGCTCCAGTTTTCACACAGAATTGGAAGCTGATGAGAGAATGCCAGTGAAAGGATATAATTGCAGTCAGCCCTCGCTCTCTCTCTCTCTCTCTCTCTCGAACTGCCCTCGACTAATTAAAGACACTTAACTATAACGATGGCAGAGTGGGAAAATGGCACGTTGGGGTTGGCGAGCAGTGCTGGCCTGCCGTGTGACCCTCAGAGGGCGTGCTCAGAGAAATGGCGATTACGATGCGGGCGCTGAGCATCAGTGTCATGTTTCATCATCCTCAGCTCCGTCTCTGCACACAAAATGTCACAGACATCAGAGAGGGGCTTAGCTGTAAAGGGTAAAGAGATTCTATTGGTTTTGTTCCTTTGTTGTTGCTTTTCTGCAAATTCATACTCTGCCTGGACTCATTTGAATTTTGTATAAAAAAAGCAAAGATAAGCTTTGTGTTCTTTCCTGGTAGTCTGAGGCGACAGTAACGCACCAATAGGGAGAGGGCATGGAGGTAGCTCCGCCTGTGAAGAGAGCTCTCCCTTCCAACAACACCTGGCTGAGTTGAATAACACAAACGGTGGACCCTGTGCATGAACTCATTATTAATAAGAGCTACAAACTGCCTTGTGTCATAAACATCTGCAGTGGATCTCAGATGTCTGCTTGGCTGCACTTATAGGTTGTTGTTTTTATACCTGTATGCATGAGGCTTTAGTTAACGTTGGTGTTTGGTCTGCAAATACCTGTTGACCATTTGTTACGAATTTTAGCCATTTTATTTAATTAATTTAATTTATTATACACAACATGTCAAAGCACATGCTCTACCCATCTGGCCATGCCTCTGACATTCATAGCAGTTTATTTTTTCCTGAAGTCTGCATGTAACATTAGTCTAGGCATCTCGCAGCAAAATTCGTTGTCATTTTATTTTGTGAGATATTTCCACCATCTCCGTTCTTTAGAATTAAACAGTATGGTTTAGCTTCTGTACCTTTAAGACTTCTAAATGTAAATGACCTTTGTTGTGATTGGCTAATTTCTTAGTATGTTAAACATGTATGAAAAACATCATAATAGTGTTGTCAAAAGTACCGATGTCAATACCAGTCGGTACTGAAATTTTAAAACTGAGCGCTATTAAGCAGATTCTTAAACAGCTCTGATTGGCCATTGTGTTCTCGTGCTCAACAGATATGTCTGTGATTGGCTAAAGTGATCCTGGCTTCACCGAGCTCTACACACAGATTGAAAGCTGCATCTATCAGTGGATCTGTCTATGAGCAGATATATTAGGGATCCGCTGATAGACACACAATGGCCAATCAGAGCTGTTTAAGAATCTGCTCAAGAGCGCGCAAAATGTTAGCGGGAATCAAATTTTTTTACTAAATTTTAGTACCTACATTAGTACTTTTGACAACACTAGTTGTTTTTATACACCAGTTCTATATACAAGAAGTAACTTTTGAGTCAAAATTCAGCTCGGAAGTTTGCATATATTTAATCCGCCAATGAAAATAGTTCCAAATAAAGAAAAATATAAAGCTTTTATTTGTGAAGTAACGCAAAAATAATCATAATAAAATAAAAATAAAAAGTATGTGAGTGGCACAAAAGCAGTTTCACATTCCCGCACAAAGCATTCTCAGCTCCGCTTCAGGTCTCCCATTTCTCAGTCTCTGGTGAGAGAAACGCGTGAAGAGCGATCCTGCAATTTTCTTGTTCAGCAATCTTTCAACAAAAAAATTTGAGGACCGGAGCTAACTGTTGGTTGATGTTGTTCAGTGTTTCTGATTTTGAATTTCCTATGTGCTTTTAATGATGTGGTGTTTACAAATGTACCGTTTGGCATTAGTTAATAAGAGTGATGACATATGCTTACATTGCACATTCTTTATCGTGTAGCACAAGAAGTCCAACACAGTCAAAAATGCTCTAAAATTAGAAACTGACTAGAAAGACAATTACAACAGTATTCCCTGAGCTGTGAGTGCCTCACTCAGGAAATACAACACAAATGGAGACACTTCCTCTCGAGTGTGAGGGCAGCATCACGTGCCAGCCATCTTGTAGCCGAATAGACTGTATTCTCCATCCACCCTCCTCACAAATAATTTGCAGCTAATGGATGCATTTGTGTGCTTGTTATACATCGTCCTCAAGGAATTGATGCGCTGCTGAAATTTCCCTTCTACACTGAAAACAGTCCTATAATGCGACACAGGGGCTTTTGTTTGCTTTTGTGCATTCGCCACGCTGATCTTTGCTTTTAACTCAAAGATTTCGGACGTAGAAATCAGAATAGATTAGTGAAGCACTCTGTTTGGAGTACATTTGAATTTATTCCCTTTTATTGCTTCATAATGGTTGGCTTTACAGGTTTGAATTGGATATTTCAAAATATTTGCACCCAAATTTGGCATAATGGGTGGTTTCTCATCTTTGTTCAGATTCCCACTTGTCATTTTGACTGAAACTTTCATATTCATGTGTTTCAGTGGGCATCTGGAGAGCCTCCTGTTTCCGCCTCCTCGTGTTGCTTTACTACCATGAGCAGTTCCACTCCATCCACAGGTACTGTCTGTTCCTCAGCATCACTTCCATTAACAGTCTAGACACTTTTAGAGATGAAAGAGGCGATTTGACTTGGCCTTTTTGTTGAGTTATTCATGCTTGGTACCACATGAAATCAATGCCATCCCTGTTTGTTTAATAGGCGTCAGTGTTCACAGTTCACACCAAATGTGTTTTCATAATCGTTTATGAACATTTAATAAACTTCCCTGCCTCTGAAATTACTTCTCTTTTCTGCTAATGTAACCAAGAGTGTACAAGTGGGACGAAATAATACTTTATTCTGATTGGTTACAGCATTGTGGAGTATAATGTTCGCTAAATGATGTTCCAACAATTGATTTAACACGTAGCAGCTGTGCTAGTTTAATGTCTCTCGTATCAATATTTCATGTCCATTTATTTATTTTATATGGTAAAAATAAATCATTAATTGCTTTTTAACCTTTTTTAACAGCGATAGTAAACAAACTCTTCAGTGATCAGTGTATGGTAGTGAAATGTTTGGCGAGTGTATGAGCTGTTCAGCATCTGAATGGAGATAAAATAGAGGGTAGAATGAAATGACCCCATTTCTCTTATCCCTCTCTGTCTTTTATTTTCTCTTGGTCACTCATCCTCCCCCTGGTAAACAATAATCCTTAATATGTTGTTGTGCTTTGGAAGAGGAAACAGTGCGTCTATTGTTTTCAGAGTTTGAAGTGGAATGATCAGGGATAGCCTCCGGACAGCTTCTATATTTTGTTATTTTGCTGTTACTCGCCAACACAATTTAAATTGTACCAAAATGCATCATTTAAAAAAAAAAAAAAAAAAAAAAAATATATATATATATATATATATATATATATATATATATATATATATATATATAGGGTTAAAAAAAAAACGTTTGAATGAAATTGTACTCGTTCATAAAAGTTTATCAAAACGTAAAGTAGCTGTGAATTGCCATGAGAGTGTATCTGTGTTTGTCTTTGTCAAATTCAAAATATATTTCCAGCCTTGTCAGTGAATAATGCGCTTTTTTCTTTTTTCAAATATTATTTTGTGAATGTTTGTGATTTACTACGAACCCTATAGTGGCTTGCTGGTCATGTCCAGTTTATCTGGTTAAAACCATCCAAACAGACCTGCCTAACCAGCTTTGTCAGGCTTGGAGATCAGCTAACCACCTTGTGTAACACTGTTTTCTTGTGCAGTGTCGGCCATTAAAATCCCTGTATTTGTCAACCGCTAATCTGAAATACCCTGTCATTAGCATTTAGTATTTAGTCAAATTAGCTCTGACACAGAATTCTACAGAATCTGTTATTGAGTCAGCTGTATCATTGTTTAGGTTTCTTGATGCGAAACGGCCTCCGCAGTACAATATGGTCATTGCTATTCAAAACTGGAGCCATAACAAAGCCATCCAGGAGTTTTTGTGCTGATATCTTACATCAAGGTCAATATAGTCCCTGCTGTTTACTGCTGATAAAAAGAGTTTTAAATCCCTTTCTCAAGTTTTGTGTTGTTTTTTCATTAACTGAGTAATAATAATTGTACCACTAGACATCTTTACTCTTGCCTGACCAATTTTGCTAAAAACATAGTAGAAGCAAGTCATGCTCATACAGCAAAAAATTTATATATATATATATATATATATATATATATATATATATATATATATATATATATATATATATATATATATATATATATATATATATATATATATGTGTGTGTGTGTGTGTGTAAACTCAAATATACATTTAAATTTATTTTATAAAAATATATTTGCTAATATATAGACTATCTTTCAAAGTATATTTTAAGAAATATATTATCTACCTATATATAATTATTTGGCTATTTTTTGTATATTTTTCAAAATATAAAAAATATTATATATTTATATTTTTAAGTAATTGTTCACTGGTATATTGGAAAAGATATTCTTGTCCCTAATAAATTATTTTCAAATTTAGCCATCTTCAAGAATCGATACTAGAAACGTTACAAAAGTTAATGGAACGTTCATTTAAAGGTATGGTTGGACATTTGTCTAAGACGGTTTTTAGAATATTCAAAAGTAACATTCCCATTATGTTTGCAAAATAAAAAAACTGAATGTTCCCATTAATGTTCCCTTTAACGTCACATAAACAGCTTTAAAAGTCTTTAAACTTTAAGAAAACTGAATGAGAGAATCAGAGAATGTTCAGAAAAAAAAGAAAAAAAAACATTTTCATAAATTAAAGGTAATGTTAGCAAAACATTCTAGGGAACATATTTCTGTTAGCTGGGTATGAGTGATAAAATGTCTTTGTACATGTTTAAACTAGTCTTTTAAATCTCTTAAAGGGTTAGTTCGCCCAAAAATGAAAATTATGTCATTAATAACTCACCCTTATGCTGTTCCAAACATGTAAGACCTCCTTTTATCTTCTGAACACAGTTTAAGATATTTTAGATTTAGTCCGAGAGCTCTCAGTGCCTCCATTGAAGCTGTGTGTACGGTCTACTGTCCATGTCCAGAAAGGTAAGAAAAAACATCATCAAAGTAGTCCATGTGACATCAGAGGGACCGTTGGAATTTTTTGAAGCATCGAAAACACATTTTGGTCCAAAAATAGCAAAAACAATGACTTTATTCAGCATTGTCTTCTCTTCCGTGTCTTTGTGAGAAAGAGTTGAAAACAAAGCAGTCTGGATATCCGGTTCACGAACGAATCATTCAGTTCACCAAATCGAACTGAATCGTTTTAAACGGTTCGCATCTCTAATACGCATTAATCCACAAATGACTTAAGCTGTTCACTTTTTTAATGTGAACAGCTTAACCCTAACCCTTTAACCACCTCACACTAGCACTCGTCAGCCTGACCGTCTATTTTTGTCGCATCTCCAGTAGTTTTGTTGCTGTTGTTCCCATCTCCTCCCATCTCTTAATTTATTAACCACCAACCCTGGTCCGGTAGTTGCTGCTTTTTACCTGTGGCTGTAGTTTATGAACTCTTGCACATCAGAGCCTGCGATCTGAAAAGCATGTAAGACCAGATCTTTTTTCCCATGTGAAGCAAACCGTGTGTTCCAGCACATCAAGCATATGAGAGGCCAAAGGCTCGGAGTCGTTCCACCTTGCAAACACATGCACACTTGATTGCTGTCTACTGGGACCACTCTGCCTGAACAATACAAGAGCATTTCTGCTCTGTCAAACCTGACATTCCCCCTCTTGCTCCAGGCAAAGTTGACAGTGCAGCCCATAACTATGATCTGATCAGACATGTCTGACGGGGCTCTGGGTGTAACCAGTCTTTATCAAACTGAACACTACTCCATTCTTACTCTAGTGCATAATGGCTCATAAATGTTCTGACTTTTCATTGAAAGTGGTTGTGACAAAGCAACAGGCAGGTGGAACGGCACAAAGGTAATGCTTGTGGTGAAGGACGGCATTCCAGGAATGTCAGCTGTGGGAATTGTTGATGGGAAGTCACAGAGAGCTCGGTTGCCAACTGCATTCTGTGAATTCTGTGGTGTGCTAGCAACAGTTTTACTGTAGTGGGATTTGACCGTGCATCGCTGAGTTGACTGTGACAGCGAGGAAAAGATTCTTCTCTAGTCTCTTGGGTGATGTGTAGACAAATATCAAGGAGAACGGATGCTTTCTACAAACAGATAATGCTGCTTCAGTGCTGGAGAAATCCTGCCATTTGCAGAGCTACTTCCTCATGCTGTTTTGGCTTTGTTCAAAATCTGTCTACTTTTTTTGGAGTTGTTTGTGTAGTATAATGAAAACTCTTCATGCAAACTAAAAAGCAAATTTATCCTCATTCTTACTCTAGACAGAATGAATTGTAATTCTGAGCAGTTTGAACCAACTTCAACCAGTCCCATATAATCGAATGTGAGAAGAAAAAAGCTTGTAGTTGTAATGTCATTAGGTCGAGACCATGGCTTAGCGGTTAGCATATGTACCCTGACTCATGAGGGAGAACAATTCTGGCTCATTTCCTGTCGTCTTAATACTGTTTTGTTAGTTTAAAAAGTTGGCAAAAAGATTGTAAAAAATTGTCATTAAACAAACAAACTCTGTTTTTTATTTTAATATATTTTATTTAATTTTAGTTTTCCTGTAGCTCAATTGGTAGAGCATTGCGCTTTCAAGTGCATGGTTGGGGGTTCGATTCCCCAGGAACACATGATAGGTAAAAATTTGTTAGCCTGAATGCATTGTATGTCGCTTTGGTTAAAAGCGTCTAATAAATGCATACATTTAATTTAAATTTAATTAAAAATATAATTTGTTTCTGTGATGCAAAGCAATTAACCAAATGTGTATTGTACGTAACTGTGTAATTTTACAAATTATCATCAAGTTTTCCTTAAAAACAGAATCATTTGGCAATATTTGCAATGGGTAATTTTTTAACATTTTGGTCACACTTTAGTTACGGATCAGTTCTCACTCTCAGCTAACTATGAATTTTGCCTCATATTTGCTGCTTATTAATATAGATCTATAACCTATATGGTCATGCAGAATAAGGCATTAATATGTGCTTTATAAACATTAATAAACAGCCAATATGCTGGTAATATGCATGCTCATAAACAATTAGTTAATAGTGAGACCTGGTCCCTAAATTAAAATGTTGCCGAATTGTTTTAGCATGCATAAGTAATGTAGGAAATGTATCTTTTTTCCCACAATCCATTCTGCACATTGAGTTTACGTACGACCAGTGAATTTCCAAGATCCTTTACTCATTTCCTCTTGAAATGCCTGTGGCATATTCGATCCAGGGATGGTTCCTTTAATCACATTAAACACACAATACGATTTGTTAATGGCACAATGAGATGAATCGCCATGGTGAAGCCAGATGCCTCGATAGGTCATGTGTGTGGTCACCTTGGTAACACAGGGTCATTGGAAAAGTGGGCCAATCATCTTTCTGCTCTCCTGGTGCCTGCTGTGTCTCTAGGACACATAAGAGTCTCATCCATGCATCATAAATAAAAATCCATGGTTGCAGTAGGTTCAGTTATAATAAAGCATAATTGAGCTTAATTTATACTTGCATGTTTTATATGTAGAATGAGCCTCCAGGGAAGAAAACCACAGACTAAGAGCTATTCAACAGCAGTTTATAGGTATTACATTTTAGTAAAAAAATCAGTGTGTTGTGTTTGCTCGTCCTTTTCTGCAGTATGTGAAAACATCATGGACACAATCTGCCTGTGCTCTAAAGGGATTACCTCGTTTCTTTTCTCAGTTTGCTAGCTCTCTGCATGTGGTAGGCTACTGCCTCCGCCTGCATCGAGTTATTCCACTGGAGATGTTGTTTTGTTGCCTGTCTAATCAGACCCATGCTCTGTGTGTTAACATTAGATGTCTTGCAGATGCATGCTTGTTTTTCATTATCCATATCGCTTTCGACTGAATCTGCAGGGTCTGGACTAAGACAGAGCTCATTAGTATTAAATAAGGGCTTGTATTTGTAGCAGTCTGACTAGGCAGGACATCATTGGAACACTGATTATATTGTATCTGCTTGTACAGGAATCAGTATGTGTATACATGGTTTAAGCATGCATACCTTTTTTTTTAAATCAAATTGCATGATGTTGAGTACGAAACCAACACTTATGGTTTTAAATACTTTAAACACTTGTTGACACCAGCTTGTGAAAGACACCTAGAGACAGACACCAGAAGGCCATCACTCATTATAGGAACCTCTATAGGCTTACACATTGTTTGATGCCTGTTGCTTTGCTCAAGTTTGTTTTCTTGCTGTAAATCCCTTCTCTGGAGTGAATTATCACTAGATCCTCTCGGCATTGATTCATTTTAACAGCTGAAAATCACACACTACAATTGTTCGACTCTTATTGGTTGTCTAGTCACATGGGTACTTCTTTTAGTGTCATTGTTACATCATAAACTATGGACTAGGAAGAAGGGATGAGGTCACTGTGGGGGTCTGTGAGGAGTGGGTCTAGATCTCTGGACTGAGAGGGAAAGATCAGACCACGGTTCTTGACTGTGAGGAGCTAGATCACTAGTCTGTAAAGGGCAGGTCTTGATCACTGTGCTGACCAGTGAGTCGAGGGTCTGGATCGCTGTATTGAGCCTATTCATTTTTTTCAATTGTGGCTGGATGTCCTGCTGATGGCAGCACTTTGTCTTCTGTGCACTGCTGTGCCTCCTCTCATCGGCAGGCTTATCTTTGGAAAGAGAGAGTGTATCAATGCGTGAGAGAGAGAGAGAGAGAGAGATCTCACTTTCACTCATGCTCGTGCACTACTGCATTCATCATGGAGAATTTGGTACCTACACATAGACAAATTGAGGAACGTGTGAGGTTTTTTATAATTATTGCTCATGCGTGACCTACCAATGACTAGACAAACACATAACAGGAGAGTCTAACAATGCAGCAATTTCTGCACATTCATTGGTTTCACTTCCAAAATGACTTGAGGTTACTT